>NW_027202493.1:24329369-24929369 GCF_024711535.1 Dipodomys merriami | reverse complement strand
ACAATGTCTAGCACAGGGTCTGGTTCATAATACTACATAATCAAGGGTTAGTCACACTTAATTATTATGAGCTTTGTTTTATAAATAAGAGGACTAAGGCTAAATACTTTAGGCATACGATGCAACAGCTAGTGAGTTTTAAAATGGTAAGAATTGAACTGAGAACTTGTGAAGTTAGCACACAGGGCTTTTTATATTCCAGCAATTAACCCTATACAAGTACACAGGGGAAAATAAAAACTGAGTGAAGAATTCGAGGCATCTTGGTCTAAGGGAACAAAGGGACAGTGCCTGAGACGAAGAAGGAAGGAGGCACAAGGCAGTTTCAAAAGTAACATAGTTGCCATAAATGTTCCAGGACTAATTTCTCTCTTTGAAGCTCCCATGTCTGTCTCCATTCTTTGGTCATTGGGAGCCTTCGATTACCTGTCTGTTGCTACTAAATGTTTTCAAAGTTGGAATCATAGTCTCTAGAATCTACAACTAAAACTGTGAATAGGCCAAGAAAGGGAAATCCTTTTGTTCTGAGGAGAACTGACGGTTACAAGCAACCTAGCTGTCATTCCATGATACCAGGTTGATTTGGGCAATAAAACCAAGAGGCTTCTTGTCACGTATGATTGACCTAGTACAGGTGGAAGGTCTTTTGTTTTGAAACTATCAGAGTGAATGAAGGATATGAAATGTGTCATTCTAAATTCTTTTTTCCCCATCTCCTTGTTCTATAATAGTGGGCAGAATAATCAGATTTCCTAGAAGATTGTTAATTTCACAAAGTAATGAAGATAAAATTACCATTTACTGAGTGTCTACTCCGGGCAAGGCACTGTTAGGTGTATTTTCTGATCTCTCACTTCAAAAACAAATTAGAAAAACAAAAACACAAAGCTCTTACAATAGACATCACCACATCTTACTTTGTAAATGCCTAAAGATTGAAAGACAGATTATTGGTACCTGATTTAAAAGATCCTTGGTAGTCTCCATTGTCTACTAGTGCTCTCAAAGATGTTTTTAGTAATGTGTTTTAATACCAAGTAATGCTTCAGTATGTTCCTTTCCCACAAACCATGAATTATAGTCTTTACTTTAGAAAAGCTACTCTGATATACACTTCAATTACAGAGACAAAGGAATAGACACCTTCTTATTCAGCAATTCAAGAGCCTTACTAAAATTATATTTGGGGTTCAGGATTATACACTGAAAGGCAATGTGGAATAGCGAAGAAATACAACAGTGTAATTGAAACCAGTAGATAAAGAATCTAATCTCCAATCTGCCAAATACTATCACTAATGTCTTGACAAATCACTTAACTTCTTTGGGCCTCAGTTTCCATTCCTATATAATCAAGACTATCTGAAGCTGCCTTCCTGTTGGAGACATTATCTAGATGTTTGACTGTCATAAAAAGTACAAAAGGATTCACTGCAAGCACATTTAGAACTTGCTCTCAAGAATAACCAAAAATAATATAAAATTATTGTTTTATATTACCTCTGATATAACTTACTGACATTAACACAATAACAGAAGCTAAACAAAAGTGGCTATTTAACTCTTGTTCCTTTTTTTTTTTTTTTAGTAACAAGAGTGTAGGTAGGACTGTTTTGCTGGAGATTGTGTTGAAGTCATAGAATTGCTTTTAAGTAGAACACTAAAGGGAACCTTTTGAAATTAATTTTAAAGGCTGATTTATAGCTCATCAAGCTTTTCTGGTGAGGGTGGTTGCCCTCATCAGAGCCACACAATTCCTGGCCTATTCCTCCATGAAAATTCATGCTTATAATACTTGAGATAAATAAAAATGTGAAAATAATATAGAAATATTGCTAATGTATCCTGGAGTATTTGCAATAATAATTACCTGAGGATGTTCTTACAGTGGAAATAAAGGGCAAAATATAATCTCCTTTAAATTGTGAAGGAAATTTAGGACAAGAACTCTGAATACTATATATTTACTTATGCAGTTTAATTTTAAGGCTTTGAATCAATCAGAGATAAACCTACAGTTTTCTCACCTAGAGACACTACATGGTTTCCTTTTGTAATAAGACAAATCTTCATGGGAACTCCTTGAATTCTAATAAATGCAGAATGAAAATTGGATATACCCTGTGAGACAATTAGCACTTGCTACTTTAACCTCTAGGATTAATGAAAGTCTGTTTAACTAATGTGTACTTAAATCCAGGTGAGATTAACAAACAAGTTATCTGACATTCTTTTCCTGTTTTTTCTTTTTAAAAAAATAATCTTAACATAGTTGTTCAAACTGGTTTTAATTCAATGTGTCAGTTTACAAGTACAATGTTTTCTTTAATGAAGGAAGGAAGGAGAAGGAAGAATGGAAAGAGAAAAAGACAAAGGAAGGATGAAAGGAAGAAAAAAGAGTGAAAGGAAGGAAGGAGGGAGAAGGAAGGTGAAGGAAGGAAGGAGAAAGAAGGAAGGAAAGAAAAGAAAGGAAGGCAGGAAGGCAGGCAGGAAAGAAGGTAGGAAGGAAGGAAGGAAGGAAGGAAGGAAGGAAGGAAGGAAGGAAGGAAGGAAGGAAGGAAGGAAAAGGAAGATGGGAGAGAAAGACCGGAATAATGGAGAGAAAGTAAGGAAGGAAAGAAGGGAGGAAGGGAGGAGGGAAGGAAAGAAGGAAGGAAGGAGAGAAAGAAGGAAAAGATAAAGGAAAGGAGGGAGGGAGGGAAGAAAGAGAGAAAGAGAGCCTTTTCCATTTTTCCTGTGAGAAAGCATTCCTAACAGCAATTAGTAGCAAAAATGATGTATTTTTTTGCTTTGTGAAAACATACATGTCTCATCATTTTTATTAATGTAAAAAGACTTGTCTGCTCTTAAATAGTTGCAGCTATTACTGAGTTACAACTGATTTTCACAAGAAAAGAAGGAGGGAGGGAGGAAGGCAGGAAGGGAGGCAGGAAGAAGGAAGGAAGGAAGGAAGGAAGGAAGGAAGGAAGGAAGGAAGGAAGGAAGGAAGGAAGGAAGGAAGGAAGGATCATTGACAACTGGAGGTAGTATAATTGTAATGAGGTAGTTTTATCAGCTTGGTTTTGTTTTAATCTTCCTGGGAAATTCTCTGTGAAAACAGAGCAAGTCCTCTGGAAAAGTTGACAAGTGGTCCTGCAGGCTGGCTGTTCTATCCTTCACATTCAGCATCAGTGAGAATTTCCACTAGTGTTAAACCATTGACCGCATGAAACAATGTCGCTAGATTGTGCGGAGCACATGTGGGGAAATCAAACGCTCATGAAAATTGCCTCCTTGGAAAGAACGTCAGCATTTCTAAGTTTGATTCTTGTTTTATTCCAGAGCCTTTTCTATTTTTCCTGCGAGAAAGCGTTCCTAATAGCAGTTAGTAGCAAAAATGATGTGTACTTTTTTTTTTACTTGATGAAAACATACATGCTTCTTCATTTTTTAATCAACTTAAAAAGACTTATCTGCTCCTAAATAGAGTTGTAACTACTACTGAGTTACAACTGGTTCTCACAAGAGAAAACCAATATACTAACTTTGTAGGTTAAAAGTGAAGGTGGAAGGCTAGGAATGTGGCTCAGTGGTAGAGTGCTTGACTTGCATGCATGAGGCCCTGGGTTCGATTCCTCAGCATCACATAAGCAAAAAGAAAAAAGCCGGAAGTGGCACTGTGCCTCAAGTGGTAGAGCGCTAGCCTTGGGCTGAAGAGCTGAGGGACAGTGCCCAGGCTCAGAGTTAAGGCCCCACAACCAGACCCCGCCCAAAAAATAAATAAAATAAAATAAAAGTGAAGGTGGAAATATATTTTGGTGTATGGCCTCATGGGTGTAGACTCCAACCCTGGATTTTTTTGGGGGGCGGGAGGAGAGTTCATGCAATACACTTTTTGTGTATGTCTCATTCCATTGCAATCTACACACACTTATTTGGGCTTTCCAATTGCAACTGAGAACTTGAGGAGCAGACTAGCACTCTTAATGAAATATTTAACCTCATCAAAAACTGCCATCTCTTCTCCTCCTTCTCAATATTGTGACCTACTTAACCGTGCTTTGCTTCCCCCCTTCCCCCCTCCCGGCCCCCTCCCCCTTCATGCCAGCAAAAAGAAGAACCCATTTTGGTTATAAGAATTACATGTTTTTAATTGTAAAGCTCCCTTAATAGTAGCCACTACTATCACTTCAGAGGCTCAGTGCTCTTAAATGATTACTTTGTAGGTTTGGTGCTCATTATGGCCAGAGCAGATGAAAGCAGCATGGCATAGGAGCTCAGCCTCAGTGGAACAGGGGTGGAATAACATTTCTGCTATGAACTAGAAATGCAGAATATTGAAGCATCTCCCCTGATGTGCTCGGACAAACTTACATTTCAAACTGTTTATTGTGAATAGGGGGTATAGTTATTTACTTATTTATATATTTACTTATTTCCGTCGCAGATGTGTCATCCTTTGTTTTTAATTCCACCTTTCCTTCAGAGGTGAGGACATGGCAGATCTATTTAATAGGCTGCCTGCCGTTCGTTGGTGGAGGAAGCATCATCATTAAGTCATCCTGGAGTTAAGTGTAGGCGCTAATCTTCCAGGCACTTAGCATTCTCATTGACCTTGTTAAAGGTAAGGGAGGTCAGACCTGGGTTCAACAGAGGCACTGTCTTACCAAGGAGACAGACCTTGCAAAGTAATCAAAGTGTGTCACTTTTCATTAATCACATACTTTCCTTTCCATGAAATAGCAGCAGATAATTGTTACTAAAGGTGATTTGTGACAGTTTGTGCAGTCCTGGAAGAACCAGAGATAGGCAAACAGATAAAAACATTGTTTCCCTTGCAGGCAGCAAGTGTTTGCTATTCAGAGGTACATCATGCATAAACATTGATTTAGCCATGAGCTGACACTTATAAAGCTTTTGCTGTTTCCAGAAAGCCCTGTGGTCAGCCTAAGTAATAGCCAAGGGCAAGCGCTTTTACCTGTATGGCAAGGTTACATTCTATTTAAATTTCTTGGTATCAAATAAATCAGTTTTCCTAATGTTAGGCCACTGCAAGATTGCCATAGGTGAGAACCAAGTGCACTAAATAAAATGTTTGCCTTTATCGTGAAAGACTCCTAGAGGGCAGTTTGTTGATTTTGAATAAATATTTCATTAAGTCCAAGCTGCTGCACATAATTTGGAAGCTAAGGGTTGACTTAAATCAGAGAAGGTGTCCAGCTTCTCCTAATAAATGGATACATCTATGCACAGGGAGGAAAACTTGTTGAGGCTTCCTAATTTTAAACCTCTCTGCAATGATTAATACCTTAAGTAAGCTGGTGGGAATGTGTGACACATTTTGCTTATTTTTTTTAAACAGTACTAGGGATTAAACTCAGGGCTGCATACTTTAGCCCAGTTCTTTTGCTTTCTGTTGACTTTTCACAAGGGGTACATACTTTTTCCCAGCTTAGCCTCACATGGAGATACTCCTAACTTTGCCTCCCAAGATGCTAAGACCACAAGCATGTGCCACTATGCCTAACTTCTTTTTGAGATAAGAGTCTTACTAGGGCTGGCCTCCAGCCATGATCCTCTGTTCCCAGCCTGGTTCGGCCTGTAGATCTAAATTCTAGAAGACACACTAGACCCTTCTGCGGTTCACCATTAGCATAGAGCTCATTCATCAGGAGCAACCTGATTGTTTTGTGTGCCAATTTAGAGGTTCTGCAAACAGAACATTTTTATACACAGAGTGCACACACGCATGCACGTACACACACACATACATACATATCACAGTTATGCAAACATTGCTAGGCACATCATAAAGCAAATAAGTAGCATAACATTTCTCCCCAAGCTATGGTATTATTAGCTCAACACTGAAGTTTTGACAGTGAGGAGTACTTAGCTCAGACACAAAAGTAGAGCAGGTGCTGGAACCAGGCCGTGGTCATTGATTTTAACCTGCTCCTCTCATTACCATCCATTCAGGCTCTTTCATAGAGAATTGGGATCTTTGCTAGTATGTACGAAGTGTCCTATTTAAAGTTAAGATACACAAATGAAAAGGAAAGTTTCAAAACTAACAGTATTCCCTGATAAGAGGATTTATGGAAGAAGTTGAATTAAAACTAGAAAGGTTTCTTTGGGTGGAGGGCACAGAACTCGTGGAGAAAAGGGTGCATCAGTGGAGCTCAGTGGACACTGATGAAAGTGAACTTTATGACACGTGGGCAGAGACAGGAGGGGGGACTGGGAGAGAATGAGGGAACAGAAGACATCTTACAAAAGGAAATGTACTCATTACCTGACTCAGGTAATCGTAATCCCTCTGCACATCACCTTTCTAATAACAGTAAAGTAATTTTAAAAATAAATAAAAAGGAAGAAAAATAAAATTCAAACCCAACGTTTAACATTGAGTCAAAAGCTTGTTAAAGTAAACACTAGTGCTGGTATGGGAGCCAAGGGAGGATCGTATTTGACCAAAGGGAAAAAGTAATTTGAATGATATGTGGAGATTTATCTATAAAAAAAAAACAAAAAATCAATTGTATTTTTGATAGAAAATGTATTTTGCAAATGGCACATGGATTCTAAGAAAGATTGCACAAGCTAAGTTAAATTTTAAAAATTCAACCAAAAACAATGTATGATATACATGCACAAAACACATACTACTAAAATGAATTACAGGCCCCTCTGGTTCAGTATTTTATTTTTATGCATCTCAACTTCCATCCTGGGTTCACTTCGTACATTGCAGTGACTTCTTCATTATATTCCTAATCTTCATTATATTCCTATTTAACCATTAGTTATTTCAAGGTATTTAGTGTCGAATGAAATAAATACTATGTCATTTATAAATGTGAACTCACTAACAGACATGAACAAAACAGCTGATCCTATCACCATAAACTATGCTCTTAAGTAGTATCACTTCTCTTAAGTTATTAGCAGTAAGTTTTTATTCATGTGAACTTTATCAGTATACTAATACATTGTGAAAAGGAGAATATGGGAGATCCAGATGAATTAAGTGTCTTGAAGAGTATCACAGAGAAAGTACTGGAGCTATATTCAAAGCACAGCAGATCAGTCAGATATTTAGAGACAGTCTGTAAAGGATGCTGTTACTACCCACATTCACATGGTTCAAATTGACACCCACACATATGAACCAAGTCCCTCTTCATTTTAGTGGTGGTACTCACACACATAACAGCACAATTCCTTTCAATACACTGCATACAACTTCTCAGAGAACCTTCTATTCTCTGCTGAGTGCTTGTAGATTTGAATAACTTTCCTACAGCATAAAATATTATTTTTTGAAATATTTAAAAACAACATTTATTGCTTATAACATTTTCATTTTAGGTGCAAAATAAAATATTATTTTTAATATATAAAAGTAAAATGGCATAATTTTCACAGAAATGAGCGATCTAAGAGAAGAAATAAAGAAGTTGTAGTAACTGGATGATAGATTTTTGACCTTACATTGATCCATTAAAACTTGGTCCCTCTTTTCGATTATTTTCTTCCCCATAAATCCTATCAGCCCAGTCTGTTTCCTTCTCTCTGAAGCAAAGCAAAGCTAAGCAAAGCAAAGGAGCTCCTGTGAGGTTGCTTCCTCTCTAGAACAGCTGAGTTGGCTAACTTCACATTTCCTGACTTGAGCAGGTGGAAGCAATGTCTGTCTGCCTAGCTAAGCTAATTTTCCTTTTCCTCTTGGCATCCCGGACTTGTCTTCCTTCCTCTTTAATGGATGGAAGTTCTTTGGGGAGCTTTTTTTGTTCTTTTCTTCCCTGTGTAAGTATACAGAAAAGCAGTGTAATGTTTTCTTCAACCTTATTAAATAGCATTTCACCCTTGAAAAATGACCCAGTGGTCCAGGGACTGCTTGGGTGTGATATATGACAGAATATTCTGATGTGTAGAAATGCCTTGTCTTGGGCATGATGTATAGAATGAGAATGACACAGAGAGAAAGGGAGGCAGAGCTCTCCTCCTTCTTCCCTGAAAATCTGCAGGAAGGAAAATAGGGTGGCCAGTAGGCATAATAAGGAGCCCAACTCAATAACAATGAAAACTAAATTATTTCAGATCTTTCCAGCTTATTCCTGAGACTGTAAAGTTGTCACTGTATGCAAGTGGTTCTAAATTCCCCTTTTGTTCTCTCTCTGGTTTCCTTTATTACTCCTAACCCAAGACAAACTCATCAACCTATATTTGAAATCTAGGCTTTATCTACATATTTGAGTAGGGTATTAAATGAATATTTCTCTGTTTCTCTTTCTGTCTGTCTGTCTGTCTGTCTGTCTGTCTGTCTGTCTGTCTGTCTGTCTCTCTCTCTCTCTCTCTCTCTCTCTCTTTCTCTCTCTCTCCCCTCTCTCCTTTTATCTCCTCACTGTATCCTCTATCTCCCCATCTTTGGTGGTAACTTCAGCTCTTCATTCATAGCAGGCACTTTACCACTTGACTCATACCTCCCATTTGGCTTTTTGCTGGATATTTTCAAGTCTCACAGACTTTTCTCCAGACTGGCTTTCAACTCCAGTCTTCCTAATCTTGGCCTCCTGAGTAGCTAGACTTACAGCCATAAACCACTGTAAGCCACTGGTGCCTACCCCAAATAATAAATAAATTGGCAGATTAAGAGAAGTTAAAAATGCATGAATTTTCATATGCTAATGTATTTTATCCCTCATTACTTTCATTTTGTTACCCTCAGTATACAGTAAACGTTAATCAATCTTCGTAAAACACAATTTTTTTTTTTAGTTTTTATTTTTATTGTAAGGGAGATGGAAAGAGGGGTTATGATTATATAGGTAGGTATTGAGAACATTTTTTCTTCTGTTTTTTTTCCTTGTTTTTTTTTTTTTTTTTTTGGCTGATCCTGGGCTTGAACTCTGGGCCTAACTCACTGTCCCTGAGATTTTGCACAAGGTGAGTGTTCTACCACTTGAGCCACCATGTTACTTCCTGCTTTTTTTGAGTAGTTTATTGGAGATATGAGTCTCATGGAGTTTCCTGCCCAGGCTAGCTTCAAACCAACAATCCTCAGATTTCAACCTCTTGAGTGACCAGGTTTACAGGTGTGAGCCACCAGCACTGGGCTTGAGTACATTTCTTTTTGAACAGTATTATCGCCTCCCTCATTTTCTCCCAGTATTTTTCCCTTTCCACCCCCCTCCTACCCTCAATTGTATAGTTTATTTCCAACATCGTATCTAATGAGTATCACAGCTGAATTAGTTCACTCTTTGTCCCACAGTTTCTGTGTTTCCTCTTCCCCTCTCCAAATCATTTCATCTTACATACAAGACAAAAAGTACAGAAATCAAATACAGTGACAAAAGGGGGGACACAAAAAGTAAATTTTTTTAAAAAAACTTTCTTATTTCTGCTTCTTAGAGTTCATTTCAATAAGCATCACTTTGTTCCATTTAAAAGGAAATGGAAAGATTTGGGGGGAAATTTTTATATTCAGCAAAGTAAGCCAGACCCAAGGAAACAGGTTGCATGTTTTTCCCCATTTATAATAATTAGATTGTTCATATAAATTAGATTGTGCCTAGACACCTATGAGTAAACCCAATGGATAGTAAAATAAGAAGGCACAATTTTATCAAGATAAAATAACTTTTTTTTTCTTTTTGGTGGTTTATAAATAGTAAGTGAAATCATAATGGATAGATCCATACAGGATTCCTCCCATTTTGATAACTATTTTTTCTTTTTCCTTTTGCTTTCTTTCCTTTTTCAAAATCAGTTGTAGGGTTTGAACTCAGGGCTTTGGCACTGTCCCTGAGCCTCGTTATGCTCAAGACTAGTGCTCTTTCGACATAATTCTACTTTTGTCTGAGTGGTTAATTGGGAATAAGGGTCTTACAAGGACTATTCTGCCCAGGCTGGCTTCAAACCATGATCCATAGATCTCAGCCTACTGAGTAGCTAAGATTATAGGCATGAGCCACTGGCATCTGGCTGATACTATTTTTTTTAAAGTCTCTTACCCTATAATATTTAATCAGCAATAGATCTGAGTTCTTTCCATGTAAGCCTGTGATCTTCTACACTAGATGATGCAATTTTATCAATAGAGGAGGTATCCCCATCTTCAACCTCATTGGATGTGAGGATATAGACACTAAATACAATAACATTGGTATGATGCTTCTATCTATTGTACAAAACTGCAAATACACAAATAGTGTGTGGTGAACACTACAATGATGAAAGTTTGTCCCAAACAGAGGAGGTACTTAGTATCCATCATAATAGTTCACTGAACACATGAATCAATGCATCCAAATGTGTTACATACAACCAACCCAACCAACTGGTTGGTTTATCTCTCTATGTTCCCTCTTTTGAATCTGTTTCTACTTTAGAACATTCTGAAGAGAAAACCTAGAAGTGTCTACAATAGGGCAAATCATATCTAAATTCCAGGTCACTGCTATTTGAGCCATCATTTTGTGCATAAGACATGTCTGTGTTGTTGTCACTGTTTTCATTTTGGTTGAGAAATAAAAATAATGACATCAAGGCCTTGAATTTCATTCTCTTTTATTTTGAATTGATTTATGCTTGTTTTGTTTAGAAGTCATATTACCCTCATCTCATCCGTAAAGAAACAAGTGCAGGCAATCAAGAGTTTGACCATTATGGCTCCTTGCAGAGAGTTGAACCACCTTGGGCTCCTAACCCACTCCATGGATCCATACTGCATTGGTTGAAGATAAATGGAAGCAATTGCATTAGCTTGCTAGGACTCTCCTAAGAAAACTGCAATTGAAAGTTGTTTTCTCTTCATTCCAGAGGCTTAACAACCAAGCTTAAGCTTCTGGCAGTGTTGGTTCTGACATTCCTGAGGGGAGAATCTGTTCCAGGCCTATATCCTCAGCTTCTTTCATATCCCTATATTTGTGCAATTTTTCTCTTCTTATAAATACACTCATCATTGGATGAGGGCCCAAACTATCTAATGGCTACCGCAATTTAGCTTAATTACCTCTGTAGTGAACCTGTATCCAACGGTCACAAGTGCTGTACTATAGGTTAGGGATTTAATATATAAATGGGTTGGAGGGCACAATTTAGCCCATGGCAGTCATCTTTATACAGTGTTTTGTAGAATGGTGGTGACTAAAGTGGCAAAGAACAGTTCTACTTTTCATAATATAAAAGCCAAGAGAGTAAGGTTATAGACAGAGCTTTAGAAATATGCAATTACGAGATGAGAATTGCCGCCCATTGATGGATGTTATTCTCTACATTAATAAATCTTCTGTGGTATAGTAGAATAAATGTTTGTTTTTTCTAAAAATAGTGTGATATATGCACAACATATGTTTATTAAAATGATTCTGACACAGAGCAAGATAGTTCTGCCTTATTTAGTCCCAGTGCAACTAGAAAAACAGAGCAGGGACGCCATTGTATTCTCTAAGGTCCAGCTGTACCTTAGATGAGTCCACAATTACAAATAACAAAGAAGCACTGAATAAACCCAGGCTTCTGGCTTGATTTTCCCCATATGAGGACAATTAGCATGAAAAATGGCTCATGGGTTTTAGGAGATCTAATAGTTTATTCACAAAAGGATAGAGAAAGATAAATTACAGAAAAAAAATTCATAGACTACAATAGAAGTGAGCACATAAATAATATTTTTCACCTGTAGCAAATAATTTGTTAGGAAGACATGTTCCTATTGGTATCTTCAGAGCTATCTTCCAGAAAGTTTATTAGAGGAATAGGAAAACAGTGACAGAAATGTCACGGTTTTTAAAGCTACCTTTAAGAAACTGCGTGAACAATACAACACGGCATTGAATATCAGGTCATAATCCCCATGTATATTTGCATGAGCATACTTGTCCAGTCATAGCACATTATTTTCTTTATCAGCCCTAAATGCAATAGTATAATGAATATTGAACTGTGGATTTGTCCCCATAATATAATTAATATTAGTTGGAGATGGAATATTTTTCAATATTTTAAGTAATATTATTTACAAGTATACTTTAACTCAATATATATTGAGTAACATTGAATATATCAAATAAATGAAACTAGTACGCTTAGAAGGACATTTAAGTATGAAGTTTCTATTGGAACAAGAGAGAACTCTGTACCATAAAGAACTTTATACCACGAGAAATCATTCAATGACACTACCTGGTACTCTTGGTACTATCTTTTGGTACTTGGTACTACTCTACCAGTTTAGTGTGCTAGACACTAGAGAAACATTTTTATAAGAAAAATGTAGATTCTAGTTAAGAGAAAATGGAGTGACAAACATATACAATGTTCCGCTGAGTGCTATCAAGTAGCCCAGGGTAAGAAGGGGATACAGTGATGGGACAAAGTCAAGCCACTAGAAAAATGCCACTGGGGAGTGTTATTTCTATTATACTTCACCATTTTAAACTCTTATAAAGATTATATCTTCCTGAGGCCAGCATTTTCCACAGAAAAGTTGTATTCTTGAGCTAAACCAGGCCCAACTAATACAAGTACTTTGTTGACATGCTTTTGCATTGTGATTTGCTAAGAGGAGTGCACATCCTTAGATTTCCAAACTGACTTGAACCAGATGCACTTTCTACACAGAGCATCTCCTGGGCATGGTGCTCCATGGAAATATTTGGGAAAATACCTGTGTAACGGTGCATTGAAACAAGGAACTTGGCCTAGCATTACACTGTCTCTCACAGGAATGGAAGAAATGGAAGACTCCTATAGCCATCAGGGTAGACTGTCATACCAGTGAGACAGTATAACAGGGGACTGAGACCTTGTGGCTGTGATTATACACATGTTCCCATTTTCCTTTTAACAATGTATCAGACTTCATGAAACTGACTAGTCTCTCCATAAGCTAATCCATTCTGCTATTGGCAATTCTAGTCTGATACTGAGACCAATGACATTTTATACATTGATAAATATGTGAAACATTATATTCTAAGCTATTCTTATATATTATATTCTATAATTACTTACCTTGGTTTTTTTCCTCAATGAGCATCTATTCAGAGCCATCTATGTTTTAAAACAAAGGTAGAATGAAGACACATTTTCCATATTTAGTGCTTTTGAAATTTCAGTCTTAGAAACTTCATGGGAGGTTCAAAGATAAATAGCCATTTCTATTGCAGTCCTTAGAGGTGATGTACTCAATATTGATAGCAAGTAATGACTGTTCACAGTTGATGTTTTAAGTTATTATTTCAATTGAGAAAAGAACTGAGGCTCACTAAGATTTGCTTTAGTTCCTTGGGCATCCATGTCAGAGCAGGTCTGGAGCCCAACCTCAACTCAAGAGTCTGTGTTAATTTTCTAACAACAAGCTGCCAGGAGATTCCTTTGATAGCAACTCCATGGTATTGAACTACTTCCTGAAAAAAGTAGGAAGACAAGACAGATAAATTCATTTGGGGTTAAGGCAAAAGAAAATTATCTTTCTCCTGCCTTTTTTCCTCTCATTTGAACTCTTTCTCCATTTTTTTGGCTTGAGAACTCCAGACTGTTCTTTATTTTTAAATAGAAATTATACCTATTTGTATTCAGTAGTCTGAAACAGAAGTTTTATTCAATGTCTTTATTATGGCCTGCCTGTTTACCTCCATGCTGTTCTACATATATTTTAGGGTCATCATTTGCTCTTCTCACAGGACCATGTATGGTATTCTCTGTTTTTAACCTTGGAGGTAATCAACTCAGTGCTATGGTTTGTTTGCAAGTTAAAGTTAAAAAGCCAAGCATATGAAAAGCTGAAATGTCTTTGGGTGGAACCGAAGGCCATTTCACATGTGTAGAATGGACAAGAAAAAGATGCACCAGCCTGCATTAAAACAACCTCATCAAATCCCATAACTCTGCACTTCTTTAGTATATCTAATATTCAAAATTCTAGATTGTTTTATTATTAGGTAAGAAATTACTCTTCTATTTGACTTTGTTTTAAGTTAAGGAAATATGACAAATTAGAAACATCATAGAATGTCTATTCTATAATTTAGGAAAATGAATATGCAATATAGAAATCCCTATTTCCAAATAATAAAGGTACACCATTCTTGTCAGACTATATATTGGCTTTGTTGTTAGCTTATTGATTTATTTATAATATTTTGAAATCCCCAAAATGAGTTTTAGTATTTAAAACTAGAAAAGTAAAGCAGTTTGTGAATCAAAGAACATGATTTATTTTTCTGAAACCCAACAGTGACTTTTTTGGATTTCCTTCCTTATATGTAAAAGGAAATTAAGAAAGTACCTCTCCTGTGTGCACTAGATGCTGTGATTTAAAATAGCTTAGAATATAGCCTAGTATTTCCAATGTTTAGTCTACAAGATTTGTCTGGTCAAGCATCTTTAGGGAATATGAGGTTATGAATCAGTGGGAATATTTCTGTTATAAGAATTCTCTTCCATGTTCCAGTTTGCAAAACATTGAAATCAATCTCTAGTAACAATAAAGAAAAATGATATCGAATTTTGCAAAATATGTATGCGCATCTGTCTTTGTGTGGTGCCATTGTAAATTAAGATGTTTTAACATATTTAATGTATCATAACATATTTAACATATTTAATGATCATGATTATTATTACCACTGTTCAGATTTTATCACCATTAGTTGGTGGAAATCTCTTTGTTTTGTAGAGTCACTATTGGTAGCTTCCTTACCCCCTGAAATAACAGATTCGCTTACTACATTTTCTTGCTGACTGGATCCTAAACCACCAGTGTGTGTGTGTGTGTGTGTGTGTGTGTGTGTGTGTGTGTGTGTGTGTGTGTGTGTGTGTGTGTGTGTGTGTGTGTGTGTGTGTGTGTGTGTGTGCAAAGAATCAAACTCAGGACCTCATAAATTTCTAAAATAGTCTAATGAGCAATACAACACTAATGATGACATAACCTTTTCCAAGTTCCAGATTTATTGTAAAATTTCCATGCATATTAGCAACATGACAATTGCTGTTTTATGAGTACAGATCATATTTATTCCTTATCTTAATAACCCTACTACATCAGTTATATATTTATCATCAATCTATAAAAATACCTGATTCTGTAGCTAGTCTATAAGATGGTTTTAATATAAAACTTGTTTACATTTTTAATGTTGAAGAGAGAATACTGTTATTGACATGTAATAAACCAGTGTAAGAGACATAAAGGAAGTACTCATGTTTGAGCTAATACTCAATTAAATTAATATTGAAGAGAAATTAAGACTATTAACCAGAGACCCATCATTTGAAATCTAGGCTGGGCATATAGCTCAATGGAAGGTTGATGCTTCGTATTCTTGAGACCCTTGCCTCAACCCTTAGTAATGCCAATAAAATACAGAAAGAGAAAATGAAAAAAGAGAAGAGAGAAAAGCAAGATATTAGCCATACATTATTTTGTATTTTCTAGCAACTGCTACACAAATTTATTCTAATAAATTAATATATAAAAAACTAATTAAATTTAATAATCCATGTTATTCAATACAACATATCTAAAATGTTATCATTCAACCATGTAATTGATACAACACGTACACTCATTTTCTAGGTTTAGTCTTACACATAATTTATATCTACAGCCTGTCTTAATTCTAAGCAGCTTTTATTTCATGATCTGTAAAATACCAGTCATGAAAACACAATCTATGTCAAAGCATTATGTGGGAATTAAGTGAGTATATACCTAAAAAGAATTCAGAACTATGATATATGTTTAATTTGAGTTATAAAAAATGATAGGATGCAGGGTATGGTGGCTCACTCCTGTAATCCTACCTATTCAGGAGGTTGAGATCCAAGGGCTACAGTTCAAAGCCAGACTGGGCAGGAAAATTGGTGTGGTTCTTATCTTCAATTAACCAACAAAAAATCAGAAGTGGATCTGTGGCTCAAGTTGTAGAGCACAAGTCTTGAGGAACAAAGAGATAGTGCCTAGGCCCTTGAGTTCAAGTCCCAGTGTCAGTACACACACACACACACACACACACACACACACACACACACACACACACACACACACACACACTCACATCAAAAGAAATAGAAAACTATTACAAGCAAAGATGGAAATAAAACCATTTTATAACACATGAATTATTTCTACACACACACACACACACACACACACACACACACATTTACCACAAACAAAAGCTTTCATACTATTTCTTTTGGATTGGAATCATTAGCACATGTTCTTGCCAACTGCAATGGATAAGCAGAAGCAGAGAATGCACTGATCTCCCAGTTCCTGCTGATACTAAGTCTTAGAGCTTTGATTTGATTTTGATCCCTCTACCACATACCGTATTTATGAGATGTGTGGATTTGAATCTAGAAGTCGCCCGCTGCCTTCTGAGTCAACAGGAATTAATGCAAGCAAGATCACACACATTTTTTTCATTGTTGAACCCCTTGGTTAATCACACATTGGAAGCATAAAAATGATGGAGTAGTTGCATGCGGATGCACAATTATTGGCAGGTCCCTGGGAAATAGTTCTGTCCTTATTTCTTTGTTATGACAAACTTTTTTTGTGTGTCACAGAGAAAATTGCAGGAGATGGTCATAGACTGTGAAATGTCCCAGCAGAGATTTAAGATTTTCTTTTCTTTTACTCTACACACAACAGACTTTCTTTTATTTTTCAGCCTGATGGTGCCACGTTCTATTTTCTAGGGCTAGTGATAGGCACTGTAAGTAAACCTGATAATAGACTCTTAAAGCTTCTCTGTGCAAATTGAAAGAGCACATTATAGTACCTGCCTTTCCTGAGGTTCACAACCTACCCAATATGGTATATAAATACAACACCAGCAGAAGTTATAACAATAGTTTTTGTCAGGCTGTCTGAGATAGTTAGAGAATAGCAATAGGGAATAGCATAGTAACCCAGAAATGTCCAGATTCTTCTTGGCCCCTTTTATTGTGATAAATCTCCTGTGAACTTTGCACAAAGGTATTGTTTGCATCTGGTGTATCTCTGTCTAGAATGTGGATTATATGCCTCTATTCTTATTTACTGAGGGAACTGTGTGGCCCCAAGTCCATTTCAATGATATGGGGGAAAAATGCAACCATATGCAGGAGGGCTATACAGATAATGTGTTTGAACAAGATAAATTAGTTATTTTCTATGCCTTCCCAGTATAAGATGTGAACAGGGCAGGATTATATGTTTAGAAATCTAAGTGGTGTGCCCTTGTTATACCAAAAGAACAACTCTCATGGATGCTGGTGTATTATAGAACATATCAGATAACTTGCAGCTAACTGAGAAAATTGGGGTTGTGCATTATACATGAAATTGTGTTGTTCCTTATTAAAACAAATAATGTTGGCAAATGTTACATTCAATTAAGTATTTCTCAGAGTCTGAGGGAAATTAGTGAGGAGTGAAAACATATGGGAAGAAGAGGGAAGGTGGGAAAGAGACTATGTCAGTCTTTTATGAGACAACATTCAACAATGCTCTAAGATCTTGGAATTTGATATCTTTATTATTTTCCTGGCACAAAACAAAAACCCTCTGTAGCAGATATGCTTGGCATACATGCACAGCACTTCTCTGATATTTGTTTACACCTCACATACCAACGTTTTTTGCTATTAAAACTTAGTTTTCTTTCTACTTGTGTGTCATTCAAGATTCATTTTGAGTCTATCTGACTAAGTCTTCCCAAACTCTGATAGCTTGAGATTACACCTCACTTTAATTTTTCTCAATGTCTGGAAGTTTGGAAGTCCAGGATTAAGGCAGATTTATTTTCCTATAGGGCTCTTCTTCTTTCAGACCATGCTGATGAGCTCTGTCTTCACTTGATGAAGGAACAAAATGACAATGGTAGAACTATTCTTAAAAGACCCCACCTCCTAGCATTATTACCTTGCATGTTAGGGTTTCAACATCTGAGGGAGTGAATGTATACTAGAGAAGACACTGAATATTTCCAAGTGTTAGAAGGGAATTTACCAGGCTACTTGGGATGTAACTCAGTGTTAGGGTACTTGTTTAGCTTTACCAAGTCATTGTGTTCAATTCTCAGGATGATGAGAATTGAACTTGTTAACATTTTTAACTTCTTTATAGCTTATTTTATTTGCATATATAAATTGTACAGAATGATGAGTCTTACACGATAGTGCCATTCCTGTATATAATGTGCTTTTTAAAAAATCATATCCACATCTCTATTACCCAGTCTTGTCCCTCCTTCTTAACTTACATAAGCGATATTCTATGTAATAAATTCAACGTTCATGGAAATTAAATGATGCTTGGTCACTTGTTAAAATGAAATATGAAATCTTGGAAGAAGAGCCTCTGTAAATACTACTTGAGGTCTCTTTTTGAATCACATTTGGTATTCAATTTAAAAAATATGTACTAAGTGTCTTCTGCATGCATGTAATATTTGTGCAATGCTTGCCCTGTACGACATCCTCAAAAGACCTTGATACCTTAATGTATTTGATAAGTATCTCCTAATAACTGCTCTCCATAAAGCTAGTACCACCCAGCTTATTACATGTGTCTTCATTTTATCTATATGATGCATATATATACTATTTCTAATCATAGAGATTTAGATTAAAATATGTACATGCTGAGCAACAAATAATGCTAAATAATTGAGATAGTAAAATAAATGTAAAAATACAGTTCTGTAGGTTATATTTTCCCATTAATATTCAATTGTTCTCCCAAAATATTCCTATCTGATACCATATTTAATGCCTTAGTGATATTATATTGATGTTTGTCAGTAATATAGTCTAATTATTAGGATGGTACATGATATATTCTTATTTTTTCTCACTCACTACTTAAAGAAATTGTTTTATACCATTACTATTCTGAAAGAAAGAGTTATCTTGGATTTTTCATTTAAAATTATACTTTTTGCCTGATGACTTATATATGTTGAGTGGTATATGTACATCTAAAAGTATAAAGTACTCATGTGAAGTTTTTAAACAAGCATTCTAGAATTCTCACAACAGTCCTGTGAATATTCACAGTGGGAGAAAGTCTTCATCCTTTGAAGGCATATTTGAATTTTTTGAAACAGCCAAAAGTTATTCAATGTCAAATCCGTTAAATAATTTCCGTGGTCATATTAGGCAATACTACTTTTGAACAAAAATGAATATAAAGCTAATTTTTCTTGCATGACTCATATACTAATTCAGAAGGAAATCTCTTCAGAGGGATGTGCCATGGAAACAAGGTTTCCAGTTGGCTTACCTGGAAGTGAGTTTCAGAAAAGAGCCTTGATATTAGCGTGGATGAGAGAATCCTAGCCCAGACCAAGGGAAAAGGGAGGTCAGGAAGCTTTCAGTGATGAAAAGACCTCTTGAATTCATGAATGGCGAACAGAACTTATATAAATAGCAAAAAGTGTGAGAGAAAGGTCATTCCAGGGGCGTCATGAACAAAGACAGAGAGGCAAGGAAATATCTAAACTGTAGATATATAAAATCAGAGTTTAAGATAAGCAAGAAGAGGGAAAAGATTGGATGGAGGTAAGGGCCTAAATTCACAGATTATCCTGAGCTCAGAGTGCCTTGATTAAATAAGTACCTCAACATAGTCAAATGTACATTCTAGAAAGATTGCTCTGACCATCTCTTGGAAATAGATTAGGTAGAGGAGGATCTGGGAGGGGTCACATTGGAATAATACTACCGTCAAGGGAGATAAAATTCAAACATAGAATACTGAGTCATTCCAATCACCCAGGAAAGCAGCAGGCACAGTGGCTAAGTGTGGGCCATAAGGAAATGTAAAGCAAGAAGGTCAAGGTTACTGCTGCCTTCTAGCTGCTTCTGCTCAGCAAATGACGGGACTGTTGTTGACTTACTTAGAAAGTTTGGGATGTGTTTATTAAGCAGTGATTGAGTAGTAGACTATACTTGTGCAATTGTTACTAGGACTACTCAGTATTAGGTCATGAAATTGGGGGAGTATTCTGACAGGACCAGCAAAATTTGGGAGTAAGCAGTGGACTTTAAATAAAGCCATGGGGGTACATACAGCTCATGTGTGCAAACATTGTAAAATGAGATGGAAATGAAGACCATGAATATCCTCTGAGGAATAAAATTGCCAAACTACTATGGAGAGACTCAAAGGACACACAGGAAAAAAAATGAAAGGGTAGGAGATGAGATCAGAGTGGATCGTAATCCAAAAGAAATTGTTTACATAGGGATACATTATTTGATTGTAGTAGTATGTGTGTAAATACATAAAAGGATAAAGAATAAAGTTATTAATAATATAATTTTTGGTATGTATAAACATATGTGTGGTATGTATATAAGTATGTGTATATTTATATTTGTTTTATAATTTTATATTATATATCACATATATGTAATACATAGACTATATTTTAAAACAAAATTTTGACAATAACATACATAGTTGTGTGTCGGCTTTAGTCTTTATATTTCATCATGAATATTTTTCTCTGCCCTTATGTATTCCTCAAGAATAGGATTTTTTATTGACTACCATTATTCAAGAATAAACTACTGAGGAAGTGGCGCTGTAGCTCAAGTGGTAGAGCGCTCGCCTTGAGCTGAAGAGCTGAGAGACAGCGCCCAGGCCCAGAGTTCAAGCCCCACGGCCAACAAAAAAAAAAAAAAAAGAATAAACTACTGAGAAGTCACTGGACAGAGCCTGTCCTTACCAGAACTCACCTTGGGTAGTACAGGAAAAAAATGGATCACCAATGATCAGGCTAGATGTATATAGAAATGCTATAGGACAGGGACTTTCTCTCTGCTTTATGCTTCTTGTTTATTTTAGTTTCCCAGCTCCCCAGGACTTTATCATAACAGAATACTGCTCTGATAAGAAGACCCCAAACCAAAAACATAGATGGTAAATCACAGATGTATACTATCAACAACAACAAAAAATTATGTGGATGGATTTAGCTCTCATTATTGTCTCTTAAGGATCTTAAGTCATTGTACTTAATACTATTGTGTATAGTATTGAGTGTGGAACCATCTTCCTAGAATCTTCACTCATTAGCCTTTTTGGAACTCATAATACTTTTCTACCACTTTTGATTTTCTGTTTCTTGAAAGCCATTTTTGTTCTTTGGGGTTTGGATTTCTTATTTTGGTAGAGTACGTTTTCCAGGAGAGTAAGCAGAAATAAACATAGGAGATAAATTTTAGTTTGCATTTGATATCTGAAAATGCATTTTTTCACTTTTAGCTTATTGATCATTTAACTGGGTATAGAACTCTAGTTGCAAATAACTTCTCTTTAGAATCTAGAAGGTATTTTATTGTTACTTAGCTTCACATGTCATATTTCAGAAGCCATTTTAACTTTGTATATGATAAGTTTCTGTCTTTGTAAACTTGTTGAGGTATTAGCTTTTCTACAAATTCTGTACATTCAAAGTGGTATACACTGGTGAGAATATATTCAACTAGGTGAAGACACTAATTGGCACTTGACATTTTATGGAATTTTATTTTTTTAATGTTCTTTGGGAAATAATTATCTAGGAATTTCTCAGTCCTTCCCTGAAAAATTTGGACACTTTAAGAACATCTTTTATTAGCATACCTCTAAAGCTAGACATCTTGCCAGATGTCTCACACCTATAATGCTACCTAAGCAGGAGGCTGAGTCTGAGGATTGTGATTCAGACCCAGCCAGGTAGGAAAGTCCTTGAGACTCTTATTAATTAATTGCTTCAGCAACAAAAGTTATCAGAAGTGGAACTATGGCTCAAGTGGTAGAGTGTTATGCTTGGGCAGAAAAGCTCAAGGACAGCACATAGGCCTGAATCTAAGCACCAGAATTGTTGCGCATGAACACACACATGTATACATGTGCACAGGCACAGGCACACACACACACATACACACCAATAACAAAATAAATAAATGAAACAAAAAACTAGATATGATATATTCCTCTAGAGACATTAACAAATTGCTTCTTCAGAGGAGTGAAGATAAAGCCTCCTACTTCCTACTTGAAAGTACTTGAAAGTATTTGTTTCCACTCTAAGAGAATGAGAGATTTGTCTGGAAGAGAGAATGAGCAAATATGTCAGAAGCCCTATAGATTATCACAGTCCTGTGAAATTTGGGATGCCTCTCCACTGGAGGACTGCATGGAATCCATGAATGCATGAATGAATTTCAGTCCTCCTCCTATCATCTTATGGGGTTTAGAGCTTAGGGAATGTACACAGGTTTCCCGCTGCTGACTTACTATGAGTAATAAGTGACTCTGATGAATGTACATAAATCTGTAACAAGATAACAGTGCTTGATAAGAAATGTACTCATTACTTTTCTCATGTAATTGTAAGCCCTCTGTACAGTATTTTCACAATAAAAAACTTATTTAAAAAAAAAACAAAGAAAAAAAGGAAAAAAAGAAAAAATATAATTAATAAGCAAAAGGTTCACCATTTCTGGCTTCATAATGGTGATCTCTTGTTCATTTTCTCTATATTTTTTTTCTTCTATTAATCATTCTTTCAAAGTGCTTCTCTAACATGTGATTATATTTTCTCAGTCTCATATTACCTGAACTTTATTTTCTAATACCCTATTGGGCTTCTCATTTCTGCTATCATATTTTTAATTTCCTAAAACACTTTGCTTTCTAAATGTTCCTTGTGTTTAATAACATCCTGCTTTTGTTTTGTGAATGAAATACCTTCTCTTATCTCTTTGAGGAAATTAATCCATTTTAAAGCTCTCTTCTTCCTGCACAGCAGCTATTTGACTTCCAGGTTTTTTGATTATTGGTTTTAAACTCTATCATTTCTACTAAAAGTTTCTTTAGCTTTTTAGACAACATCAGTAATTCATTCATATTTAAAACGAAGAAAAAACTATGAGCTAGAAGTTCTATTCATCAAGCTATGGTATGCTCCATTTGAACTTGACTTTATGGAGATCTTAATTGTTATTTGAGGTCAGGCATTTTTGTTCTTTTTTTTCTTATCTTTTTGGTTTTCTTTTTTCATACTGACATATTACCCAGCCCTTCTCTTATTGTTCTGTCTATAGGGAAAAAACAAGATTGCTACCTTTCAGAGAGTGTTGACAGTGATGGAAAAGAAATGCTCTTAGTATTCAAAATACACACAGACAAACAGACAGACAGACAGACAGACAGAAACACACACACACACACACACACACACACACACACACACACACACACACACACACACACACACACACATCTCCTTAATTGCTGTTACTTGATTAGCCCCACCTTCCACTATGTCTCTCAGTCCAGAACTTTTACTTTCCTCTTCAGAGAGCAAATCTCCACCTGCAGGCCAGAGTGCAGAACAAATGAAAGCAACTTTAAAGCGGGAAATTCAGGTGCAAACATCTTGGTATCTACTAGATCCATCAAAATGAACCTTTAGGGTTCATTTTACCTAACATCTTCTTATCTGATCTTCTCTGCTTGACTCTGACATATACTAGTTATTGCAAATAAGGGAAACCATGGGACCTATGTTTCTTTGGGCCTGGCTTACTTCACTTCATATAATTTTTCCCAAGACTTTCCATTTCCTAACAAATGGGGCAATGTCATTCTTTCTGATGGAGGCATAGAATTCCATTGTGTCTATATACCACATTTTCTTCATCCATTCATCGACTGAGGGGCATCTGGGTTGGTTTCATATCTTAGCTATGGTAAATGATCCTTCAATAAACATAGTTGTGCTGGTAGCTTTAGTATGGTCTTGTTTGTGATCATTTGGGTAAATGCCCAAAAGTGAGATTGCTGGGTCATAGGGGAGCTCTATGTGAAGTCATTTGAGGAACCTCCATATTACTTTCCAAATTGGTTGAACAAGTTTACACTCCCCCATCAATGCAGTAGGGTTCCCTTCTGTCCACATCCCCTCTAGCATCTGTTGTTATTAGAGTTCTTGATTATAGTCATTCTAACTGGGGTGAGTTGGTATCTCAATGTTGATTTGATTTGCATTACTTTTATGACTAGAGAGGTTGAGCATTTCTTCATGTGTCTATTGGCCATTCTTCTTTCCTCTTCAGAGAAGTTTCTCTGTACGTCTTTAGCCCACGTATTTATCGGGCAGTTGTTTCTTTGAGGATTTGTTGTTGGGGGATTTAATTTTTTGAGTTCCAGGTATATTTTAGATATGAGACCCTTGTCCATTGTATGGCTAATGAAGATCTTCTCCCAATCCGTGAGCTTTCTATTGATCTTACTAGCTTATGTCCTTTGTCATACAGAAGCTCTGCAACTTCATGCAATCCCATTTGTCCAACCTTTCTTTGATTTGTTGTGTTTTTGGGTCTCCATTAAGAAAATTTCAGCCTGTGCCAAGGAGACCTAGGGTTTCTTCTATTCTGTCCTGTAAAGTTTTCAGAGTGTCTGCTTTGACTCCAAGGTCTTTGTTTTTAAATGTATTCAAAATTGTGAAATAAGTATCTATTAGATTTTCTTTCTTTTCCGGATTAATCACCTTTTCAAAGCCATTTCTTAAATGATTAATTATTAGTCTTTTGACTTTCTGATTATTCATTAATCAATAGATTACATTTTTTCATTCTTTCTATCCTCATATCATTATCATGGTACTTTAATGATGATACTTTAACCAGTTCAGTAACAGCATTCAAGGGAAAGGTGGTTTTGTTTGGAACATATCTATCTATCTATCTATCTATCTATCTATCTATCTATCTATCTATCTATCTATCTATCTATCTACCTATCTATCTATCTATTCTACCTACCTACCTACCTACCTACCTATATGTGTATATATATCTAGACTACCTACAGATATATAGATCTATACATATATTTATATCTATATAGCTTTATATGTATATACATACACGTCTATCTATTTATCTATCTATCTATTCTTTTTAAACTAAAAATGGAAGTCCAAACTCCAGAAAACAGTAATGATTGTTTAAGTGTGTCACCCTACACAGGCCACTACACCTGGATATGTGAGTGTGTTTGTCCACATTCTAACTTGATGCAGACCCACTAATAAAGACCAAGTGACACACAGATTCAGCAACTAACCCTAATGTTCACTTCAAAATCAGTGAAGAAACTACCATGCCTAAATTTGATAGGAAATGTTTGATTTGATCTTACCAAGTCTACTAAACAAAACAGCCAGTGAGTAAATATCAGTCATGAATTTTGAAATTGCTTATAGATTTTTCTGCCTAAATTAGATCCATCAGATTCTGATCTTTATGTGGTTAACAACTTAATGAAGTTAAAGTTTGTGGAAAAGTCATGTTCTTACCCTTTAAAAATTCTACATAGACACAAATAAGAAGAAATCGTGCTATTCAACTTAAAAGAAAATTACTTTTTCCATCTAATATGTCATTCAGTCAAGGCTAAATTGAATGACTTCTATTATTTGTTTATCTGGCTTCTAGATGAGTATAAAATCCAAGACACATTATGCTGCTGTTTCCTTAAGTGTACTAAGGATGTAATAAATGTTCTTATTCACTATTGTAACATATATTTTTGTTGCTCTACTTTTAAATCAGTGTGGATTCTTCAAAATAAGTCAGATACAAAACTTTCACTGACAAAATTATATATTTATATTCCATATGTAGCTATTACAAATTTTTGGGGGATGGCTCCCATGGACACCTACAATTCTGTTTCAAAAACACAGGGGAAGTTATCTGTGATTTGAAAGATGATAATTTTGTTGCTAGAGGAGGTTATATTTGGTGTGGACCTTAACACCTATTCAGCGGTACAGAAGTTATATGACATATGAAAGGGGTGGGACATGATTTAATTCCTCATGGGCCCTCTGGAAACAGAATTTATAATGGTTGTCCTACCTCCCCATTCTTCCCAACTAAGAACAGGTGACAGACACAGCAAAAGCCCAGTTAACAAGTCGCTCAAAGCCAGGAAAACTTGCCATGCATTCCTTAAAGGAATATGAAATTGCTACCAGTTTGCCTTTGTTTTACATTTCCGTAGCAGCCTCTGTCGCAGAGCCATGAAATGTTAGATTAGGATAAATATTAAGTTAAATTATCAAGGGAATCTCAACTGGGAATATTAAATAATACAGTTATATTTTTGTTTGATCTGGTTTTGTTCTGGGGCTTGAATTCAGGGTTTGGGGGTGGTCCCTTAGCTTTTTTCACACAAGGTTGACAGAGATAAGAGATAAGATTTCCCTGCCTGGGTTGGCATCTAACCAAGATCCTCAAATCTCAGCCTCCTGAGTGGCTACATTTGCATGTATGATCCACCGTGGGTACTCAGCTTGTATTTGTGTTCACATGGCAAAGCAGCTGTGCTAGCATGGCAAGGGGCCTCTTTGCCACAGGGAGAGAGCCAAGAATCTCTCTACCCTGATCTGCCAGCTCTTCCCATTATGTCTATTCATCCTCTGATATCTGTCCCCCACCCACTGGAAAGAGGAAAAAAGCCACAGCCCTTGGAAAAGATGGCTGCTCCAGTTCCACTGGCCCAAGTTAAATATGTAGTCACACTACTTCCAAGTGAGAAGATGGGAAATTCTTTTCTAACTAGTCAGCCTCGTTCCTAAGAAAAAAATTAAAAAATGTATTTGGAGGAGAAGGAATGACTCCACTTATTTAGTGTTTGCAATATTTTGGGAACATATAAATATAAAATGATTTTATGCATTTATATTTTAGTGTGTTCTAAAGCTTATGAGCAATATAGAAAGCCACATATTGAAATTACATGGAAAATTTTAAGTGGTTTCTAGGGTGACTTGCACACATGTCTACAACACTCTCAAAATTAAGTTTGGGGACTGAAGTTGTGCAGCCTCCAAAGCCATGGGACCTCTGCTCTGTTTATGTGTTTAGCAAGATATGATCTGTGATTTTCATATTTATTTGATCGCTCTTCAACAGAAGTTTCCAGTATGCAAAGCGAGTATTCCTGAAGATAACATGAAGATTATAAAAATCCTGCTCAGATTATGACTTTCAGACCACCCTGATAAAGCTATGAATTTGATGCACATTATGATTATCTCAGTCATTTCTGTACAGGTGATTTGTGTCACATCCACATCCATAGTCTGTAGATTCTTTTTCAGATGAAACCCATTCTGTAACAGAGCCCCAAAAAGAGCACTATAGAAGACACATTTTCAAACTTAGGGTAGATAAATACTTTTAAAGTTCTACATTATTATGTTAACTAGGTAAAGTTGCTGTTTTTAAAAATCCCTTAAACTTTTTTAATATAAATAATTGCCCCTACAATGTGGGAACAAACATGTTTAACTAGCAAGTTTATTTTGTAAAGGTTGGTTCATTTCAGTATTTATAAAATACAGATGGAAGATACTATGTATTAAAAACCTATGGAAGTACTTATAATTTAATGTACTAAATTAGGATGGCACTTTTTTCCCCAAATAAGGTTGCTGATTAAATGAAACAAAGATGCTCTTTCGTGGACACATGTATGTAAAATAAAATAAAGTAAAGCTCTTATTGTCTTCTGGGCTGTGTACCAACAAAGGAGAGAAAAATGTACATTTTTATGAATAAATTTTACACTGAAAATGAATGTTGCAATGGTCCTACCAGTCTGGGTACCAGAGAGAGTTCTATAACTTAAGGGAGCATATAAGATTAATGAGAAATGGGCAGGCTGTATTTTATTTATATATCAATCTCAAACTTACATAAAAACCTCAAAGGCAGAAGGAATCTAAAATTAAATGGAAAAGGGCAAAAGACTCTGAGCCCAAGAAAAAGAATTCTCTGCATATATTTTAAGTATCAAGCACAAAATTAATTGTCAAGTTCTCCCCCTAGTTTCTCTTCCAATGTTCTTTCATTACATGAGGAGGCAGGAAAAGTGGTGATTGACAAAATATTTGGAGGGTAATGGGCAAAGGGGCTAGAAGGATAGATCAAATATACAGTGAGAAAGAAAGAAATCAACTGATCTTGGCAATCAATGACTGCAAACCTTAGAAATGACCCATGAGGAAAACATGCATTTTGACACAATTCAGTAAAAGGACAAAGTATCACCCACTTCTGTGTTCTAGAGGAATTCAGGCTAACTTCAGTTTATTGCCTGTGTCAGTATTTAATATACAGACATATGCCAGGCGTTCATTTTTTTAAAGATTCCAAACAAAATAGGTACCATAAAACATAATGATTCCTCCCCAGTGAAGACAAGAAGTTGGCAACCACACAAGAAAGTTCATGGGGCTTGCGAAATGCTTCAACAGGGGCAAAGCTCTGGCCCCATAGTGGTTGGATCAACATGGTCACAGTAACACAGTAATAGTCTGCTGGGGAGAGGGCGTGGGGTCAGTACACAGACATTGGAAGGATTTACTAGTTCCTTGGAAGATGTCAAGACCCCAAACCAAAGAATACTAAGCTTCTATGTCTTACCCAACATCCTTCTGGTCACAAGTGTGGCAGCGTCAGAGCAGAAGAATGATCAAAAGTGTTACCAGTGGGTGCCAGATTACCAGACAAACTCCCATTAGTGAAGGAAAGAAACCTTCATTCCCTTCTTTTCTCCTTTGGAAACAGATCATTATCAACAACTTTCCACTGTTATTCTTTTCTTAGAGCCCAACACTCAGAACACTTGAGACAATACCCAATGCTGGCTTGTGGTTGTCCTAACCACTTACGGAAAGCCAACAGTCCCTAGCCAAGGAAACAGATACACCTGAATCTTTTTACCTCCACTTTTACACATGACGACCTCAAAATGAACGGCACTCTGGAAGACAAAACAAGCAGAGACACACAAAAGTCTAAGGGTTCCTAAAAAAGCAAAACAAGCCCTGGTTTTGAAAAGCCCATCTATTCAAAATACCCTTTCCACAGATCAGAAGGGATATGATTAGTGTAGATATCAAATTTATAAAGTCATCAACCGTGTTTCCAGTTAAAAGAGCCTTCCATTGGAGATTTACATGACATTTGCATTTGTACTGTTAATATGTCAGTTAGTTCCAATTAGTGGGAAATTGGATAGTAAATCAAGAACAGAGGGGCACAAGTAATTGAAGGCCTCTAGCTGCCTCCATGTGACAGAGCTTTTTGAGGTAGGGATAGAGTAAGAAGTTGAACTAAGTGATTAATTGGTGCCAAAACAAAATAGAACACACACACAGCATCGTAAGTACCACCAGCTTACTTTCAAACCATTTGCAGACTATTGTGTAGACGTTCATTTATTTGCAGGAGATAATTTTTATATATTAGAAAATTAAGAAGTCAGCAAAGGCCGATTGTTGCTTTATCCATTATTTATGGAGAAGGAAATGAAAGAGGAGAATGGACAAGAATTAGAGTTGCCTAACTGTTCCGAGAGTGCTCTCAAGGGTTGTGATTTTATACAGCCTGGAAAGTCAGATGAAGATTAGGACTTGCATTGTTGTCCTTGGCCTCTTGGAATTAAAATCCTTCTAGAATCATTTTCTTTTAAATTATAGCTTCCATTGTGAAAGAAAATTTTATTTTTCTTTCAATTCTGAATATATATACAAGTAGATGAACATATGTGATTAAATCTAATCACTTGAAATAAATTTATGAACTAAACAGTTTTATTTTTCTTTGAATTCTGAAAAAGTATATGTATATAAATAGAGATATGCAATTAAGTCTAATCACCTAAAGTAAACTTATGGCAAAATGTTACCTCAAAATGGAGCTCTTTTTTCGATAGCTTCTCTACTGTCACTTTGAGCTGAAACTTTGAAAGAATAAACCAGCCTCTATATAACTGCATTCTCTGTAGACTAATGTCATTGGTCTATGATTCTTTAATCTACCAGAGAGTAACTGACTTGGACCAGAATCTGAAGAGGAGCTGTTAATTTATTCAAGCTCTATTATTATTATTGTTGTTGAGTTAGAGAAAATGAGCATGTCAGCATCTACAGCTTGATATAGCATGTCTCCAATGGCTATTTCTTTTTGTAGGCACTACATTTTCTAAAGTTAACAGATCAGGACCAGTCTACTAAATGCAGAAAAGATAGTACCTAACAGCCATCCAGTGGATGAGGCTTGAAGGCAAGGAACTTCCAGATTTGAGGTCAAGAAAACTGAGTCTCACTGTCTTATTTACTTAGTGCCCCTGGACTCAGAGGCTGTTGTTGAGTGTTTGATTCCAATTCTTTGTTTCTCAGAACCTTGTGGATTGTGCTCAAATAATTACTCAAGACTCAATGAATTCTGACATTATGCATATAAAAATGAAAAAGATATTAAATACTAATATGCTGTGACTCAAATCTTTGAAAGAAAAAGTTCTTTGTTTGCAAGTGGAAACCTGCCATTCTATTTTATTACTTCACAAAGTTCCCAACAGGCACATTCACCCGGATTTAATTATTGAGCCACAAATGTATCTTTGAAATTTTCCTTTTATACTGAATGCCTAGAAGTAATTTAGAATTGCTTTTTTCAATCATCTTACATGGCAAATCAGACTTCATTTCGAAGTATGTTTTCAAATGGTTTTGAGAAGTGAACATTGCTGAATTGGTCATAGTATCAGGTTTTCATGACAAACAAAATAAGTGAGCATGAATAGGTAAAAATATATTGAAGTCTTAGGTAACAACTCTCTCTGATCATCTATTATTCGGATGGAAGCTTAATGTAGACAGGCATCTCATCTGATTGGCTATTTTCTTGGCCCCATAATATACATAGTGCTTGGTTTGTTTGGAAGTTCCATAAATTCATTGAATAGATATAAGTGTGCACAAGTGAATCAAATCTCACTGACACTCCTGATACTACCCCAATGTACACACATACCTCATCACTGAAAATGGTAGAAGTAATAAATTTTCTAGTTTGGCACTAAACATATGTATATACTAGACATTCATATCTATGTACATGTTTGTGATTAAAGATTTCTTGCTTAACTAATGTAGACTGGAAAACCCAAATTCTTGAGAATCACACTTTATATAAAAATATAAATGATCAAGTAAAACTCTAAGTATTGAGATCTTTTTGGAACACAAAAATATATTTCTCTGCTACTTTTTCTCTTATTTGGAGCTATCGAGATATGAAAATGAAAGATAACTCCTTAACTCTTAGTAGAGAGTAGAAATGAACTATAGAATAATCAAAAACTCTCTCAAAAATCTCCTGTGTGTTTCTACGGGAACCTCAAAGAAATAGCCTCATAAAAGCAAAGCTTTTCAAATGTCATGACATTTACAAGATTATTTGGAAATATTGAATATTTGTTGAATATTAAAAAGTTTTCCACCTTTGGTATTCTTTAAAAGAGAGACACTTAAATTAGGAAAGATGCAATTAGCACACATGGGTCATATATGCTAAGTTTCCCACAAATAAAATTTACAAGGAAATGCAAATGCTTAGTACAGGAAACACATTTTAATATGAATGAGTTTGAATTTATCCTATTGTTTTCACCACTGTGACTTTACATCCCAAAGTGCTTAAATAGTTTACTATGAACAATTTTTACCATAAGGGATTGATTTTTCAACTCAACTTTTAGATTAAAACATGTCCTTCATAGAGTATATTATTTACTGCACTATCAGTATTTTTAAACGCATGAAAGAATTACAAGAAAACAATATGGAAGTTGCAGCATCCAATACTAGTAGGTATTAAATGATAACACATAAGTAATGTCTATAAAATATAAACATCGTTCTCCCACAAATAAGAGAAAGAGAAACCAATCATTTTTTTCCAAAGTCAAAATTGGGAAAAGATTTAAGAAAATATGAAACTTACTACAACCCTGACATTAACACTGGACTAAATCATCATTTATTTATTATCCTGCCTTATAAACACATCAAAGCAGAAAACCTCTAGGCTCATGTACAATAAAATACCTCTGCATGGAAACTAAGTAATAAAATGTCAAAGATAAAAGACTGATAACCCTCCCAGACATCCCTCCTATATGGCTATATATATATATATATATATATATATATATATATATATATATATATATATCTTTCTAAACAAGTTGACTAAACCGATTCAGTTCCCCAACCCTACAAATTCTAAGAGATGCTACAGCAGGTCTTGGTGTGTCTTTCCTAGCATTACTAGACCAAATTAATACCTCTGTAGTCTGTTGTGTGAGATCTCATTAATAGAATTAAGGCACTCTCTGGTTTCAAAATTGCCAACGTGAATCAAAACATAAGGTAGGATTTGGTGATTTTGTTAATTAAAAGATTCTGGAAGTCTATTTATACTACATGTGTTTTTGAACCCAAAGCTCTAATTTAATGTCTATTTTTTTTAAATCAAAACATCCTAAGGAGAAATTTCTATTCCTTCTAATCTAAGTTCTCAAAAGAAAGTAGAGGAGGGGCTGGGAAGGTGGCTCAGTGGTAGAGCGCTTGCCTTGCATGCTCAAGGCCCTGGGTTCGATTCCTCAGCACCACATAAGCAAAAAAAGAAAAAAGCCCGAAGTGGCGCTCTGGCTCAAGTGGTAGAGCTGAAGAGCTGAGGGACAGCGCCCAGGCCCAGAGTTCAGGCCCCACGACTGGACCAAAAAAAAAAAAAAAGAAAGAAAGTAGAGGAGGTCAGAGGATTGGCTTGCACATTCACACTTAATCACCTGGGGTAAGGCAACAGAGAACTAGGTGATTTTATCTACAGTTCTATTATAGTTTGTCTTTAGATATATGTCTCATGAGTATTAAACAATGGAGAAAAAATAATATATATTAGTTTGGCTCATTTCAATGAATTAGCTATATCTTCAGATGTTTTCACTGATTAACCTTGTAAAAATTATTCTGAGTAGCTGCCCTGAGCTTTTGAGATCTAAACACATACATGGTTGTTGTTGTTTTGTTTTTGCCAGTCCTGGGGTTTGAACTCAGGGCCTGAGCACAATCCCTAAGCCTCTTTTAGCTCAAGGCTAGGGCTCTACCACTTGAGCCACAGCACCACTTCCAACTCATTCTGAGTAGTTTATTGGCTATAAGAGTCTCATGAACTTTCCTGCCTCAGCTGGCTTGAGTAGCTAAGATTATAGGCATGAGCCACTGGTGCTCAGCCCACATGCAGTTTGATGTGATTGTTCACCCCCAAACATCTCCAGTCCAATAAAGCAGTAGCTGAAAAGGTAGGTCAGTGAGAAAGCATTTGCCTAGCATACAAAAGGCCCTGAGTTCCATTCCCATCACTATAAGAAAACAACATCATGAACAAAAAACAAAACACCAAAAACCAATGGTACCAACTGTATGTTATGTTCAAAACGGTGACCAAATTCAAACTTTGAATTGAAACAGATTGAGCACCCTTGAAGTCACACTCTGAGTACTCATGGTTGTTTAAAACTTCATTTCTTTAACGTGACACATGAAACAGGATGCTTATAGAATCTTTGGAGAAAAGCAGTGTGAGGTTCTCCATTGCCCCACAACTGCAATGGTGGTAGCTAAAGGAAAAAAGAAAGAAAAGCTTCTCTTTCTCTTTTGGTGTTGTTCAATCACTTTCTAGGGAAAGTGGAAACTAGATTCAAGGCAAGAATCTGGAAGAACTACTGAAACTCCCAGAATCTTTGAAAAGTGGTGTGGATTTCCTGTCATGTATAATAGATGTGTGAAAGGTGATGAACTTGTGTCTTCCATCAGCTGTGTGTCAACCATACACCATGTTGTCTAAATTGGAACACTATCACACAAGGACAACCAACTTCAAAGCCAATCGCAATGCCTAGTATGAATGCAATACCACCTCTGTCTCTGCTTTCATGGACTTAATTTTTTTTTAATTTCATAGAGAAAGTCAAAGACATTGTCATTTAGGAAAAGACCCCAAATTCTACAGTTGAATTGTTTTGAAGCAACAAATTCATCAGTAAGAGAATTAGTATTTCTGGATAAAATATATATTATATTGTTATATTATATATAAGAATATATTTTATTGTATTTTATATATATATATATTTAATGTATGAAGGAATAGCAATGGCCAATGTCAATGCAAAGATCCTTCCAAGGCCAAATGTGACTTCTTTTAGCATGAGAGAACAGACAACAATGAAGAGGCACAATGTGGTAGTTTTTGCCAGTAGAAACAACTACACTAAATATCTGTTCATTTTAAGAAGTTCCTGCCTCAGTCCATCACAGAGATAATGTGACTATTGTGAAAATGAAGAAATTCCTAAAGTGAACAAATTGCACAGAATCATAAAACACAGCACAATAGTAATGTTATCATTTGTATATTACCTGCGCTCAATAGGTAATTTGACAATAGGTAATGGTAATATGCCTTAGCATAGATGCAAATAAAAAAGATGCAGTGAAGGACATAATAATGGTCTTGTAATGTTAGATGCTGTAGTACATGAATTTATCAGGCACACAAGATTGGTATAACCAGGACAATTGCCACCCTATGTCTGGCAAGCCCTACCATGTGTACTGTGCAATAAACATTATACAGCACCATAAATGAGGTAAAATAGCAGGGAAAACATGTGAGAGGAAAGAGCAGAGAAGGGATTATAAAATATCTTTATGAACGTGAACATAAACGATGGGTTACAATTTCCCAGCTTTATTCTTCTGACAAATTGTCCATACAGTAATGTTTTCAATGTACACTATCATTTAGACACACATCTCACAAACTACATACCTATAAAAATCTATAGTTTCTTTTGTCAGGTTTGTTGCTGTTTTTTCAGTACGTGTCAGGTACGCTAGTTAGGTGGTAAATTTATTGTGCATATAGTAAGTGACTTTCCTAAACACCCTCCCCTAGAAAAACAAAATGAAATATAATAGCAATGAGGAAGCTGGTATACATATCCTGATGTTTTGAGCCAGCCAGCTGAGCTCTCCTAGTTTTCTGCAGCATCTGTGTGCTGCCTTATCCTTTTTGTTACAAACACCTTTATGGTTATTACACCATTTATTTCATGTTCCTGGTGCTTGGCCTTCTATGTTCCTACTGCCTATAACCTTTTTGAAAGGAGATCTTTTTGTATTGCTGCCTTTTTCCAATCATGATTTCTTTGGGAATATTTAGGTTTAGGAATTAATTCATTATTTCTAAGACATATTGCTGTGTTTCTACTGTTTGAGGTTTTCCCCTTTTGTTCCCACTATTTGCTTTTCTTTTCCCCTTGATATTGGCAAACTCCTTTGTTTCTGTTCTCCCAAGCATACATTCTCACCGCCCCCTTCTTAATTACAGAGGGGGAGGGGGCTTAATAGCTATTAGTAGATATATTTCCCTCCTAGAATCTGAACTAGCTTTTAAAATTTGTTTTTCCCCTCCCTTAATTTATAAATATTTTAATCAATAATGTATCTATTATTTCCCAAGTGAGCCCTAAGGAGTATGTTTGATGGCCTCACACAAGCCATTCGAGAGAAGTGCCTCTCTCAAGCAGCTGACACCAGTGAGACTAGTAGCTAGTTTTTACCTCTCTGGAGTCTCTATATTTTTAGGTTAGCCAGCAACGGCACACTCACTCCATCACAGAACCAATGAAATTGATGTGTTGTGCAAGTTTCCTAACTCCCTTTTGCTGAACTGGCATTGTATTGTCCATCGCATATTCAGTCAGAAGCTAGCCTGGAACAAAAAGCCGGTCATCAGAGAAAAATACTGTCTGTCCTCCACGTCTTTAATTGCACAGGCTCAGCAACAGCTCTGCATCAATAATTAGACAGGGGTCCAATAATTATGTTGGCAATGAAACAACAGAGTCAAATTTCTTGTGATTGCTACGGAGTGACTGTAGGATGGTGGAAACCAATGCTCAAGATTAACACCCCTCACCCACACTCAACGTGTCGCAGATCACTGAGAACTAGCGCCCTTTATATTGTTTGGAATATCCCCCTCCAGTTGTTGCCTCTCATACCAACCAAAGAACTTCACTTTCATGTATGACATACTTGCTTTTAAAAATCTAATTAAAACTTTCTTTTTGGTCCTTAGGTAGAAAGATGGCTCTGCTGAGATGAGCTCTTAATTAATGCACTGAGAGCTTGTGAGTCCCACCTCTCAACAGGAATGATTGACGTCCAAGGATACATAAATTACACTAATTGAGCTCTGCCTCTATATAGTCTTTCCACAGCCAACTCATCAGAGAAGCTAGGTGAGTAGACCAGCATAAAAAGTTATCTCAATATGTTGTACGCTTTCCCAAAGGGTGGAAGAGGAACTTTCCAGGCTGTTGCACATTTATTATCACAGAAGGCAGTTCTTTTCTTCAGTTTCAAGATGTAGGTTTTTGTGTTGTAGTTTTTTTTAATTATAAAAATTAGCATTTTTAACATTGCCATTTAAATTTAAATAATCACATTCTCTTTAAAATTTCCAAGCAGCAAGCCTTGCAAGCCAATTACAGTATGCAAAATTCACTTGGCATCAGTTGTTGATATTAAGTTGTGTTGCATAGCAACCAACGCATATGCTATGGAGGGATTGTTTGAAATCAAATCCAGTCTTCATCCCTGAATTTGGTTTTCAGAAATATACCTAATTGTAAACATACCTAATCCTCAGTTTCAGCCAACAACCAGACTGAAATGTTTCTTTTATAAAGAAACGTATAGATAGTCTAAAGATCTTACTTTCATGACATCTAATACACAATACAATCTACATTGTTTAATAGTTTTAAAATATTACATTTATATTTTGAACTTTTTCATGATAGAATTTGTTTTGACTTGCCTTAACACTGATGAAAAACCTACTGTTTCAATTATATTCAAAGAAAATATAAATAATAAAGTTTTAAGTCACCAAATAGTCTATTTAAAATATGTCACCGACATAAATAGAACCTGAGCTCTACTATATAAAAATATTGAAGGACAGAACTAGGAGATCAAAAAAGAAATATAAAGTAAATTAGATTATGAAATTACTAGGCATGAATAAAACATCAAAATGAACAGAAAAGGGAAAAAGCAAAGGATAGAAAGAAATTGAATAGTAAACAATAGATAGAAGTCTTAGAAATAGTATATACATGACCAGGTTGAATCATTGAGAAAATTACCTTGCTCATGCAACTGTAACCCCTCTATACAGTATTTTTACAATAAGAAACGTATTAAAAATAGCATAAAGTAAAAAAAAAAGTGACTAGAGCAAGTTGGTAAGAGAAAACTGGACTACAGTCAAAAAATATTTAGGGGATGGCTGTGAACTATTAACAAAATAAAAAAAGGATTACTTTAAGGCTAAAGATGGCTAAAACATTCAGAACGCTCCACTGCTCTTTGCTGTGCCTACGGTTTCAAACTGGGAAAAATATGCATCCCCGCTTAAAAAGAAAATCATACCATGGCCATATTTCTATCAAAATAGCTTTCTTGAAGTCAAGAAAAAATGGAGAGATGTCAAAAAGTCCAGAGCTGGGTGTGTGTGTGTGTGTGTGTGTGTGTGTGTGTGTGTGTGTGTGTGTGTGTGTGTGTGTGTGTGTGTGTGTGTGTGTGTGTGTGTGTGTGTGTGTGTGTGTGTGTGTGTGTGTGTGTGTGTGTGTGTGTGATACTTTTTAACATCAGGATCAGGACTCAGTTGCTGTAAGTGAGATGGAATAAAACTCTAACACCATTTTTTATTTTTTATGGATAGATCTTTTTTATAATTTGGTGGTTAATAATATCTAAATGTGATGTATAGAGACCAGTGAGAGAGAAATAATATAATGGTTCCATTTTAAAAATGATTTAGGTATAGTGAGAATGAGACATATACTTAAAAAATACTACGATTATTTTTATCTTCTAGAATTGTGTGTTCAGAATACATCTCTTCATCTTATATTATATGCTAATCAAGGTGTGGTATTTGACATGGTTTGCTAGTAACTTGTGCTTGAAATGACCTAAATCTAGTCATATCTCTTGAGAATTGATATACTCACTAATCATGAAAAGTCAGTATCTCTGTATGCTTCATTAATTTCCTCTCCATAAAAATATTTATTAGCAGAAAAAATAACCATATGTTCCTAACATTGAGAGACAATTCCCTTGAATTCACTTATTTTTTTAATTCCAAAATTAAAATAGAAAACTCGAGATATTATAACAATGCTATGTTGGCAATAAACCTTTGGGTGCAAGTTGATAAAATGTACTTGAATGAGTGTCAACTTTTTTTTCATGTATGTTGGGTAATTACAGTGCTGATGCCTGACAGAAAGCCATAAGTCATTACCAAATGCAGTAGTCAGCATTCTGACCGGGAAGGGCCACCTTGCCTGGGTTGGAACTATTAACATAATAGCCTATCACTCAAGCTAATAAAATCAGCTCTTGCTCTCTTCTGTTCTGAACACACATTTCCAGATCCATGTTCCAATTTTTGCAATATATCACAATCATACTATTACTTCCTGAGACCAGAAAAACAGATCATCTAATATATATAATATAATGAAACCTCACTAAACATTTCTCTGATCTTCACAACAGAACATTTATCCTGCACTTAGTGCTTCAGTCATTTGTCCGTATAATTTTACTTAGAACCCATATAATTCTTCAGGTGGAGATTACTCAGCTAGCTGGCCAAGTCTTAACCCACTACCTGTTTGATCTCTAGGTTAATTATTTCCTTGTAATTTCAAGAGTAGTTTTAAAGAATGTGTGGATTTCCCTAAAACAACATTTGTGGCTGTTAAAAAAAGTATCACAATAAAGCAGCAAATGGTCCATACTAATCAATAACTGCCTATATAATTTGTGTTTTCATAACTCTGAACATCAGTAATGTACATGTCTGGAAAAAATAGAAAATTTTAAATGTGTCTTATCTGTAAAATACTGGCTTTAATTTCCTTGTATTTTCCCAAATGTATATTCATTTAAATATCTATGTATAATTTATGTATTTGCAGAATATATATCAGTGAGATTTTCTTGTAAATCATGTTCTAAGACTATAATACTAAGTAAAACAGGTTTGAAAAAAGGCCCTCATGGGGCTGATATTCTTGTGAGAAGAAGCATACTCTATAACATAATAAATAAGAGTGAATTATGCCAGACACCGCAATCATAGCTATTCAGGAAGCTAGGATCTGAGGATCTCAGTTCAAATCCAGCCCCGATAGAAAAGTTTGTGAGACTCTTATATCCTATTAATCAGGAAAAGGCAAAAGTGGAGCCATGGGTCAAGTGGTAAAGCACCAGCCTTGATATGAAAACTTGGAGGGATCACTTAGGCCCTGAGATCAAACCAAGAGACAGAGAAAGAGAAAGACAGAAACAGAGACAGAGAGATAGACAGAGAAAAAGAGTGTGGGGCTGGGAAGGTGGCTCAGTGGTAGAGCACTTGCCTTGCATGCATGAGGCCTTGGGTTCAATTCCTCAGCACCACATAAGCAAAAAGAAAAAAGCCGGAAGTGGCACTGTGGCTCAAGTGGTAGAGCGCTAGCCTTGAGATGAAGAGCTGAGGGACAGCGCCCAGACCCAGAGTTCAGGCCCCACAACCAGACCCCCCCCCCAAAAAAAAAGAAAAGAAAAAAGAAAAAGAATGTGTTAAGTGAGGAAAGTGAGGAAATGCCTATGTGTGGTATGTGTGTGTGTGCTTACGGGCATGTATGTAATATAGTGATAAATACTATGGAGCAAAATAAAATAAGGAAAGATAATTCAAGTTGAAGCTCTTAATTGAGATTTTGTTTAAGAAAGGAAAAGGAGGTTACAAAGGACCCTTCAGCTATCTGTGTAAAGAGTTCCTTTTCTGTCAACAAAAACATCACACACAAGGTCCCTGAGAAAAGATCTATTTGATCAGGAGAATAGGACAGTGAACTCTAGCACCAGAATAGGTCCAAGTATGAACGAGAGGGTAAGTGAAAGCAGTAGGAAAATCAGAGACAGAAACTCAGGGCCAGCTCTTAAATTCTGCCATATGTAAATTGGGGAGCTATTAAAAGTGGTTTTTTTTTGTATTTGTTTGTGTAGTAAAAAAAATCCTGGATGTAGAATGTTGGAGGATTTGAGAACAGAATGATCTCTTGTATGTTTATAAAAGACATTGTGGTTGTTAGGTTGAGAATCTATTTAAGATGAAGAAGGGCAAATAGAGGTGCAAATTAGGTGACCAATTTAATAATCCAGGTGAGAGTTTATGGTAGAAAAAGTGTGGTTTTATATTCCAAATGTATATTGAAAGCAAACTAAGAAAATTTGCTGATAGGTTGGGAGCAAGATGACAAACAGAAGAGTTTTTGGTGTGAACCTTGGAAGTATGCAAAAATTTTGTTGACGTAGAAAAAACTTGTAGGAACAAGTTAGCAGAAATCCTAATTAGGGACTGCTTTGGTTTGTGATGCCCATTTGACATCCAACTGGGCGTGTCAGAAAAAAATGACACAGGATATACACACTACTTCCAGATTCACACTTTATTACCAAATTCATCCTAATCCATCTCATTCTCTCATCATGGTCTCCTCCACCTTCAAACTATGGTTATTGTTCTGTCATTGTTATCTGTCTTTCACTTTGACAGTTGTGTTTCCCACTGGTTCCTTTTCTTCCCCAAGGAGTCTTCAATCCATTTTAAGTTTATTTGTTAGCCTGGTTACTTTAGTAATTTTCTTTAAAGCATATTGATTTTTAAATTTCGATTACATTATCACGAAATTTGTACATGAATCTGAGGAAGTTCAGTATCTTTGGCCTGTATAATAATCTTTTTGGGGAGAGAGAGGGGTCGGTCATGAGGCTTGAATGGACTGCTGTCCCTCTGCTTTTCAGCTCAAGGCTGGCTAATGTTCTACCACTTGAGCCACAGCCCCATTTCTGTTTTTCTGGTGCTTTATTGGAGATCAGAGTCTCACGGACTTTCCTGCTGGGGCTGGCTCTGAACTGTGATCCTCAGATCTCAGCCTCCTGAGTACTAAGATTACAGGCAAAAGCCACCGGTGCCCAGCCTGTATAATATTCTTATCCCAGTGCATAGCACAGGAAGCGTTGCCATTGATTTTATTCTCTTTTGAGATCCGCAGTTGACTTTCAGATTGTCTTTTCTGGGTCCTATGCACTTATTAAGTCACATTTATTGTGCAAGTATCTGCACATATTCACATTCCAGCGAACTTGGAAAGAAAAAGAGATACTTGAGTCATATCACTCTCATAACCCATTTCATTGGTAGACAGTGAAATACTATTTCTATATCAAAATTACAAAGTCTGAACACATATTTCCCACATGTTTTTGCTAGTGGCAATTTGTACAATAGCCAGAAGGTAAGTAAAGAAACAGATTTTTCATGTTTTCAGAGGTAGACATACCTGAGACAAGCATCCTATGTACATAAAAATGTAAGTTGTAAAAATAAAGTATGTTAGGTTGGATAATCATCTATAATGTTAACAGTGCAATTGCTTGTCATGTAGAGGAAGGCTGTGCTTTAATTAAGCAATAAGACATGACAGGGTGTGAATTATGGAGTAATCATTCTTGTCTAGTATATTGTTAGACAAGAGGCCAAGGGCCAGGTGTCACTGCATATACCATACATAAATTATTACCCACGAACTTCAATGCAGAACTTTATAGGATAATATTTAAAAATTTTTGAATAGTTCTGCTATTTTAGACAAAGAGATTAAATGAAATTCTTTTTGTATTATTGTCAAGATGATATACAGAGGGTTTTCAGTTACATAAGTATAATTCTGTTAGAGTGAGTCAGTGAGCATGTACCTTTGGGTGGAAAATATGGTTAAGTAGTCCCTAAACAATATTTTTATAGAAAATAATCTTTATGGGAAAATGAATTAGTTATCTGTCCCTTGTTTGATGAGAAAAAGACAATAGAGGCTGAGTTTTGAGACAATTCAAAGGTGGTCCTTTACGGTACTTTTCTTCACAAAGCATTACTAACTAACAAATAACTCTAACATAAATCTTCTTGAAGAAATAATACATCTCCCTGAAAAGACTTGGCAAAGAGGGCAGCAATTTTACAGAATTTTGGGTCCTTTAAAAAATCAGTGTGATTTGTAATCCGAAGGCTTTCCCCTGTTACATACCATTTTGAAGGTCCTCTTTTGTAAAGACATTAAAACAGATCTCTTATCACAGGAAAACACATTGTTTGAAATAGTGAGGGTTTTTTTTAAATAAAAAAGAAAGAAAGAAAAAAATTCATTTCTACCCATTCAAAAGAAAAATATTGTTTGAGGGCAAGTATGTGACTGTAATAAAGAAAAAGTCTCCACCTGCTTTTTTATCTGTAGAGCACTTCAGTTAGCAGTGTTTCAAAAGAGGATTTCTTTTTTTAAGTTATTATATTTTTGAGCTTTTATTGCAAATATTATATACTTTTAGGAGGATTGATGTGTTAACAAGTTTGGCTCCTTTTGTGAATACTGCAAGATAAATGTGATGTTACAAGTCAGACCTTGAATGTTGTCCTGAGTTCTCCTTTAAGTTAACACACTTTATCACCAAGTTTGATCCCTTTGGGTAAGTGTAGTAACTACAGGTTGCTTAATATAAAGATTAAATAGTCTTGGATGAGATATTTTTTTAAAGGACACCAGAAACACCACTACCCTCAACCCCACACATCATGGGCCTATTAACTATTATTATTATTATAATTATTATTATTTTGGATTGATATTTGTATCTCCAAACAGCTCTTATTAAAATAAAAAAGAAATGTCTCTCAAATCAGTGGCATAGGACCCTAATTATCTTAGCTCTTGGTGGAGAATAGTTCATCGGTTTAGTCTACCTACAAAGTAATGGAAAACAGAATGTCAGAAAAGAATGTAGTTTCAGACTTGAAAAAGTTTGCAGATATGCAACTTGCCCCATCTCTAGCTCCTGGGAAGGTGGTTTGCAGTTTTAAGATGGCAGTTCCTCACAAAAAGGGAGCAAAATTGTGTGTTAATTATGCAGTCATAGATTACAACTTATTTCGTGTGCACTATTTTCCAAATGAGGAAAAGAACAGCAAAAGACAAAGAAGGTAGACTTCTCTATTTATGGTCTCAATTCTTCCTTTTGTGATGACACAGTTCAATGTCAGGCCTGCTGTAAGAAACCACTTATTTGATCTCACTTTAAGACATGGATTCACCTAAAAATGTTCACTTTTGTGCCATCCACTCCAGAATTCCCTGCTTGATAGCATGTACTGGATAGATGCATATGAAAATGGAAGAAATTCAACTTTCAGTCTTCTCCAAGTTTTCTTGGGTCACTTTGGACCACCTATATGTGGGTGGCTTTCTGAAAGGTGAACAGTCACTTTGGGGATTATCTTTGTAGAATCATGGCATGCAATGATGTTCTTAAGTCTATAACTGTCAATGTGCAACAAGGGTAATGAAGAGAAACTATTGATTTTTAGAAAAGAGCAAGTTAATTTCTGTTCTCATTTTTATACTAGTATGCCAATAAGATGTATTTATTTCCACAGTGTTACAACTAAAAAGTTAGTCAGGAACCCATACTCCAAGCCTGTAATTCTAGCTACTCAGGAAGCATCATCTCCTATGATAATTTTTATATTATTTTACGTTTTATATTATTTTACATTATCCTTTGTTTTCTTTCCTAAAATCCCAGCTACTAAGCAGCACAGAGCTGAAGGTAAAATCAGAAACGTTAAGGCAACAATCACTAGAAATTTCTAGTTTTTATTTCTAAAATAGAAAAGTTTCAAGATTTAAAACAACGTGGATAACCGCTGGACAGTATATTGGAAATGAACATTATAACTTTGGGCACGCGGGGGTGGGCAGGGGGGAGGGAGGAGGAGTGTGGGAGGTAGGGGAGGGAAGGGATAGTGGAAGAGGTAACAATGATTGAAAAGTAATGTACTCATTGCCTTACTCATGTAAATGAAAAATAGTAATAATAATATACAAAAAACAATGGTATATAATGTGACCAATTTGTGTGTGAAAGCAAAGGATATTGGGGGGGGGACTAAACGTAGCTCAGTGGTGATTTAATAACTGACACGACTTATTCCATCTGCTAGAAAGAGTTTAAAACCTTTTCTCTCCTGCCACTCAGCTCATAAAGATTTAGTGTTCATGGCTGAGACCTCACACAGGAGGTGGAATGCTGTGAACACAATTCATTGGCAAAGTATCTCTCTGCTTAGTAAGTATTATAGTATTTGTTTAAAAGAAATAAGAATCTTTAAGTTTTGAAGTCTTCTAAAAAACAGCACAAAGGGCAAGAGAAAAAGCAACCTCAAATCCATGTGCACAAATAGCATTAGGGCACCTGTGGGTAATCAGATTTGCACCTGGTACTCAGTGAACTATAGGTCAGGTGTTCTTCACACAGAAACACTTCTAAAGTGAGAGGTTGGTTGGAATCCCACATAATCAGCCACTGTCAAAGCATAAAAGAGAGAAAAAAAATCTCCCCAGTGAAGGCAAAAGCAGAAGCAACCTATAACATGAAATCCTTATCTCTTGCATTCCCCTCCCAGCTCTCCATAATTCAAAACAGGCAGGCAGCAGGCTGTACAGATGGAGATACTCCAGCCGGAGTCTGCATGGAGCATTATAGATCTGGGTAGTTGTCTAGTTAACAGTCAGCTATTTTGGGATGATACTCACAGTTGTTTTGCAAAATTAAAAAAATAATGTTTTTTTAAAAGATGGATTTCTCCTCAGTTCATGATATAAACATATTTTTACAGGTTGGTAGCAAGGCTTGAACTACTTTTTTCTTAAATTTAGACTCTTTTGTTGATTATTCAAACTGTCTACAGTTTGCAATCAACAAGGAGATCCCGTTGAAGTGATTTTGTGGGTCACATTAAGTGGCATATTATAACTATTTTACATCCCCAAAGAGATGTGTTAGGCACTGAATATTATGTGCATGTAGTTTTGTTTGTTTTTGGAGTTTTTTGCTCAGAAGAAGCAGATGGTGGGTGGTTTAGAGACTTCCTTCCCTGTCATTCAGACACACGGTACTAGGTACAAAGGAGGAGCTTTATAAGTAAGTGTACATCAAAATGATGGGGCTGGGATTCATCGGCCTACAGGCAACACAGGGAACAGTTCTCTAGTTAATAGAATTTGGGAGTTTAATGAGGCTGGATTCATTTAGGTTAGTGAAACAATGTAGAGACACAGGCAACTGTTGGAGGCTGACAAGTATGCTCCTTACGGTTATGTTGCTAGATGTTACACTTATAAATCAGATTAGTAGTCTGACTTCTTCCATGTAGTGAAGAAACCAACCATCATTAGGGTATATGTGACAAGAACGAAGGTGATATTATCTTTGATGGTTTTAATAAAAATAGAAGAACACAATAATGAAGAAAACAGTATCCCATATACATAGTATCTACTACTTCTTGGCAGTGTGTGTAGATCCCAACAACAAATTTATGATCATACAGTCTTTATTTTCAAGTTGCTTATAACACAATAGGGTGAGGGCTGGTCCAAAATCATGATAAAATAATAAAAATTTAAAATAAAATTAAATAACATTAGAACAAAATTGAAAAATAAAATTAAAAAAATAAAATAATGGTAAACCATTGCATTTGGCCCAAAGCAAGCAACTTAAACTATAATTCTACTCTAAAAGAGGTACTTCAGTACTAGCTATGAAGTGACTGCAATGAATAGCATTCTTAGTGATGCTGTGCATCTTCTGATTTCTTGTACCCTGTGCTGAGGACAGATTATGACATGGTCCATGGTGGTTTGCCAGATTCTGGATCTCAGTAGACCTAATTCTAAAAATGTTTGTCAAATATTTGTTAAAGTAGAAATAACATGCTTTAGAAGTTTCCATTAAAAGGAGCAAACATCTGGGTGGAGGGAGATGAAGGAAATGTTTCAGGGACGAGAAATACATCTTTAGAAAATGGGTAGTATTTAAATGGCAAAAGGTGGAGTACATTTAACACCCTTAATGCTACTCATGTGACAAAAGATAAACACTGCCCTTGATTACTATTACTTTCCAGAGGCTTCTCACGGTCATTTGTTTTGTTAGAGTTTAGATAAACCAGCAAGTGCAAACCTGTCTTCTGTCTGCCAGTGAGCTTTGGGTTCATATCAGTGCCAGTTGTTTGGGTAATCCTATAACTAAAGCACTGGTAAATTAGAAAGAGGAGTCCTTGGCCTCCCCACAGAGCCCAGACACAAAGTTTTGTTTATCATACCTTACTCTATTGCTAACTAGTTCTTTTTTTTTTTTTTTTTTTTTTTTTTGATCGGTCATGGGGCTTGAACTCTGGGCCTGGGCGCTGTCTCTCAGCTCTTCAGGTCAAAGCTAGAGCTTTACCACTTGAGCCACAGCGCCACTCCCAAGGAAATAGTTCTTAATCGCCTACCCTCATTGTTCACATTTTAGTTATTTGCAGAGGTTATCATTTTTATTATAAGGTTTTTAGACTTCTAAGTAGAGATTCTTTTCTTTCTCAGTCACTTTTAATCAACAGGATAAAAATAGGAAAATGATTTGCCTGCTCTAATATGATTCTATGAAAAAGGACACAGATGGTGCTAGTTTTAAATCAGTCATACCTTTGATGAACTAAGATATCTGAGTCATCTAGCTAAAACAAATTGAGTACGTTCCCAGTATTAGTTAGCTTGACCCTAAATACAGAAAGTTGAAGTGAATATTTAGAATTCAGACCAATTGTTTATATTGGTCATGCTAAACAATTGCATCTGGTCCAAAGCAAGCAACTTTAACTACAATGCTACTTCAAAAGAGGTACTGCAGAACTAGCTACTAAGTGAATAGTGTTATTAGTGATGCTAGGCATCTTCTGATTTCTTATACCCTGTGGTGAGGACAGATTATGACACAGTCCATGGTGGCTTGCCAGATCCTAGATCTCAGTAGATCTAATACTAATAATGCTTACAAGACTGCCTGGATTTCTTTTCTTTGACAGGATCGTTTGCTTGATTTTAATAAGTGAAAAGCAGATTAATTTATGTGGCTTCTGTCATTTGGCACCTCATTATGACCAGTTAAGGTACCTTCCACAGGCATTTTGTGCCGATGTACCAAAAATCTAAATCATCTTCTGTGAGAGTCTCTATACCATAGTAGTTGGCCACAGATCAAGAAATGGGGCCTTCCTAATTCCACAGATAAGAAAACAAGTAAATGACTGTACAAGTATCTGAAAGAAAAGACCACTAAAGAGATGAGTGGCCAAGGTATTTTCCCACATGATTTCTCTATTCAAGAAACAACCAATTCTCATCACCTTATTCTCCCATCAAAACAAAAGGATATTACCTCTTGTCCTTGCATACATACGAAGAAAAGCAGCTACCACTGGAGGATAGGGAGGAAAAGAAAATACAGCTTTCATTTTGGTTTGGTTCATTAATTGATTGCATTAAGTATGGTTTCCATAGTAAATAAAGAAATATTTTTATTATTTTCTGATTTTTTCCCCTCTTGTCAAAGCAATATAGTTTATTGTTCTGCTTTAGGAGAAAAAAAAATGAAACAAAGCTTATGAAGCAGGTGCGGTTGGCAGGGTAAAATTCCATGCCGTGTGCTTGAAGGTGGCCTGAGCAGGCAACCAGAGTAATAGGAATGATTAAAGCCTGTCGGATGGGGTTAGGGTTTTAGAGCTTTCCTGCCTCGTGACAGGCTGTGACAGTCAAATGGCACTGAAGCAGAACAGACTACGATGGCAGTTTGCTGTGAACGGTACAACTGTCAAAACTGCTATACAAAAAGCAATGCAAGGGATAACAACCAGGAAAGTTTGCAACCTGACTACATCCATGCTGATGGCCAAAATGTCTGCACAAGGAAACTTCAGGTTATTTTTCTTTGTGGTGTATTCTGCTAGACAGCCTGGACCTTTCCATGTTCTGGGTGATGCCAGCTTTCTATATTGTATCTCTTATCATTGTATCATATCATCACGACCTAGCAAAGCATACTTTCTTTGGAAGAATACTAATGAATCCCTATAAACACACAGAAGTGTGGATACTCACATAGCCCTCTTGTAATCCACGTGTAATTTTTCGTGTTTGGAGCAATCACATGCAATCTGTAAAGAGAACCCCTGTCCTTGTGTGAAACCTAGTTCCAATTATGTTCCTGTAAGAATAGGTTACAGTTCAGATGTAAACCTGCCATCACAAATAGGGTGAAATACTTCGCACCCAAAGCTAAAACAGTGAACTTAGCATTGTCACCAGTTTCTTGAAAAGTTGGGAAAAAAATGACTTGACACCCATGTGGTTTCACAGGTTTTTATTAGAAGCCACAATAGACAGTTTTTCTCCAGCAGTAAATGAGAAAGTTTTCAGCCTTGCAATAACGTGGGGAGAGTTCACCAGTATTTGTCCTCCTAAGGGAATTGTCCCATGGAGGATCCTTCCATAGGTTTTAGGCCCAGGCTGCCCACAGTGTCTCTTTCATTGGTGGCTCAATTAGAACATCACACTCTTTTGTATTTTTTCATGTTTGGAGGAGTCTAAAATGAAGAGTGTGACTCCAGGCAGCAATCCTGAGGGTGGTAGGTGTTTTACCTCTGTGGAGGTGGGATTTCTTAGGTGTGATATACACTAGTAATTTTTTCCCCAGTTCTTACAATCATTATATTTTTTTTCCTCTAAAACAGCTATTTTGAAAGAGCTTATGTATGCAGTACTGAGGGCTTCAACAAGCTGGTATGTTCAACACAGCAATATTTAGAGACTTGCATCTAATTAGTAAAAGTAATGGCTATTAATTTATAAAATACTTCAAGCTGATGTGTTCAGCACAGTAATCTTTAAAGACTTACGTCTCGTTAGTGAAAGTAATGGCTACTAATAAAATGACTATTTATAAAATACTTCTTGAATTCACAGTAATCTACACATAACTGTGTGCCCAAAATAATTCATGAGACCTGTGATTTAGAAGTTTCATCTCCCTTACCTGTAGCAGAAGAGGCAAACAAAATCATTTTACTTTTATGGCTAAGGTGGAGATCATATTTTTTAAAGGGGTAGTAAATTAGCTTTTGCTGGAAGCATCTATTTTCTGGCCTTCATCCCTGCCAACTCTCTCTGTTTTCTTTGATCAATGATTTGCAAGCTACTATTATTATTTATGTGTTCTACAATTACAGCCAATGATACCTCCCCTCTGCCAGCCCAAAGCCACAAATATGAAAGGAATAAATGCTGTTTATTGTGACAGTCTGCCTTTTGTCTAAGGAACAATGACAAACTACACCACTGACAGCTCCCAACCATATTTACGACTGCTCTCCACCGCACCTCTCAAGTGCTCTCAGGAAGATGACAGTAGATGGACTTGAATAAAAATGCTTAGCAAGAGGTTGTTGCATTCATTTACCTCCAGTGAGCTCCTTGGGGGCATATGTTGGTGGAGAAACAGAAGGTCTAGCAATAGGAGGATGTTTCAAACGCTTTGAACATCTTCACTGGAGAAGAGGGGGCTGCTTGGCTTACTTGACAAGGATCTCAGGCAATGTATACAATTAACATTTTTCATATATTGACTTAAAATCACTACAAGTCATATGAAGCCAGAATGCAGATTAGAGTCATTCATTTTTCTCTTTTTTTGGCAACAATTCGGTTGCCTTAACCTGAGAACTTTTAACAGAGTAGTCATTGCATAGAAGGGTTGTTTGGACCATTCAGATTTTCCAAGTGACCTGCTCTAATTAGTTTTCTAAGCTGTGTTAAGATGATATGCTTATTGGCTAATTGCACCTTATGGAACAGAATAGATTAATAAATAAAGGAATCACTAAGAATTTTTTTTCATACCCAGCTTAGAGCTAAGTGCAGCCTTGTAAATATTTGACAGCCTGCCTGCTTTGGTCTAACATCATTAGAAAGACCACTAAAAGCAGGTATCCAAATCTGCTCTCGCATAACGGTTTCTCACACAGAGTTTGCATTTAGGCAAATTAGGTTATGTTTCTTTTTGCGTTCAGTTGCTCACAAGGAAAAAAAAGCCACAATATTTACCATTCTCTGGACTTCCACTCTTACACAGTTAAATTTTTAAAGACTGTGTTTTTCTAACAAATTTGTAATTTAGGAAACACATTGAAAAAAGTCAACAGCAACTGTTGCTGTTTACCAAAACTCTCATAACTTCAAAAATAAATATTTTATCTTTACTACTTGATATACTCTTTTACTAAAAACTCCTAAATCTTTTTGAAAGTAGTTTAGTCAGTTAAAATCAGTTAAGAAAAGAGAGTGTTTAGTCAGTTAAAATCAGTTAAGAAAAGAGAGTGTTTTCTACTGGAAAATACAGAGGGAATTAAAGGAATATTCACAAGCCCAATCAAGTAAATACTGAAAATGAGAAAATTAATTAATATAAATAGTTAATTCAAGCTAGGTAAGACCTCAAATTATCATGTGGAAATAAATATAAATGGAATTTTCAATAGAGAACCAATTATTTTTAAGCTAAGAGAAAAATCCAACAATTTATGACACATCACATTTAAAAATTTAATGATTTTAGAAAATATAAAGATAAAGGTGAAGGGTATGATAAATATAAAGCAAAAAGAAAGTCAGAGTTCCTTGCCTATATCATTGAACATGGGAAAGTTACAATCATACTGTTAACAAAAGAAGTAGAACTTTCTGTTCATAAAGATAAAGAAATACAAGCTTTTTTGTACCAAGTAACATAGCTGTGGTATATATACAAGTCAAAAACTTGCAGAGATGCCACTCATAAAGGCAAATAGCAATGGATACTTGGTTTGTAAAATTTTTACTTAGAATTCAAGAAAATACAAGAATCTGAGTAATTTAATAATAGATTGGTGTAGGTTTTTGCATGCATGTGTACATGTGGACAGATTACTAGCTGGTAGAGAAAATAGTATTCATTGAACAATTACATCATGCTTAGTAGTATTTCCAGGGTTTGCTCTATTGACTCCAGTAATCCTCATAAAAACTTCTTACAGATAAGGAAACTGAGGCACTGAATGGATAGTTAACTTGCTCAAGGACACCTAGAAAAGTAAGATTTGGACTGACTCTGGGCTTACTGTCTTAAGGTTTGAATGCTATGCTGCGTATAGATAATGTACATTCTATTCTTATTCCATGAAAAGAATCACAGAAAAATACACATACATTTGGAAAAGTGGCTTAACAAATGAGAAAACGCAGGGATTTATACATCATATTTTCTCACCATGATCCATTGAAACCAATAATCACAAACAAAATTATCACTCCCTTATCTAAAAGCAAGAAAACATATATTCTAGAAATTACTGTAATTGGTGGCTGAATCTAAAAAGGATCCTCAAACTAAGCTGAAAATAATTTAGCAATTAAATCAGCCATAATTATTCTTCCTAATTCATGACACTTTCCACTTACTACTCTATTGTTTTTAAACTGCTAATAAAATTTCTAAATATTCTCCCTAATTCCCTTTATTCACACTAATCTAGTCACTTAGGTATATCTGTTGAATTTAATAGACCGCAATTGGATAATTTCACACCGTTAACACAGAATTAATTTTATACCTTTGCAAGTATACATTATTTGGATTTAATTTCTCCTAAGTTGGATCCATTAGTGTTATCATAGTGGTATGCTTGACCTAAAAATTCCAATCAGTCCCACTCCAGAAGTCATTTGAAAGCTTCAAGGGAGGAGAGGGGCTTCCTAATCCCCACCAGGAAGTTTGACAAGTAATACAGTAAACTTGAACATCTTGCTGTTCCTGCCTGTGATGTGCCTGCTCTGCTTGTCCCTTACCTTTTTCTGCTTCCCTATTGAGAATCCTAAGGCTGATGATTCTCCCTTCCTACACCATAATAACTTCTTTTTCTCCCTTACTACCTTCTTTATCCTAGGTGCAAACCTGTAAGGATACATATACTTCTTACTTCTTTACCTTCATATATATAACAGAGAGACACACCCACACAGAGATTTAACTCCATCTGCCTAGCTAGCTAGCTACCCATTGATCCACCCAGAAGTCTTCTCTGTAAGTTATTATTATTGGCTAACTTACCTGTGCATGTTTTAACCAAATCACTCTAAATATCTACATTATCAGTTGCTTAGCTAAGTCAAGACTTCACTGTTGTATTGATCTTACTTTGACTATCAATTATACAAAGTGGGTTAGGAAAAAGGCCCTCATCTTTATTAGACTTACAGTAAATTATCATTGTCATGGTTATTGATGACTAAAAATTAACAAAATGTGTTCACACAGAGGAGATGAATCATCTCTCAAAACTGCCAAATAAAGTAAATGACAACTACAGTGGTGACATTTAGGAATGAAGTCCAACTTTAAAAAAAAAAGCAACACAGTGGTGAATGGCAAGTATAGTCACATATCTCTGCATGACAAGACAAGGATGCACTGATATTCCCTGTGCTACAGTTGGCTATTCACACCAAATGGCAGAAAAAACCCTTTCCTAAAGCCTTTATCATTAATAATCAATAGGCTACAAAAGATGATCCTTTGGAAGCCTGATTTTACAATATCTTTGTTCTTCTCACAACCATATTCTATTAATTTGTACATCTAAACATGTATACATAATTGTAAGATAACATCTAAATTTGGGAGCTTTTTAGAACCATATTATAGTCATTTTATTTTCCCCTTCACAGTTCCTTTTGAGGAACTCTTTACAGTCTACGTATGACTCACTCAATGTTTTCAATCTCATGCTGCCTACTGTCAAGCATTCCTAAGCATTGGATGTATTTCCTATATATACAGGTTTTGAGGAAGATTACAGATTATCTATTTTTAAAATGTCTAGCACTTTCCCTGGCACACAGATTTTACAATTTAAAGCATCTATTTAACCATCCAATATATTTGTGACATTTGGAATAAAAATCAATCATCTTAACTATTAACGTAATAAAATACTCTTCTCAGACATAATGTTCCTATGGAACAATATCTTTTCCCTGTCAAGCAATAGTGATTCCTTGTCAGACCACTTGGGCTGACAATATGGTGAAGGAAGGGAGGGAGGAGGAAGGAGAAAGGAAAAGAGGGAAGGCAAGGGGGAATGGAAGGAAGGAAGGAAGGAAGGAAGGAAGGAAGGAAGGAAGGAAGGAAGGAAGGAAGGAAGGGAGGGAGGGAGGGAGGGAGGAAGGGAGGGAGGGAGGGAGGGAAGGAGAGAGGGAGGGAGGGAGGAAGGGAGGGAAGGAGGGAGGGAGGAATGAAGGAAGGAAAGAAGGAAGGAAAGAAGGAAGGAAGGGGATCATATATATATGTATATATATGTATATATATATATATATATATATATTCATTTAAATGTTATCTAGATGTTTCCCTACTCCTCACCTCATGCTCCAAACTGCTCTTGCAGCATTGATGTTTAATGCATCATTCTTCCTGTTAGGAAAGTTCAGCATGTATAGAGCATACTATTGTTTAAAGACACCATCATTTGTCATTTGATTTGGGATGACTGTTTTGCCTTAGGCAAGCAAGTCAGCTTTACTTAAGGCCCAACTTATGACAGCCCTAGGAATTTAACTTTAGCTAAGTTCGAGCTTCCCCAATTCTTGGGTGAGGAACAGGGACTGATAAAATATCCTGTCTTTTCCCACCACATCAAACAAAACTGGTCAGGACATTACTGCAAAATGATCTAAATGTTCACCTTGTTATCAAAACCTCTGCCATCGCAGTAACATTTATGTTTTGAGTCAATTACAATTAGAGTGCAGCAACTAGACAGTGGTGTGACCACATTATTCAATTTACTAGGCAGATTTTAGTCCTATGATTTCATTAGAATTAAAGTGGGAAAGTATTATTTGGAGAAATTTCAGGTAATGTTACAAGAAGATGGATAGTTCTGCCCTATAATATATGAATAATATATAAATATACATTCATATACATATATATTAGACATTGGAAAACTCATTTAATATGTATGTATATACTTTTATACAATGTTTAGTGAAAAAACTCATATAAAGAAGAATATGGGGAGGATGGAAGGGAATAGTGGGACAAAAACAAGGAAGGGAAGAGGTAACAATGATCCACAAATAATGTACTCATGTAACTGTAACTCCTCTGTACAGTATCTTAAAAATAAAAAAGAAGAATATAAATGATATATTGTTGAAGCAATTATAGAATACTTTGTTATAATATCTTAGCAAGTAAATGATGATGGTTACGGATGATAATGACTACAATTGAAATGGAAGTATGAATGTTCTTCTTTTACCTAAGTATTTGGTGGACTACTGCAGGGAATTAAATATCCTAATGAAAAATAAGAAAATGCTATTAAAGATATTATAGCACAACGTCCAGAAATTCAAACTTTGTACTCTAAATTATGAATGTGTTCAATTGTTTCTAGTGTTTATTTCATTTATCTTCTTGGACATTGTCATCACTAGAACGATAATCTTTTCTCTTCATCATCATAATCATCAATATAATATCTGCCAAATATCTTTGAAGCTATTAATATGATCTCGTGGATAAAAAGGCACTAAATTACAACCCTTGGGCAAAATCTTGCCAGTCTTCTGTTTTCAGGTGTTTCTTAAGCTAAAAATTCTTTCCAGTCTTTTTTACATATTTGAAAAAGTCAAAAGAAAAGTGTACATTGTTGCAACATGTGAAAACGCTATGAAATTCAGTGTACCAATCAAAGTTTATTAAAACAAGGTTACATTTATCCTTGACATTGTCTGTCTTTTTTATTATCTCTTTAGAGTTCAGTAGCCACAACAGACTCTGTTTACCTTCCAAGATCTAAAATATTTTTAACCCAACCCTTTATAGAATATATTTGACAGTCCTGTCTTACATGATTAATCCCTTTTAGCACTGACTCTAGTTAATTTAAAACCCAAGTCAAAATTATTTGGTGAAATCAGGTTACTGGTCTATTTTGGGAATATTCAATTTGGGAACTTTAATTTGAATTCTTATTAAATTGTTGGAGTTTTCATGAACACAAAGAGTATGTTGACGAACGCATTGGCAGAACTGTTATAGATCATTTTGATTATGACTCTCTATACAGCCAGTGCTTGTTGCCTAGAGCAGTTATGTCCAACTGAAAAATATAAATGAATAATTGTGAGGATGTGGTTTCCTTGGTTATAAAGCAGTGTACATGTAGTGAAACAATTCTAACTTGACCTAGGGCTATAACATTCTGCTCTTTTAAAAGAAAGATTTTATTTTCCATGTGGAAAATTCAAATTAAGATTTCCTTTGTCACATCTTTTTTAATGAAAGAAAACGATAATGCATATTGTATTAACAAATTTTAAAATGTCCTAATAATTATCACGCATATGCTACCAAAGACACACAGGAGAAGGGGAAATTTATTCCTTCCTGGTGAGTAAAGCATCATGAAATAAGCAATCTCTGACAGGCCTTTTCTTACTGGCTCTTTATTTATCTGCTTACACTTAATTTTATGTGTCTTCCATTTAAAAAGTATGACTTAATGGCACATATTATTCCATCACGGAATTGCAAGCAAGAGTGATTTAGGAAAGTTGCAACAAACAATAGAAATAACCAAGGTAAAAGCATTAATTTTCAGAATGTCTAGGCTTTGAGTGATGACTTCAGTGTTAGTACTTTCTCTGGTCATTTTATGACTAATTGCTTTGGGTTGTAAATCTATTTCTTTGGTTATAAAACAATATGCATATGGCAGAACAATCATATTAGTAAAAATCACTTTATTCTGCTGTAATTTAATTACATTCACCATATAATTTGAAGAAATTATTTTTCAGGGACTATACCACATACAGGTGGCTGTTTTATATTTGGCAATCTAAAATTCTTTCAGTTTATATGAGCATAAATATATGAATTTGGACATGACCTGAAATTATTAAACTTCTTTAAAAACAACTTCCCAATTTAAATCTACTTTAAGACATTATTTCTCAAGCAAAACAAAATTAGCATATATAATTTTCTCCTTTATGATATGATTCAAAAAGATATGCCTGAGCTTTGAGATTTTTAAACTATTTTGAATTATTGTACAGAAGAAGTACCATTTAACAAAGCAGTTTATGAATACAATGCATCTTGATCAGTATCACCTCCTTCAACATTCACCGCTTCAATCCACCCTTTGATCCACCCCTTCCCTTACTTTCCTTAATTCTATGTTATATACAATAAAGCTTGACTGTATCCTCTCCTATTATGTCATGAAACATTCTTTCGTTTTTTGCCAGCCTTGGGATGGGAACACAGGGCCTGGGCACTGTCTCTGGGCCTGGACACTGTCCCTGAGCTTCTTTTGCTCAAGGCTAGCACTCTATTCATGAACCACAGCTCCTCTTCCAGCTTTTTCTGTTTATGTGGTATTGAGAAATGGAACCTAAGGCTTCATGCATGCAAGGCAAGCACTCTACCTCTAATCCACATTCCAAGCCCATGAAACATTCTTTATAAAATGATTAATGAATATCTTTTTTGTTTGGTAATTTGCTCGCTTGCCAGCTTGGGTTTTTATACATGGTCTCAGTGTGTATCCCAGGCTGGCCTCAAATTCACAATCTCCTGATCCAGACTCCTGAACGCTGTGATTACAGGAATGTATCGTTATGTTCAGCTCAGGTTTCTTTATCTAATTATGAGGTCTGATTTCTTGGGAAATGTTTACTATATATTACATGTAAAGTTGATTTATGTATAAGGGTAAAAGCCAGTATCTATGATGTGCATCTTCTGAGTATAATAATGAAAAGAAACAAAACATTCATTAGCTCACCACACTAATATTAATAACCATCCCTGGTACAACCTTTCATGAGCCTTATTCCATGACAAAATAGTCAAAGGCCCAAGCAGATAGGTACTATATATCGAATATCATTATTTAAAAGACTAACAACCTGGTTCAAAAAGAAGCAAAGTCGCTGTTTGCAATGACTTTGAAGAAAAAAATAGCTCTTTTCAAGTCAGATCATCATAATATACTACAAAGCTTCTTTAGTCATCAGTGAGAGTTGAAAAATACGTAAATAATGTAACACAAGGAATTATGCTTATTTGACAGTGGATGTGAAATTATGTTGTGATTAAACTCCACACATTACCACCACAGTGAAATGCAGCTGCAAACTTGAAGGGAAAAGTAGAGTGAAAAATATATGGCAATGGAATGATACGGTGTAGAAGAGGGACTAATGTACTTTAGCATGCGTTAGGACATTTGAGTTTTAGAAAGTGATATGTAAGTAACCAAAAACAAAACAACACACAAAAAAAGGATCAACAGAAAGATGAAAAGATTAGGTTTTAACAAGGCCTTATATAAAAGAAGTTTTCATTCCTTGCTCAGAACATTGATCTACTGCACTTATATCAGAAAGGAACTAGGGAAATATGATCCTAATAGAAAGGGCCAAAGTGCATAAATTGGTGTTCTGAGGTTTCCATGCTGGGAGTCCTCGTTTTCACTAACAGATACACCATGACTTTGGGCATGATGAACTGCTTGCTAACCAGGAAGCTGTGGCCCACTGAGGGGCTGCATCCAAGTTTTTAAAAAATAAAAGCATAAAGGAGAGCAAGTAGAACTGCATTTTATTCAAGCTTCCTCATTATTAGCAGACAAAGCAAGTGATTATCAAATTCTAACAGAGTTCTTCCTTTTTCTACGAGATAGTAGAGAAAGAAAATAGAGGATGGAGGCTTCAAGGATCTCAAGAAGGAGAAAGTTCAAAGCTCCATGTCACTGCAATAAACAAACATCTGGCACTTAGTAGCTCACAGCAGTATTCATAAGAAGTCTGAGAATAAGCAGGGCAAAAATGACAGCCTTTTAATACATTTCTTCTAGGAGAAAAGGAGAGGAAAAGAATTAATTCCATAAAGGCTCCTGAGAAGAAGGAGAAAGAAGAAGGAAAGGAGAAGAAGGAAAAGAAAGCAAGTCAGAGGATAATAATAATTCCACACAAATATGCATCAAAACAAAAACTAACCTGGAAACAAGTAGTTCAGACCTGTGACTGTAGCTACTCAAGAACCTGAAGATCGTGGTTCAAAGCTAACGCAGGCAGAAAATTGAGAGCGAGTCCATCTGAAAAACAACCATGAAAATTTTGGGCTATTGGTATGAATCAAGTGGTAGAGAGCCAACCAAGAGCAAGCAAGCTGAACAAGTGTGAGGCTCTGATTTCAAAGCAGAGTACTGAAAAAATAAAAACTATAAAAACATTGATCAAGGTAGAGGTTTCTTGAACCAGAAACCCTACCATGAGGTATAAGGCAGGTAGACAGAAAATAGATAGATAGGTAGGTAGGTATGTAGGTAGGTAGGTAGGTAGGCAGGTAGGTAGGAAGGTAGGTAGATAGATAGGTAGATACATATATACAGCAAAATTCCTTACAAAATCTATGAGACAGAAAGAATAGATAATTGTGCCTGATGACATTTTAGGTGATGAAAATTCTCTTCACAAAAACATCTACCAAGCAAGGAATTGTTAATGCACATATTTCAATTTGAATTTAGCATGATGAAACAAGATTTTGGAGTTCATTTTTAGAATAGGATCAGAAATTCAAAACACCAGGAATCATCTAGTCTGGGGTATCTACTGAGATTCTCTGCACAAAAAGAAAAAGAAAGAGAAAAATATAAATATAAAAATAGCCAGTAATTTAATAGGTATTAAAAGGAAAACATATATAAATAGCATAGATGATATTAAAAATACAAGAAAAGAAAAAATGAAGTAATAAACAAGAATCAAAAATTAGTCAAAGATAACATAAACAAGATAAAAGGTAGAGAAGTTCAATATAAACGTAATGGGAAGCTTGAATAAGGAATTAAAAGACTGCAACAGAACTAGTATTTAAAACCATAGCCTAGATAATCTTCTGTGAACATTGAGGAAGCCGAATTTGAATCTTGAGTATACTGACAGGGCTCACCACATTTGTGTGAAAAAGCTTCATGAAATACTAACTTCCATACAAAGTTTAGCATTCAAAACAATAAAAGAGAAAATGAAACCCTCAGAGCTGCCAGAAAAAGATAAAAATATTTATAGGAATATAAATATGAGGGTAGCACCCTATTTCTCAAGAGCCATATTTTCAAGTCATTCAAAGAACATGAGAAGACAGATTCTATATCTAACCAAATCATCAATATTAAAACTATAGAAAAATACTTTAAACTGTAAAAGAATGTAGGAAATATGGTCCTTGTAAGCCCATCCTATCAAACTAGCAAAGGATGTTTCTTACAACCAAGAAATAAGTAGGGAAAGAACACCAGAATTGATAGTGAATGTTTGCTATATTTAATTGCAGAACTGAGATTAATGTATCTGTAGTAATATGGTAGAAATCAGAATGGGAAGTTATATGGTCTGTAACTATTTTTTGTAGTTTACTTTAATTTTATAGTTGCCCTTATTGGATTAAAATGGGTTGTCAACTTTCTAGTACTTTTATTAGTCTTACCAAAAAGATTATGGAAGGTCCTGGCATTTCCCCAAATTCCTTGGTACATAAAATATACAATATTTTCCCAACTTGGATTGAGAGCCACTAAAAGTTACAAAATTTTCTTTTCTCTTCTCACATTAAAGTCTAAGGAATAAGTAGAATACAGGAGGTGTTGTCCTGTCTTTTAATTTCAGAGAGATGAATGCATATATTTAACATGTTTACTAAAAATAGAAAAATTTACAATTAGTAAAGTTATTATGACTTATTATTTTAATTACCTTAAAACTGGAAAAGTGGCATAGAAAGAAAGACCATATATATGGGATCTTTGCATTTTTCATTTCTTTGAATTTTCAAATGAATATTTTTTAAAACAAAAGTCAATTTCTGGTTTAATGTAAATCAATGGCATAAATTTTCTTTATATATATTTTATTGTAAAAATACTGTACAGAGGGGTAAAAGTTATATGAGTAAGGTAATGAGTACACTTACTATCGAACATTGTTACCCCTTCCATTGTTTTCCCCTTACCATCCCTTCTCGCCCCACCTCCCCAAGTTCTCCCTCCCCCCACCAAAGCTGGAAAGTTCGTTTTCAACATCATGTCTTGTACATCTCATTGTCAACCTGTATCCTTATTTCAGCATTTTGTTATTTCCCTTCCCCTCCCCAAATTAGAAAAATGTACATACAAGATGAAGGGCACCAGAATCAAATACAGTGAAGATGATGCTAAGCAAAGTGAACCCCAAGATAGGGACACAAGAGTACTTATAATGTACTGTATGATTTTTTTGTTTCTTTTATGTGCTTCCCCCCCCCCGGTTTTAATGGCATAAATTTTCATAGACAAGCAACCATGTTATTGATCATCAGTGAACTAAGCAAATCAATAAAGCCTTTTACTTTATATAGTACCTAACAAAGGAGAAGCCTTTGAGGTACTAAAATTGTTTGAGGTATTAAAACCTGAGAAATTCTAAGGAAAGATCTCTAATGTTTATATAATTAATTAATAATTATAATATAGAAGATAAATCAGTCCAAATTTGGTTCAACAAAGAAAAGAAATACAAATTCCATTGAGTGAATAACTTCAACAATGTATAGATCTTCTTGTCTGTGGTCTATAAATGTGACTTCTGAATGAAGGGACTTTAGCATTATCCAGGGGAATTAGTAAGCCAGATGACATTGTATGCCCTTTTACTTTCTCTCACTCAGTAAATCTAGGAAGGTCACAATCTATAATAATTACAAATATCACAGCTATTTCTGAGATTAGTGATTCATGGACTTTACATTTGAGAAACAGTAGCCTAGGCTTTGGTTTTGAAAAAGAATTGTGATTTTGAATAATTACAAAAATGTTTATCTTCAAGGCATATTTTTATATAGCCTATTGATCTAACTGACAAAACAAAAATCATAATGATCTAGTTAGGAAAATTAAGAGAAATAAGTGACTAGAAGGACAACTGGGAAAATGATGAAACATACAGGTTTATTTAAAATCTATATGTGTAACTGATAGTAAATTTAAGTTAATGCATATAAACCTCTTCTACAAACACTTATTCAATTAGAAACCATCACAAAGCAAATTTAAACCTTGGTCTGTTGATATGGGGCATGAATATAAAAAACTTGTCAATTTAAAGCTAATTCAATAGCATTTTGGATAAGTAACATAAAGTACTATTATTTCCCCCTTTGGACTACTGTAAAAAGTACAATGGTTTTCCATAAGGGTTCATTACTTTTGTTCTGAGGGAAACATTGTCAATGTCTGAAGACACTTAGTTTGTCACAAATCAAAACAGGATATGCACTATGTTACTGAATCTAAAAGTAGACATGTGTGATGCTGGACACTAACTGTATAGGACCATTCTTCTCAAAAAGTTATTCAATCCCAGCTTCAATAGAAAGAGGATGCTTTGTGCTTTTACTCTAATCACCATGTATTAAAACAATCCTTCCTAAAACATTCCAGTTCCTTACTCATAGCGTTGCTAGAAACATATATCAGACACATGAAAAGCAAAATCATAAATATTCAATAAAGAGGAGGTCTTTCTATACAAACTAAAATTCTATATAAATTCAAGGCTGATTTACCATATCTAGAATTATGTTTTCTTTCCCTTTATTAGTTTGGGCCTTATGTTATAATACCCCTAACCATTTATAATATAAAAATACCATGTCCTCTTTTTGTCAGCCAAAAGTTATTTGTAAGTATGCTTTTATTTCTATACTGGCTACATTCCTATCAAAGATACGAATATCAAATGATTTATTATAATGTCATACCAGGAGACATAAAATATTTATGGGCTGGCATGTTTCAACAATCATATAGGCAATTAAAATATAAGAACAACATGAAAACAGAACATCGAAAGAAGATCGGGCCCATCCTGCTATTTCTCTCATTTACTTTATTCCATTTCCTTTCATTCTTCAAATCATGACTTAGAAATTTTGTTTTGTTGTGAACATTTGAAAGCCTTTCAAGAGAATGACCTTCCTTGAAAGTGGGTTCATGCTTCAAGAGGCCTGTCCTCTTATACCAAGGAGTGTTTTTCTGGGCCTTTTTGATACATGAATTTCATTATGAAATTGGTAAGTTTATAGGGTAGGCACTACTTTAAGAAGTTCATTGAAGTCAGCTTTTCTCATTATCTTTAAAAGATTTCTCACACAGACAATCTACTCCACTCTTTAAAAGACTCTTCAGGAAACAGCCTAGAAATATTACCAATATATTTTATAACTTGGAATATTAGACAATCTGATTTCAGTTTTCACGGGCAGAAAAAAAAGTTTGTTGTGCCTGGGCACTGTCCCTGAGCTTCTTTTGCTCGAGGCTAGTGCTCTACCACTCAAGTCATACCCACTTTTGGCTTTTTTGTACTATCATGGAGATACGGGTCTCACAGACTTTTCCTCCTTAGGCTGGCTTTGAATCACAGACTTTAGATCTCAGCCTCCTGAGTAGCTCAACAACAGGCATGAGTTCCTGGCATCCAGCTCTTATTCATGGTTTTAAGGCATTAATTTACTATATAGCCTATAATGTCTTCTAACTGAGCCTTTCAAGTGCTGACATGACAGGCATGTGCCACTGTGCCTGACTATCTGAGAGTCAATTAACTAAAATATTAAATAGCTACATAGACCTACCTAGTATAATTTTTTTGCAGGGGGGCGTCCGGTCGTGGGGCCTGAACTCTGGGCCTGGGCGCTGTCTCTTAGCTCTTCAGCTCAAGGCTAGTGCTCTACCACTTGAGCCACAGCACCACTTCCAGTTTTTTTCTTTTTGCTTATGTGGTGCTGAGGAATCAAACCCAGGGCCTCATGCATGCAAGGCAAGCGCTCTACCACTGAGTCACCTTCCCAGCCCCTACCTAGTATATTTTTATCTAGATAGAAGTAAATTGACCTAATTCAAATCATTTTTGGTAATTCAGTAATAAGGTCTCTAATGACTAACTCATTGACTATTTTCCCCATGCTTAAATTCCTGTTTAGAGAATGAAATACAATTTACATGCAGTATTATTGGCAGTCATCATTTATTGACAGGATTGGATGTTACTGTTATTTGTCTAATCAATTGTAATGCCATTTTCTCAGAATTTATCTTTATAATTTTTCAATGAATACATGCTAAATTTATAGAGCCTAAAACCAAGGGAAAGCACTTTATATTTGTTTAATGTTTAAGAATGTGTATACCAGAAACATGGTACAATTGTTTGCAAAAAATATAATGGCATAGTCATGCAGTGCATTGAAACCCTGGTGACAGAATCTAGTTAGAGGGAGAATCATTAAAACCTCATAAAACCTGTTTCATATGGAACTTGAAGTAGTAAGGAGACAGGAGATCTTGAAGAGGGGATCCACAAACATGATTATATAACAGAAAAGACATTTGAAGAAAGATTTCCAAAAATACCCTGCAAAAGATGAAAGGATTACATATATAAAAAGGAAATTCTCAGAGAAATGGAACCTCCTATTTTTCTAATAAAACATAAACTGGTTATATTAGGATTGAGAAAAATGGTAGGTCCAATTCATTGTGGTAAAATTCACCTGCTAGAACTATCTTAAGAGTAAAGATTGTGGCAAAAGAGTAAAAGGGACCCATGGCTCACGCCTGTAATCCTAACTACTCAAGAGGAGAGATCTGAGGATCGCAGCTCAAAGCTAGCCCTGGCAGGAAAGTCCATGAGACTCTTATTTTCAATAAACTGCCAGAAAACCAGAAGTGGCATTGTGGCTCAAGTGGTAGAGCACTAGCCTTGAGCAGAAGAGCTGAGGGACAGCACCCAGGCCCAGAGCTCAAGCTCCACAACCCAAAAAAGGAGAGATAGTAAAAGAGTAAAGATGCTCATATCGGGCTGGGAAGGTGGCTCAGTGGTAGAGCAATTGCCTTGCATGCATGAAGCCCTGGGTTCGATTCCTCAGCACCCACATAAGCAAAAAGAAAAAAGCCGGAAGTGGCGCTGTGGCTCAAGTGGTAGAGTGCTAGCCTTGAGCTGAAGAGCTGAGGGACAGCGACCAGGCCCAGAGTTCAGGCCCCACGACTGGACCTCCCCCCCACAAAAAAAAAGATGTTCATATAGTTTGATCATTGTCTTCAAGAAATATATATGTCCAAAAACGTTCTCTATGAAAAATAGATCGATGCTTGATATTGTTCTCATAAGAGTTATTAGGTAATAGCTATTGAGATATAACCTCATGACACACACTGTGCTTACTATATAATGTAAGCATTATATAGTTCATTCTCAAAAAAAAATTCTGAAAGGAAGATTGTACCATTGTCCCTATGTAACTGATGAAGAAAGTAGGGGGTCTACATGATAAAGTTTACGAATATCAAACATACAGGAGAGAGTGGGTATTAAATAGAGATGCCTGAAACTTCAAATCTCTTAAACATTAAATATTACATATGCAATAGGCAATATTCTGATTATAAAAGTTGTGGTGGTGGCAAGAGACTTCAATATGTGCCTTTAAATGTGTGAAAAAATGTCCACAGAAATAGACAGGAAGAAAGAAATGTCAGGGCAAGAGAAATGTGTGAACAGACATACAGATGTGAAATGGAAAGTTTTTCAAGTGCTCTCATGGAAAGAGTGTGTATAGATGATGAAAAGAGATGTTAGTGGATATATATGAAGTGTTGCATTGGAAATATAATATTCAATTTATGGATGACCTGGACTGTATTGTTCACATCAATGATTTTCAAGGGTAGAGCAATGTGAGCTTTGTAAAGCTAGATTCGCTGCACAAGAGAGACTTCCCACAAGATTCAGTAGCAAAAGGAGCCAGTGTCAGTGAGAAGGGTGTACTAATCACTTCTTTCTTTTCTTCAGAGTTGCTCTATGACACACTCTACCCTTCTTTGAATAAAAACCAACTCTATTAGTGAGAGTCAATGAGCAGGATTTTTCTAAACTCTAAGTGTGCCTATGGATCCCTGAGTGACTCTGTTTTTTTGTATTTTAATAATTTTTTATTGCGAAAATACCGTACACAGGAGTTACAATTACATGAGCAAGGTAATGAGTACATTTCTTATCAAGCATTGTTGCGTCCTCCTTTGTTTTTCCCCTTCCATCCCTGTCCTCCGCATCTCCACTACACTCCCCCACTACCCCGCCAAAGTTGTAAAGTTTGATTTTCGATATAGCATCTTGTACATCTCATTGTTGCAATGGGTCCACCTGTATCCCTATTTAAACAATTTGTTTTTTCCCTTCCCCTCCACAAATTATAGCAACATCAAGTGCAGCTTATGGTCTAGAAGATCAAGCTCTGCCTTTCTCCATTGATGCCCATACCATGCCTCACATTTTGAGAATCTAGGCTTGGAGCACAAAATACCAAATTCTTCTTTTACATTGTAAGGACCTCATTTTCACCTTAGGCAAAGCCTGTTTCCATCCAATAATCATGACTAGTATTTGAAATTATTTTTATGTGTCCTTTAAGGCTAGAAAATATAACCAGGAATTCCAATGTAATGGTCAAATTCATGTGGCCACTTAGGCTTTAGGCTAAGGTGTGGCACAACACCTACCACAAATCAGGCATTACACAAAGAAGATAATAAATACTATGACTGTACCAAATAATAGTTTTAAAACTAGAAAATATTTGAAACTATATGAGCAAATTATTAGGAAAAATTAAAAGAGATCACTGGAGCTCTTATCCTAATTATGTTGCTTTCATTTCTTTTTTTAAAATATTGTAACAATTCATATAGAAGGCAGCAATTGGCCAGAATCAGATAGTTGAAGTGAGAATGAACCAAGATTGTATGTTTGTTTGTTTGTTTGTTTGTTTTTGTTTATGTAGTACTGAGGAATCCAACCCAGGGCCTTATGCATGCTAAGCAAGCAATCTACCACTAAGCCACCTTCCCAGCCATTTAAATTCTTAATGTGATAAAAAAAATTAAAGAAGCAACTTCATGGATTTGAACCTCACTGAGAAACATAGACAATATCTATCTTATCAGTATTTCTGGGTTATTTTTAACTAGATTAGAAATTAGATCCATTATAATTTAGAAGAAGATACTACCAGTTCTTAGACACTAACATTGGATGATCACAGCCCTGAAGATTATGAGTTTGAAAAACCAAATGAAATGACAGCATCACCAGCCAGTATACCCCAGTCTTCAGTTATTTTGCAAGATCAACCCACTTTACATTCCACGTGTTATCTGAATTTTTACTGTATTACATTGTAATATAGTAGGAGTTATCACGAGTTCACTCAGGACTACACTTACATCTGGAAGAAAATGCCATGCAATTTTTCTTAAAAATTTTCAAGATAAGTAGATTAGTCAACTTTTCCTAGTAATAGGTTTCATTATTAAGAAGACATAGGGCATTAAAAAAACACCTTCCCAGTTTAAGTCTCTAAGTCTTTAAGTCTCCATTTCTCTTCATCAGCTCTCATCCAACACAGAAACTAGCTGCTCAACAGCACCTACATGATTTCCTCTGTCTTATTATTGTTGCTAACCACTTACCCAGAGTTTGATTCTTCCAGTTAAATCTCAGTCTCTTAACTTTCTTTCAAAGGCTCCTTAGACCAAGAAGCATTCCCTTTATGCTTCAACATCAGAAAGACACAAAATTATCTACTTTCCTTTACATTGTGGAATCCTAAATTAATAACTATAGAGATATAACCAATAACAGTACAGTAATAATCATGATTATCAGATATGCTCTTATACATCTCAGAATCATGTTAGTATTGGGCACTCTTGATAACACAGTTCAGCTATAATTTAGGGCATTCCCTTTATAAACTGACAGAGCTCAGATTTGAAATCTACCTTAAGTGCCATCTGGTCCAACGTTTTCATCCTAAAAATGCTACATGAGAGGCCTGATCATTTCAATTGCTTGCTGTTTGGGACCAACAATCTAGTATTTTGACATGAAATTATTTGTTAATTTTGAATTGATAGCCTCCGTACCCCATCAGAATTGATTAATAGTTTATACTTACCTGTCACCATGAAACAAAGGCTACTTCTCAACCCTAAATTCAACCTTGGGGTCTCTGATGTTTGTGTATTATTTCTAGATAATTTTACTTTGATTCCACAAGACTTTGTTTATAATTGCCTGACTCTTTTCAACATACTTTAAATAGCCACGATCACAGATAAGATGCTCAATGTTAATTCTAAGCTTTGAGTCTCCTCTGTAATATCACCAATGAATAAATGCACTCAGAGCCTGTCTTTCTAAATTAAACCCAAATTTCCCCCACTTAACTCTGACATTTTACCCCTGTACTCACAAAATCTTCTCTGATTATATTCGTAGACAACTTCTACCTGATAGAAGGCTAAAAGTCCTTTAGCTGAGGCAATAATCTCAAAATCGATCTGGGTATTATCTACACTCTCTTGTAAACTGTGCTGAGAATTCTGGGTAAGTGATAAGAATTCTGGGTAGAATGGTGAGAATTCTGGGTAACTTGCGGACTTCCCTAGGTAAGACCATTGTTTTGCTCATTCTGGACATCGACCTTCTATCATGTGTATCACCTGACTATATTCAGTATTCCATCAACTTACACCTATAATCTTTCTACCCAAAACTCTAATTAGATACTTTCTAGAAAGGATTTTATCCCACCTTAACATTCACAGTTTGTATATCTGTGTTTAACTACCAACTTTTGTTTGGGATTACTTGTATTTAAGCAGAGGATAATGTGTGTATGTATGCCAATTATATTTCATTTTGTTGGTTAATACTCCAAAACCTCAGCTGAGTAATACCTTTTTAGACCCTGGATTTGTCACATAATAGATTAATTTCCTCATAATTCCTCATAATTTCAAATGAGTTATTAAACCACTAAACAGGAAGGACTAAAGATATAGTTCAATAATAATCTGTGGATATGTTGCAATTAAAAAAATGCAAAGTTATCAATAAATCCTAGTTAGAGCATGGTCATTTGGACAATTCCAACTTTACCTTTACATTTTTCTATCAGTCCACATTTTCTCCAGGTAGTAAGCAACATTATTTTGCAGGACTTTGTTAGATAACTAGATATTTTTTCATTGGTTCATATATATCCTTAGTAGCTTCACTATTGTTTTGGATGAATAGTAGCTGTTTCTTATTACTAATAGCTCCAATTTCTTAAGTATCACTGAATATGCTTTCATAGTATCACGTGGAAATTGCTGAATATTTATGTCAAATATACCAATTATCAGTGGTACTCTCCATCTTAATTTTGAAAAGTATGACAGTTGCACCATTCTACCTCACCCATTATCTGTCTGGTTCCTTCACAGTTCATACCCCAAAGTCAACTAGTTTGAGACAGGAGACATAGCTTGTCACTAAACAACAATTAAACTTCATTTCATTTTACCTTTACTTTTGATGAAACCAAGCTCTCTTTGAAGTAATCTTTTTGTCTGTAAAGGAGCCAAACCAGAAGAGGACAAAAGTCATTCATTCAGCAATATCTATTAATGCTCTTATTCCACATCAGTCACTATTCTGCGATTTGTATTCTATTTTCTTTTTTTCATTTAGACTGATTATTCAATAATGTAAAAAAAAAATCTATCTTCACGACTTATATCCTCTATTTAGCATAATTTTCTGTTAATAGCACTTATTTATAAAGCTTCTATAATGGCTTATCTGTATTTTCATATAAATTGCCTAATTCAATACTAACATAATTTCTACTACAAATTACTCTTCTTATTTACATGTATGAATCTTAATTTCCTTAAAATCGAGTGAAATGCTAAAAATCACCAAGTCCCATAACATGGGATTGTGTGTATGTGCACGTGTGTGTGCATATGTACTTGGCTTGAATTTAGGACTTTGAGATTTTGCTTAGCTTTTTAGCTCACAGCTGGTACTCTAACATCTGAGTTACACCTCAACTCTGACCTTCTGATGATTAATAGGAGATTAGAATCTCTTGGATTTGCCTTCCTAGGCTGGTTTCTAATGAGGATCCTAAGATCTCAGCCTCCTGAATATGAGAATTGTAGGCATAAGCCACCACTGCCTGCATTACCTTTCTTTTTACTTGCCACAATTGAACAAAGGACGAGGTTCCCCAGGTGATGTTACAAACATACAATTCTTTCCTTATACAGAACATTTTCTCGTTCCTTATGATGTTAGTTTATATTTAGGTGACGTTTCATTTATATGTAATTCCTTATATTATATATATATATTTCATTATATATAAAATTCTTAATAGGTCATGAATATTAATATGAATTATTCCTGCTTCTGTTGCAGGACACTATTAAACCCTATTACATGCTGCTGAGAAAGCAAATATGTGTGCATTGACCTGCATATGTGTTAGCTTTGATAGAATGTGAGCAAATTGGTACCAAGTTTTGTAGATCTGCCACAGTAGACATGCCTTTTCCTTGTCCTGAGCCCAAGGGAACAAAGCCCATGGAAGTTTAGGAGACAGAAAGCAATAGTGACTTTGTGGGACAGGATGGGCCCTAAGGGATGGGTACTACATCATACAGCACTGTAGTTCATTTATTAAGCAATCTAAGATGCCACATTTAACCTCAGATTCAGGGATTCACATATTATTATGCATCTGTGGTTCTACTTGTTGTATTCCTATCTTCTCACATACCTTCAAGATACTCTCTATAGACTCCCACTTCACATCTATACCCTCATTCAATATTCACCTCAGAACTTGCTCTCCTCTTAAGTCTGTTCTGACTAATTCCTCTTAACTTTCATGTCTTGGCACTTGGGCACATCCCTTCTGCATTTCCATACTCATTATATGCTTTCTCATGAAGTATTATGAACGTATTTGTTTGTACTTTTATTAGATTCTTTCAAGAGGTCATGATTTTTCTTCTAACTACATTTTAAGAATCTCAAAGCCAGCTGGTATCTCTCAAAGTCTCTCTTCAAACAATGTACTTCTCACAATGTAGATTCCATTTTGTAACTTATTGTATACTCAATAATCAACGTTAGTTGAATAAATGTGAAAAAGTTGATGGGAAATGGAGTACAGTGTATTTTTTGAATCCTAACTTAGCAATCTCATGGGCTAAATTGATATAGCCCTCATGAGAAACTGGGAAAATACCTGCCCATTAAAAAGATATTTAGGCTAGGCAAGGTGGTTCATGCTAAAATCCCAGTTTGTGAAAGTTACGGGTAAGTCTAAGTCCTGATCAAACAAATACTTGAGACATACCTGGAATATAACTAAATTGTAAAGGGCTGTCTACAAACTGGGTTTCTTTTTACAATGAGGACACTGAAATAAACTTCATGATGTGGCACTAAGCAAAGGTTTGACTATGCTTTTCTTTGTTAAGGATATGTGAAAGGAGGAAGGGGAGACTTACTTTTGGACCAAATTCTGACTCTGAAAGCAAAAAGTGACCATTAAATAGAAGCAATGGAGCATAAGGAGAAAGTGGTTATTCCCTCATAAAGACAGTGAGGAAATAATGCAGGATCTGATATGTGGTCTAGCTACCAGAAGTAAAAAAAAAATAGAGTGGTAATCTTTCCTATTCTTAAAAAGGCACAGTGATAACAAAAAGAATCCTTACAAAAGAGGAACTACTATAACAAGGGTATTAGTACTATCTCACAACAGAATTCCAATACTAATGCAAGTACCTCTACACCAGTAGATTTTTATGTGGACTAAAATGGGGAAACCTGTGAGGTGGGTGGCCATATCAGGTATCATTTTTTGATTCTATGTTTATACCAAACTGTGAGACCCTTACAAAGGAATCTTAGTCTGCTTTCTAGAATGTCTTAGACTGGAACACTTATAAGGAAAAGAGACATTTTCACTCATGATCAAAAAGATAGAATGAACAGAATCAGGCAGCTATATCTAATGAGGGCCTCATGTACCTTCCTGTGTGGCAGAAGTCAGAGGACAAATGGAAATGTGGCAAAGAACATGAAGGTGGTGACGTTTCTCCTAACAACTCTTATGGTAAGCAATGCAGCCCCCAAGAGAGGACGAACTCATTTATTACCAAGACAATTAACCCAGTCCCATGAGAAAAACAGGAGTCCTTCTTTCTAGCTTAGTCACCTTTTAAAGGCTCATCTTCCCAAGACCAGCAGAATGGAAGTCCAATATCAACACAAGGTTGCATGTCCTAATGCATGCTGATAATCCCAGCTAATTTTGGAAGCAGAGAAAGGAAGATCCCATTTGGACACCAATCTGGGCAAAAGTTAGCAAGACCTTCTATTAATAAACAAGCCAGTGGCACTGTATACCTATAATCCTAGTTACTCCATTGGTAAAAGAAGTTTGTGACTGAGGTCACCCAAGAGAAACACAGATCTGAAAACAAATTGAAGTAAAAAGATCTGAGGGCTTGGTCCAAGTTGATACTTCAAGGTCCTGAGTTGAAACAACAGTATTGACTCCACCAAAAAAATAAAAGGCAGAATCATGAGTTTTGGAAGGGACAAACAATCATAACAAAAGGGAAATGCTGCAGCAGTTAAACTTTCAGAGAATTCTCTGCTTTGATGAAAAGTAGAGTCTCATGAGTTATTAGCTTTGTATCTTACAAACTTTCAAGTCACCTCCTGAATGAAGGCCTGCTTTGTACACTCAAGTGGAACCAAGAAGCTGTAGTCTACCTTGTGATAGCCATAAGATATGACAAAAGTCAGTAGAGGCACATCTGCTCATTGACCAAAATGAGCTTTCGAGGTGTTGCAAAACCTCGTAACAAGCATGGTTAAGGATTATCTTCACCAGCGTCTTACTCACATGTCCCTTTCAGTTAAAGAATTCTTTTTTGGGGTCATGGGGCCTGAACTCTGGGCCTGGGTGCTGTCCCTCAGCTCTTCAGTTCAAGGCTAGCACTCTACTACTTAAGCCACAGCACCACTCCCAGCTTTTTTTCCTGCTTATGTAGTGCTGAGGAATAAAACCCAGGGCCTCATGCATGCAAGGCAAGCGCTCTACCACTGAGCCACCTTCCCAGCCACAGTTAAAGAATTCTTGACAAAGGCATTGTGTACATCTGAATCGTCTGACTCTTTATATATCATCCTCTTATGTGTGTCTGATCTGGGTGATTATTATTAATAATATATGTCCTTAGCACTGCCTTGCAGAACAAGAGCTTAATGAATGGTAATTCTTTTTCTTCACCAAAGCAAACACTTACAAAGCATTTTCTGAAAGCCAAGCACTTTTCACAGGTCTCCTTGTTCAATCTTCCTAGCAACCAGATGAGGTAAAAACAATGCTACTACTAACATGCAGTTCATAGGGAGAAGATCTAGAATGCTTGATAAGAAATGTACTTATTATCTTGCCCATGTAATTGTAACCCCTCTGTACAGTATGTCCAAAAAAATTAAAATTAAAATTAAAAAAAAAGAACTACACCAGCACTTTCTAGGTAAAAGGCAAAGCGCCTCTTTTACTTTTGACTACATCATACCTTCATAACGTGCCACCTCTGGCAAAAGCTAACTGATGAAGTTTGGTGTACAGGCATATAGGCAGGACCTGATAGTTACCTGCACTTGGTCCCTAGTACCTGTCAGACTGTGTGTCCCATCAAAAGGTCATATTGGAATGGTGGAACCTGAAGAAGGGAGAGAAAGGTGATTTGGTCATAAGGGTTCCAACTTTAAGAACTGCTGCCTCCTGCAAGTGGGTCAGATCTCCTATGACTGGATGAGTTCTGCAGAGAGTGGGCTGACCAAAGGGCACGCACACCAGTTCCCTTCCCCCTTATCCTCCATGTTTGGACTGAGTAGAAAGGCCAAGATGCCAGCATCAAAGTACTTGGAAAAAAATATAAGCTGAGTAAATTTGACTTGATAAAGTACCCCACCTCAGTTGTTTTATAATAGTGACATAAAACAAACTAAGAGAGTGGGCAAATCATCTTGGGGGGAAAAAGAATGGTCTACAGCAGTTATTTGGCAAAGCAGGAGTTTCTCTCTCAACGATGATAGTTTGGAGGCTCTTGATCTAGGTCTGTCTCAAGTGCCATATCTACATCAAAATTGTATAAACTCCTCAGACATTTCTCTTTTTTCTCAATAAAGTAATGCAAAAATCTTACTTATTCTTTGAAGTTCTGTGCCCCCTTTGATTTTACTCATAACAGGTAAAAATTATATTCCAAATTGTAAAGACTTAAAAGATGAAATATCACAGGAAAGCTGGCCATCTGGGGTGGTGTTTGGTAACAACGTGTGAACGATTCTATTTACTTTAATTTGGGTGATCAAATGTAATACTCAAGAGAGTAAAATAAAAACAAGAAGCAGTCATTATTTTGCCCTACCATTAACCCCAAATTCTTTTCACCTGCCCAGCACATTTTAAGAAATGAGAGCGGAAGTAGCATTTAGCAATCAGGAATTGGTTATCATTTAGAGTTGAGTGTGAAGGCAATTTTACTCAATTAAGCTTTAAACAACTGATGCAGGCAAATGTGGTCCAGGCACTAAAGACCCTTATTATATCTAATATCAAATAGTTAATTGCTTCCAAATGAAGCTCAAATCAGACAGAGAAATGTCTATTTTGACTAGTACTAAAATATAAGTAGGCAATGGGCACTGTTCTGTTTTTGCTTGACTATGTGGATTCTCAAGAATATTCATTTACTTAATAGGCAAAATTAAGGCATGTTTCCTCCAGGGACTGCTGCCCTTCAGACATGTGGACAGAAGTGCAATTGTCTCTGTGATTTCTCTGATGGATTTATTAAAGATTCCTATTAGTCTAACATGATCCTCTTTCTGGTGTCGACTGCATTTTGGCAAGTGCATACTAAACATATTCCAGTTGTTTTTTTACAAATCTTATTTTCAAAAACTAAGCATTCACTTTATTCATTTAATGATATTATCATTTCAGTAATAGAACTAATGGGTTATGATTTTTATCTTAAAATTAATAAGGTCAGGAGAAGACCCTAAAGATGAACTTTATGAAAAGAAAAGCATCATAACTACCTGTAAATAGAGACACATCAAAATCCTTTGCATATTGTGAAACTCCCTTTGGCTTAAAATGGAAATTCCTTGTTTTGTTCTTCATCATGAATTATATTTACTGAATCTCAAAAGCAACATACTAGAAAAGGAGACAAAAACATACACAAGTCTGCACTATGTTATTAAACTAGGTCCTGTCAAAATAAATTGGGAGAGGAAAATAAAAATACATATTTTTAGTGTACAATTATGTTTGAAGATTTGATTGCTAATGGATTTCTGTATTCATATCAAGGTCAGATAGGCAATGGTTTATGAGTAATCTGAAATCTCTTATAGCCCCTCTCAAGTTTTATAGCATCTATTTATATTAGACATTTTGCCATTTCCAATGTGACTCCTTCTTGTTGTTGTTGTTGGTTTTTTTTTTTTTTTTTTGCCATAAGAGCAATGCTACTCATTTTGTCAAATTTGCACTTGTTTTCAAAACCCTTCTTTCTTTGCTGGAGAGCTTGCAATTAACCCACTTCTCCTATGGAGAAGCATCTTTGTAATAACAGCTTCCCTGGCAGAGCTTTTGTTAGGCAGATTTTAAGATCAAGAGCCCATAAAGTTTGGAAAATATCCAATCATATTAAAGTTCAGCAAACCTCTTTCAAGGTCATATCCCTTATATTTGTTCAGGTTTTCTTTCTGTGAAAAGATTGCTATGTAATCTTCCATATATAAATGTATATGTAAACACACACACACAGCCTGCATGCACACACACACATACACGTTTACACCAGCACTTTTACCTGTTTTTGCCAAACGTCAGCCCAAAAGGCTGAGGTTTTACTTCTTCTGGAAATTGGACAAGGAAGAGTTGTTCTGCTCCCTTTGCCATTTGGAAGCATGGTGATAGGAAGGACCAGGCCTCTGTAAAGTCTCATACAACCTCATTCATGAGGCTGGGCTGGCCAGCGATCCAGCTGCTTGAAAGAGCTTAATAGTCAAAGGGCATGGTAATTCCCTCCATCTGCCTTTTCTTTCTTCTAGGGCAAAACCTTCACCTGGTGTTTTTGATTCATGTGTTCTAATTATGATGGCTGCCATCAGCAGCCCTGTGGGGGTGACACCACAAACTCACTGAGCCAACAGAGCATACTGAAGCTTGTTAAGAGACCATGTCAGCCTGATTTTCGGGCCCATTTTGCAGCTCTCCACAGGCCTATCTAAAAGCATCAGAAGTCTCAGTCTTGCAGGACAAGTGCATTGTCTTTCTAAATGTCTCTTCCTGATAAGCAAATCCAAAGATGGTTCATTCACTATGGCTTTGAAGGCACAGTGGGGAACTGGGCTTGCATGGTGGATACAACAAAATGCTTAATATTATCACTTGGTATAAAGCTAAAGAACTCAATTTCCAATTCCCAGATAAAAACCTTTGCTCCCCAGCTACGATCAAGAGTTTGAAATTTAAATCAGGAGTCTTGAAAGCTATTCTAACTCTCAAAAGGTCTGCCTTTCCCATACACACAAAGGAGAAAATGCTGTGCTTGCATTACTATCTGAATCGGGCAATGCTCACATCATTTTAGAAAATGTAATACTAGCTTCTTTCAATTGGAATGCTATGGAGTATTTCCAATGTTTTCAGTTCATTTGTTTCATTGTATTTCCCATTATTTAGAGTAAGATTAAGACCTGTTCCATAGTCCTTTTTTTTTTTATTACCACATATACCTCCTGTTGTTTCAGTGTTTCCATATTAATATTCCTAGAAATTTCCAAAAATATTTTTATTTTATTTTAAGGTAAGTATATGAAGCAACAAAAATAAACTCAGAAACATCTTTAGCACTTTCTTCTGCCTTTCACTGTATTTTTTGCATAGGCTACATCATTATTGTTCTTTCTTGAGGTATAACGAACAAGTAAAACAGTGCGTGTTTATGATATACAACATTTATGTTTTGATCTATGCATACATTGTGAAACAGTTAACCACACTAAAGCTAATTACCATGTCCCTCAGTTCACATGATTAGAAACATGGATGGTGTACTTGGCAAATTTTAAAGACACAATACAATCATGTTCACAATAGTTGCCGTAGTGCACATTTTATCTCAGAAATGGAGTCCTCCTGGGTTAACTGAACCCTTCTACCTTTAAACCAATACTTTTCCTTTCTGCCTCAGAGGTACCCCAGGAAGCATTCTACTCTCTATTTCTGGGAGTTTGCTTTTATTTAGATTCCCCATACAAGTGATTTCATACAGTTTTTAATCTTTATTATCAAGCCTAATCTCTTGTGTTATTCATCTTGTCTCAAATAACGAGATTTATTATTTTTTGAGTCTGAAGTATGTGTATGTGTGTGTGTGTGTGTGTGTGTGTGTGTGTGTGTGTGTGTGTGTGTATATATATATACACGGGAGAACATATGTAGACAGACCAATAGATAGGTGATAGATAAATATACAGATTGATAGTTACATAGATACATAGATATAAAGATAACTCATTGTGACACATTCATATATAAATACATAGAGAGATAACAGACCTACATACAGATTACATTTTCTTTTGCCATTTCTCTGTCAATGGACGCTTATTTTGAGGGCATTTTACAGCCCTCAAAATACATGCTACAATGAGAATTTCCTTCTTTTATTATGTGGCACTTAGAAAAAATATTCTAGTTCTATTTAGGTCAAGTTGGGTAAAGGAAATTTAGTTGATATAAGAAAATGATACTTAGGAATGAAAACTTTAGATGATCTCTAATTTGCAGTGGTAGCATATGAAGCAACTTGAAAGATACTTTTGCTGGGTCTGTGAATTAACTAAAAGTCACACAATTCTATACCTGTTCCTTTTGATCTGAACTATTCTCTGCTACTGTCATTGTGCAATCACATGGGGCTACAGGAAAGACCAGATTCACAAATGAACATCTTGTAGCAAAAGGCAAACTCTCCCAACCCTGCCTTAATGTCAAAAGGCAAAATGGCTCCTCTCCTCAGAGTTCCCAGAACCCCTCCAAAAACCGAGTCTGAGCTTATAGTCTACCAGGCCGTATTTGTGGTTTGGGACTGTTTTTAACTGTGTACCTTTTCACCCCAACCTCAATTCTCCCCCATTTAATCTAAGACCGATGTCTGTATTCAAGTATATGCCTGAAAATGTCTTCCTGTTGCTACCATGTTATAAATCTTTCTGTGTACTTCCTCCTGTCTCTAATATGTGGAAGTAAGTAGCCAGACCTATCATGTGATTCTGGACTTGGGCCTGGGGTTTAAAGCCCATTTACAGTGGCTCACTGTGGCCACTTTTCACAGGTTGTACTCAAACCACCCCAGACCCAAGCACACCTGTCCAAGGGTTCACAGAAGAAATTCATTTACCAGTCTGCAACTATCGCATACTTAGCAAACTAACAATAATAACAACTCCTATTTTATATATTTGATCCATTTAAATAGGGTCATTAGTACAATTGAATGCATGCTTGTTTATTTTTTTCAAGATTCATGTTTGTCTTCATTCATGCTGCTAGCACCAAAATACCACAAATGGAATGGCTTGAATAATAGAAATGTATTTGTTCCAGTTTTGGAGTCTGGGCATTCTAAGAACACAAGAACAAGATGCTGACTGATTTGATTCTTGGTGGGTCCCACTTCTTGGTTTAGAGAGAGGTTTTTTAGTGCTTCCTAACATGGCACAGAGGGACAGAGAGACAGAGACAGAGATGTGGAGATTGTCTCTTTTGTACACCTTCTTGTAAAGACTCTAATTCCACTTATGACTGCTTCATATTCAGGACTCCGTCACCTCCTGAAGTCTTCACCTTTGAATGCAAGTCACATTGGAGATCTTTAACATGTGGAGGGAGATGTAAGCCTTCAATCCTTTGCAACTTTGTCCTAGATGAAGAGTTGTATGATATGTAGAATCCAATCAATTGAGGATGATGATGGTTATCAGTAGCTGAGTTAGGGAACCACCAGGGCCCCAAGAGTACTTGGACAGTATAACCAAGACAAAAGTCAGTGTTTAATGGGGGGAGGGGGCTAGGCTGTGACTTGGTGGTAGAGCATTGCTCTTAGCCTGAACAAGGCTCTGGTGAAAGAAAAGCAAAGGATAAGAGAAAAAAAAGAGAAAGGAAGGAAAGGGAGGAAAGGAGGAGAGAGGGAAGGAGGAAGGGAAGAAAGGGGAGGGAGGGAAGGAAGGAAGGAAGGAAGGAGGTAAGGAAGGAAGGAATGGAAGAAAGAGAAGAAAGATAAAAAGAAAAAAAGAAAAAGAAAGAAGAAATGGAGAGAGTGGGAGGAGGGAGAAAGAGAGAAAGAGAAAGAGAATGGAAGAGAGATAATGAGAGAGAAAGAGAAAGATGAAAGAAAAAAAAGAGACTGAGGAAGAAAAGAGAAATAGAGAAAAGGGATAGAGGGAGAGAAAGCAGTAGGGAAGGAAAGATGGAGGAAGGAAGGAAAAGAGGGAGAAAGGAAGGGAGGGAAGATGGAAAGAAGGAAGGAAGGAGGGAAGGAAGGAAGGAAGGAAGGAAGGAAGGAAGGAAGGAAGGAAAAGATAGAAAGATAAACTGATATTTTGCTACTTCAAAAGTAACGTTAAACAGATGAGGTTTTTTTCATTCTGTTGGTTTTCTTGGTGAAACCATAATGTGTTTCCCTTCCCAAAAAGTAAAGGTAGTTTGCTAACAATTAAAATTTACAAGAACTGACATGAGAGGGTAAGTTTTTAGCTCACCACTTAAGCCTTGCCGTAATCTATCTATCTATCTATCTATCTATCTATCTATCTATCTATCTATCTATCTATCTATCTGTCTGTCTGTCTGTCTGTCTGTCTGTCATGTGTGTATGTGTATATGTGTGTGTGTAGCAGTCCTTCAATTGAGGGCCTGGTCACTGTCCTTGAGCTTTTCTGTTCCATGTGAGTACCCACCACTGGAGTCACAGCTCCACTTTCTCCTTTTGGTGATTCATTGGAGATAAGAGTTTCATGGACTCTCTTTCTTGGACTGGCTTCGAACTGCAATCCTCATGAGTAGCTAGGATTACAGTTGTGAGCCACAGGAACTTGGCATGATCATTTATTTTTAGTGACTCAGTAACACTGAGAATTAGACTAAACCTGAATTCAGTTATTAGCACACATTACAGGGGCTTCTCTTTGGCACCACCATATGGCCAGTTAGGCTTAATAATGATTTGAGAAGTGGCAGACTATGAGGTAAGAACCCAACCTATGTTTTATGCCTATGAGCTTAACTGTGGAATCAGTTTTTTTTTTTTTAATGTTTTTTATTGTGAAAATACTGTACAGAGGGGTTACAGTTACATGAACAAGGTAATGAGTATATTTCTCATCAAGCATTGTTACTGCCTCCTTTGTCTTTCCCCTACCATCCCTTCCCTCCCACCTCCACAACTACACTCCCCCCAATCCCCCATCCTCCCACCCCCACCTAAATTGTAAAGTTCATTTTCAACATAGTGTCTGGTACATCTCATTGTTACAATGTGTCAACCCATATCCCTATTTAAACATTTTGTTTTTTCCCTTCCCCTCCCCAAATAATTATACCAACATCAAATACAATTAAAACAGGGGTTATACCGTGGGGGAGAAACATACAAAGCAACAAAAAAAATCATATGGTACCTTATAAATATGTTAGAAACAATAGCAAGAAAGAAAAAAAAAACCACTTGTATCCCTATCTTGCGGTTCATTTTGCTTAACTTAATCTTTTTTTGTGTGTGTGAAAAAACGGTACAGAGGGGTAACAATTACATGGGCAAGATAATGAGTACATTCTTATCAAGCATTGTTGCCTCCTCCTTTGTCTGGTCATATGTACATAGATTTTGACCTTTTCTACATGCCCCAGACATATACTAGTTATTGCAAATAAGGGAAACCATGGGACCTATGTTTCTTTGGGCCTGGCTTACTTCACTTAATATAATTTTTTCCAAGTCTTTCCATTTCCTAACAAATGGGGTGATGTCATTCTTTCTGATGGAGGCATAGAATTCCATTGTGTATATATACCACATTTTCTTGCTCCATTCATCTACTGAGGGACATCTGGGTTGGTGCCACATCTTAGCTATGGTAAATAATGCTGCAATAAACATAGTTGTGCTGGTAGCTTTAGTATGGTCTTGTTTGTGATTTTTTTAATGTATTTTTTCTGATAATTTTTATAGTTCATAAGGGGAAAAGGGAAAATAAAGGATCAAATCCAACCTTCACTTCCAACATTATTCACTTTTTTCTCATTTTTACTCTCTTGAAAAGAACATGTTGATGCATATATTAAAACAGGAATATGGATATAGCTGTTTTATATATTTACTTAGAAATCAGAATCTAGTTTCCAAGCTATTAGCAAAAATCCATCTCAACTGACTTCTCATTTATAAAATAAGGAAACTAAGGCACAGTAGAGAGAGAAAGAGAAAGAGGAGAGTACTTGAGCTATGCAAGAGCCAAAGCTGAGGTGGAACTCAAACTCCTTTGAGTTTACATTGGGCTTCTGTCAGAAGAGGGGAATAATAGCACAATGCTCAAAAAGGCCTCTGGCGAGTTCCACAGAAAAATAAAATATAAACACCCCTCTTATCTTCTGCAAAACTAAATGTTTGAAGATGCCTCCCTCCAAAGTCAAAAATCAATCCAGGCCAGTGTTCCTCTGTTGTTTCAGATTACTTCTCATATCTCTGGCTCCCAAATAACATTCCTTATTATTTTGACTTCCCCTTCTTTATAGATTTGGGTTAGTGTATATTACCTTGCCTTGTTGGGCTGTTATTACACATCTAAACTGGCATAGATCCAGAGGTAACAAATTAGAAATATTGACTTTTCTACCGGGCTAATAAAATGATGTGATGTGAGTTAACAAATGTAGTTTTAATTTTATAACACATGTAAAAGCGTCTGCTGGGGAAATCGCTAAAAATACAAGCAAAGAAATCTTTTCTAAATTGTAAAATGCAGAAGATATGGTACATAAAGAATGGTTATCCAGATTCTTTTCAACAGAATTGTATCCTAACACAAAATTAGAAAGCCACATGTGCAAGAAAGAAAGAATATATGGATAGGTGATCAATAAGCAGGCAGACAGGCAGGCAGGCAGATAGATAGATAGATAGATAGATAGATAGATAGATAGATAGATAGATAGATAGATAGATAGATAGATAGATAGATAGATAGATAGATAATGCATTCAATACGTGCAGCCCTTTCCTCAATAACAAACATAACATTCTAGGGAATGATAATTCCTCAAGAGAGATCATCTAACTGCATTACTGACTTCTCAGCTTCTGAGCACCAGCAATTATATAAACTTGAATCCAGGGGTTATAATCCTCAGGGTTGGATGTGATTAATAAAGCCAGTGATAGCCTGCTGATTCTAAAAAGCTAAATAAAATACATGTTGCCATTTTCGGCAATAAAGTAATAAGCAGTGTGCAGTAAATGTGATTGGCATAAAACAATGTAAAAAGTAATGTCAAATACATTCAGGAAACAGCTATGGCTGTCAAATTTACAAAATACCACGGTGCTTCCACAGATGAATCTACAATTTAAAGCTAGCGAAATAGGTTGACAGATATGCTAACAAATTATTTATGCCGTATATAATTTGTGTACCTAACTCCTCAATAGCATATTTATTTAATCAAAGTGTCATCATTACTGACAATTACTTTTATCAACTTATATGAAATAGGCCAGGAAATATTTGCAAGCACATATTACCTAAGTTATATAAGCAGTTAGAAGCTGACACAGCGAGTCAGACAGCAAAGGTATTTCAAGAGTCTCACACATTAACTCACAGCCAAATGCCTCCTTTGCTGGCAAATGCTTGTGCTCATAATAGAAGAGTGGAAGAAAAGAAAGGGAGGTTATGAAATTATTCTACCAGGACATAAGTCTCTAGAATGGCCTGATTTGACTAGCTTAATACATTTCCCAGAAAAATCACAACATAATATTCTCTATTTGGGTAAGCAAGTGAAAAGCAGACCATCTATTTGGAGCCATAAACTCAAAAGCTCTTTGGAGCTAAGGAAATAGTCCCAGCGGGTGGAGTGGTCTGTAGAGATGGTCAAAGAAGAATGCACTTGCCCAGGTTAAACGGCTGATGGGAGCAATGGTCACTATGGCTGATCTTCTTCAAGAGCCTGAAAGGAAGATTTTCCTTAAAATATGCATTTTTCAATTTTCATAAGTACCTATACACAATGATAATAACACCAGTAGATGACCAGATTCAGACTGGAACTAACTGCTTACAAAATCTTTGTCTCAGAATGATATAATCAGGCTACCTGTATATTCCATGTAGTTTTTACCGAGATCATTGGTTGAATGAATTATAACCACAACTATTCTCAAATAATTAAGTACTCCAAGTGTGTACTTGGAGCTTATGCAAAGTACAAAGTACACCATTGTGATGGTGTAGACATAATAGTGACATGCCTGTGGCTGCTTCTTTCCCTACATTAAAGAATGGATATAAAGGACCTACATCTATGGTTGTTGTGAGGATTAAATAAGTTCTTGTATAAAGTGTTGAGAAGTGCACATAGTAGTTGCTGAATAAATGCTCTTGTTGCTCTTCCTGTGATTAAAAGGTATGTTTCTTCAATGTTAAAGGTCGGATTGTGTTTCTAAAATATGTCCACTGAGTGTAACAACTCTGAGAAGGGAGCTCTAGTATTATGACTGCTGGAAGAGAAACTAACTGTCAGAAAGCCAGGGAAAGGAACTGTATTGAGGGAATCGTCATGGTACAGAGGGTAGAAGGAGCAGGTTTCAGTGAAATGCAGTTTTAAACCTTAAGGAAATTCTCATGGTGAATAGGCTGGACATTGGGTGTGATCCAGTCATGGGCACATGCTCATCTGGAAAGAAGGCTTTTCAGCTTTCTTTGGGTTTGGGGGAAGATATCTCGTTTCTTCTTCTTCTGGGTTTTCACAAGGCTGATATAGATCAAACAGAGGCAGGCTTCACAAAGCCAAGACTATACAGATAGCTACACAGGCAACATCCAACTGCCTGCATTTCTTCTCAAGCTGTGCTTCTGGGAGACCACCCTGGCCACTGTTTGCAAGCATTGATCTAAAACCTTAGGGAGATGCTCCTCATTACTTCTCCAGGAGGAACAGGGTAAGTGGTGCACAGATCAGAGATAGGTGGGCAGGACTTGTATTAAAACTCACAACTCTAATGAGCTCTGCAGACTTCAGCCCAAAAGCTAGCCCATAACTTGCTGTTGTAAGCCTTCTTTTTCACATCTTAAAGAATTGTTTTATTGGTTTTTTTGTTTTTGTTCCTCAGAAGATGAATGGATCAAGAAAATGTGATATATATATATATATGTATATATATATATGTAAATACACACACACACACACACACACATACACTAAAATTCTGTGCTTCCATCAGAAAGAATAGTATTGCCCCACTTGTAAAGAAATGGAAAGACCTGGGAAAAATATTAAGCAAAGCAAGCCAGATCCAAAGAAACATGGGCTGCATGGTTTCCCTCATTTGTAATAACTAGATTATGTCTATATTATTCTTGGCAGAGGATCAAAATAGCTCAAATGCTAGGTGCATTTGACCATATCGAACTCCAAGAGATAGAAACAAGAAGTTTTTGTAATGTACTGTTTGCAGTTATTTCTTTTTTCTTTCTTTTGTTTCCCTTTGGTTTATGCCCTGGTGTCACTTTTTTAAAAACATTTCTGTATGTCATGTATGTATGCATATATATATATATATATATATATATATATATATCTTGTATATAAGTTTATCTGATCTGTAGAAGGGGGAGAATCACAGAAACAGAGGGGCAAAGAATGAACCAATGCAACAGTGATACTCACTAGACACTATGTTATAAATGACCTTTACAATTTGAGGGGAGAGCAGGAGAAAATGAGGGAGGGAGTAACACTGTTTAAAAAGAAATGTACTCATTACCTTACTGATATAACTGTAACCCCTCTGTATGTCACCTTTACAATAGAAAATAAAATAATAAAAATGTGTTTAGGGGAAAAATTATGAAGAAAAAGATGAATATAAAACCATCACCAAATACAGCTCACAAAGCCTGAACTATTTACTCTCTGGACCTTTACAGGAAATATTTGCTGACCGAGAAAAAGTGACTTCATGTTTGTCATTTTCCCCCTGTTAGATTTTTTTTTAAGGTGAAACCTTGGTTTCTCTGTATAACTTGATGCAACTAACATATAATTTAGACAAATCACCATTCTTATTTGGAACTTTGTCCTTCATCATATGGTTATTCTTTTTAACCAAGTAACAGAAAAGTGCTCAGCATTTTTTTTTAAATGAAACTTTAGTTGTATCCTGTTGTCTTGAAGAAAATTCAGTCCATTATCCAAGTGAGAGACTTTACTTTTGATGGTATATACATGCTGACTTACCACCAGGATAGCTGGTTCCTGCTTGTTGTAAAATTATGGAACAAATACTTTTCATTGATCGCAGTTTAACAGCCAATCAAGGTACAGCTTCAACCCCACGATGTCACTGAGCCTTAACAATCGAGAAGAGTATCATTTATAATGGGAACCATCATGCCATTGTGTTCCTGGGAGATGAACTTGAAGGCTGTGTTGGAGCTGGACAGGTTCTGTAAATGTCTGCAGCCCAGAATATTATGGAAAGAATTCTGTAACCTCACAAAGACATAAAGATTTTTCCAAAACTTCACACTCACTGTAATCTCCCTATACCATAAATTTGTAGTGCCCAAAGATGACTCTAGTCCTGATGTTTCCAGTATACACAGCCAAGAAATAGAGTTTGAGGAGAGGATAAAAGGTTAAGTCTTTATATATCAGAAATTTGAAGGGTTTATCTATTAGTAATTAGTTTGGGATTTCAATGCAAATTTCAAATCTTCCATCATCAAAAATATTTTCACTTGATATTTTCTGAGAGTCTGTCTTAATGCCTTTTTTAAAAATATGAACTTTTCATTGTAGGTGAAACACAGTGTTTTGATGTTTTGGTTTTTCAAATGTAATTATCTGTTTATACCTTTGTGAGAAGTCAAGTGCCCTAGCTACCTAATTTTTATCATTTGAACTCTTTATGGCTATGTTTTCAATAAATACTAATATTCCCAAAGATTCAAAGAAATAACTTAAATGTCTTCAAATTCCATTTTATGCAGGGAAGAAAAAAGGCCTTTATTACATGATAATATCAAACAAATTACTTTGATTCCTCCTGGTATTTTATCCCATGTTAGGATTTTCATTACAGTTTCTCTCATTCACCAATGAAGAGTAATAAATTTCAGCCTTTGATAAGGTGTATTCCAGTCTAAGTTATAAAACAGAATAGAGAATTTTGTTTAGTATGTCATCCAAGAAGGGAGAATCAAGAACTTTCTTTTTTTAAGGCATTAAATTTCTTTTATTTATTTTAATAATATTTTTGTTGTAAAAATACTGTACAGAGGGGTTACAGTTACATGAGCAAGGTAATGAGTACATTTCTTATCAAGCATTGTTCCTCCTCCTTTGTTTTTCCCCTACCGTCCCTTCCCTCCAAGGTATTTGTTAGAAAGAATTCCATCAAACCTAGTTTCCATTACTACAATTAGTCATTGTCTATATTTTCATCATAGTCTAGCCATTAGACAGTATCAGATATATAAGCCACACTAATTCTATTTGATGAACTTGTCTAAACATCATCTCCCTCACACAGAATCTAACTCTACTCCCCAAATAAAAAAATAACAAAACAAAGTAAGCTATGCTAGAACAATTTAGACCTTATCTAGGTTTCTGTTCTGTGAATATATTTTTATTTATTTATATTGCAGACTGCAACAGCTAAGGGTAACGATGTTGTATTAGACTTCTTGTCTTTTTTTAAATTTCCAACACTGTATTTTCATCTAGAGATTCAATGTCTATTGTAACATATGTATACATACATACGTAATTATTGTTATCATTGTAATATGATCATATGAACATCAAACTGAAGAGGTTATGCATGGTAAAGGACATGGGTATCAAGATAAAAAGAAAATCCACAGAATGGAAAAAGATTCTTTTGCCAGCTATGCATCCAATGAGGGCAATGTATCTAAAATACAATTTAAGCTCAAAAATTAAACTCCCCAAAAATAAACCCTCAAAGAAACAATAAGCCAATTAATAAGTGGGCCAAAGATTTGAAGAGAGACTTCTCAGAAGAAGTAAGAATGGCGAATAGCTACATGAAGAGATGTTCAACACCTCTGGCCATAAAAGTAAAGCAAATTAAAACAACATTGAGATTCCACCTCACCCCAGTTAGAATGGCCATTACCAAAATAATTAACAAGCCAAGTGCCTGTAGCTCGTGCTTGTACTCCTATCTAGGAAGCTGAAATCTGAGGATCACAATTCAAAATCAGCCTGGGTAGGAAAGTGTTTGAGACTCTCCAAAAAAACTACTCAAAAAAAGCCAGAAGTTGTGCTCAAGTGGTAGAGCACTAGCCTTGAGGACAAAGAGGCCCAGGGACAGTGCCCATGCCCTGAGTCCAAGCCCCATGATCTGCAAAAACAAAACAAAACCTAACAATAACAGATGCTGGCAAGGATGGGCCAAAAGGAAAATTACTACATTGTTGGTGGGAATGTAAACTTGTTTGACCACTCTGAAAAGCAGTATAGAGGCCTCAAAAGACTAAATAAACATAGAGCTTCACTATAATCCAGCAATTCTACTCCTGGGCATTTATCCAATAAAACACAAACAAGACCACACTAAGGCTACCAGCACAACCATGCTCATTGCAACATTATTTTTTCCATAGCCAAAATATGGAATAAACTCAGATACCCCTCAGTGAAAGAATGGATCAAGAAAATGTAATATATATATATATATATATATATATATATATATATATATATACGTATATATGTACATATACGTATATATATATATATATATACACACACAATGGAATTCTACTCTTCCATCAGAAAGAATGATATGGTACCATTAATAAGGAAATGGAAAGACTTGGAAAAATTAAACGAAGTAAGCCAGATCCAAACAAACATAAGTTTTATAGGATTTTTGTCAGCATTCCTACTAATTTCTATGTTAGAAAAACAAAGCCCTAAAAACCCACAAATTACTTGATATACCAACCTTGAATTGACTTTAGATGCTTTTTTCTTTACATCAGAAAACCTAACCAATCAACACATCATAGTTAGAGAGAATTTGTTGAACTGGGTACACCCACCTAGACTTGTTCTTCAAACTCAAATACCTCCAGCAACCAGGCGAATAAAGTAAATAAATAGAGGAAAGAAAGAGAATAAAGAAAGTCCAAGGAGCAGAAGATTGACCTGAAGTGGATGGCTTGAGTCCTTGTTTCCCTGAGAATCTAGTAATCTGGAACTTTATATCAAATGAACAAGCCAATAATACAAAGTTTTTAAAAGAGCCAAAGATCAAAATCCTGCTGTGAACTTTATGACCAAAGTCCTGCTCTTGGTGGCCATATAGAAGAGGTAGGAAGACACACAAATACTATGCATAAGAGTAGAGGTGATCAATGCTGAAGGAGAAAGGTGAGTCATTAAAATAATGTATGCACAATGAGCAGAAATTTACTTCAAATTCAGAGGGAGTTAATGAGCGGATGACTGTTGATCTTGGATTGAAAGAAGAAAAGGAATTTTGAAAAACAGACCCAGAGTGAAAGGTAATTCTATGGATATGGAAACAAATGTTGTGCAGGTAGAGATGTGGAGAGTATCATATGTGGTTGTGGCAAATTTAAAAGACCAATCACTTGAACTGAACTTTGGGGTAAGAGAGGTCAAAAATGAGGGTCAGATACTATCCAGGAGCACCTGTGGCCTGCCTTCTGAGAAACATTTCCTTGCTTCTCCCCTCCTGTTAGAGTTTGTCTCTTTCCTGTGCTTTCTGATTCAGCCCTTCAACCTCCTATGTAACTTCAAAATCATCTGCTTCTCTCTAGTCCTGCTGCCTAAATCTGAGCCCCCCGACCCATGTCCTCTTCAAAGTTCTTCCTATGTCCCTGTGTTCTCAAAAGTATCTAGAAATAAAATTTGGATCATATCAGTGGCCTCCCTAATACAAACCTTCATTAACTCAAAGGTTTTCTGTTGCTAGTGAGGTAAAGATTCAAATTCTTTAATCCTTCAAACAAAACTGCTGCTCTCTAACCTACCTGGGTCCATTCTCCACTTTCATGTATCAACCATCCACACTACACTTTGAAGTGCAGAACTCTTGGCCATAATAGTACCATGTAGTGGAAGTCTATTGCCTCTTGCTAGTCTTCTTGTGGTCTCCCAGGATGGAAGACTCCTCTATCACATTCCACATTGCTTCACTCCCCATCTGCCCCCATTCAAATGCCAACTGAAAGGTCCTGTACCCAGGGAAGATTTTCTTTGTCTTTAGTTGTGAAATTTGGGTCAGAGTTTCTGTTACATTGATGTTCAACAAATCTTTACAAAAACAAAGTGTGTGTGTGTGTGTGTGTGTGTGTGTGTGTGTGTGTGTGTGTGTGTGTGTCCATTCCAGTAGCCTAGCTACCACTGCTTAGATGCTGAGGGGAGGGTAAACGTTTCATGGGGATGTGTAATGCATTCTCAGCAGACCCCTGGCGAAGCTCTGCTGTTGATGGTTGATGGGAGTTGAGGCTAAATTCTAAAGCAATATGGAGTCAGAGATTTCCATTTTTAAACTCTCTCACATCTGGTTTCCTTTCTCCAATTTTCCTTGATGGCATTTTCGTTGACATGAAATTATCAGAATAAACTTTCTAATCTTGACTCTCGTCTTTTCTGGCACCCCATCTTTGAAAGAATAGCCTCAGCTATTCTCATCTCTTCTTCAGTAAAATAGAAGTGATTCTACCCAGATTCTGATATCCTACCCTTCCAACCAAACACTCTCCACTTTAACCAGAGGAAATATTACAGACCTCCTGTATTATTTTAGGGCGATCACTTGCCATTTTCCAAATCTTTACTTGCTTCATTGATGAAATAAGAACATTATAGATTAAGTGAAGGAATTCATGGAAAGAAGCTGATATAATGTCTGGCCTAGAATCCATCAATAATTAGGAATTCTTCTTTCACCTGTTCAGCCCACCATTCCAGAACTATATTTTTTAAGTTTTTAGATATGTATTTATTTATTTGTATATTTCTGTGGGCTGTCAATACAACCTCAGGGCTATGTGTGTTAGGCAAGTGCTCAGCCACTGAGCTACAACCACAAGTATTTCTCATCAGGAATCCCACATCTCAGTGATATGCTATGTTGGCAAACCAGTCAGTCTGCACACATGTCTTGGGACAAAATTGGCCTTGATCATCCTACCATTTCCTACCATTATTTATCCCTTGTACTTCTGGCTTCTCCATGATTAAAGAATCCCTGTAGGAGGGCCTCAGGTTCTATGTGTTCATCAAAACCTGTAATTTTGGTGTAATGTTCTTTAAGGTCCTTGTCTCATGCTATATTCTATCTCTTTTCCTTAGCATTCTCAGACACACAGTGGAAGCACTGAACTAAAAACTCAATGTTAACTTAGGTTTACCGCCAGCCTCCTTCCCTCCCCTTTCTAAGATGTTGTCGTGTCTTAGATAACTGACAGCTTTTAATTTGCAACACTGTTCATAGAATCTTTCCCCCCTTTACTAAAGGCACAGAATATAACTCTTTTATCTTTTCAACACCTTAACTATGTTTAACCAGTAATATATCTATCAACAAAGGTGATGAGTTCATTAACATGGTCTTTTCAATAATTGTTTTAAATACAAGTTATGTACTTAAGATATATTATCAAGCATTAGAACACCTAATATATTTTTCCTGTCTAGAAGCATTGTCTCGCATAATCAACAGAAGCTGGGAAGACTGTCAGATGCCAAATTAGTAGGTTCCCACTTGAATGAAAAAGTTACATGAGGTAAAATTATATGCTAAGCTCAAATACTACTTCAGCTTGACATAGAAATTCCCTGTGACACACAGTAGAAGGGTGCTCATGGAGAAGAGGCGAACATCAGATCCTGTAATCCTCTAGGAGAACAGACTACCGGTGATGAGAATGTGTTTGTAACTAACAGGACACAAAGAGCAGATTTTGCACTTCCTAATGTAAACAGTTTCCATCTACATATAGCATTTCCCAGGGGTGCTCCCTAACTATTTTAACAAGAGGACTATAACATGGAGAACAGAAAATCCACCCCTGACTGCCAGTGGCTAACCACAGATAAAAATTGATTTACATTTCTGTTGGGTTGAAACATTTCCAGATAACTTTTTCAAAAATTTCTGAATTGGAATAGGCTATTGAAATGTAAGCTGACATGTTACCTACACTACAGAAATGGACCAAAGCAACATCAATATGCTATATCACTTCATTCACAAATGTTCGTGAATTTCAGCACATAGATAATGAAGTTTATTTATTCAAGTAGACATGATTATGACTGAATAATGGGTCTCACCTGGGATTTTTGCTGTCAAATAATTTGGGGATAGTTAGGTCATTCTATTGATGATTGTGAAGCAGAGAAGTGTTTAAGTTTTTGGGAGGGGGAAGTCTTAATAAAAGCATCAGTTTGGAGAGCATGGAGAACAATACTGTGTCTATCTTCTGTCTCTAAAATTGCAACTTTATGAGGAATCTGAAATGTCCATCTTTCCATTTTGTCTAACATCTACAGCAAGGCACGTTCTCCAAATATACAACTTTACCTTTCTAAGTAACTTGATAGCTACCTGCATATTACCTTCAAATCATAAAAAAGAATCATGTGCAAATGGGCAACATGCCAGCCAACAAGTGAGCAAATCAGAAGTTGAGAGGATATTGGTATGAAATTTTCAAACACTTGTAGGTTGGTGACAAACCATTTTTTGTTTTCCACAAATCACAGAACGGAATCCTATAGTGATCACAAGCTGAATGCACACAGGGATTATATTTGCTTCTCAGGCTATGGTGGGCTGTGTCCCATATCATTGCTCACTAACAGGTGAATGATATTCAAAGTGAGCTGTGTAAACAACAGAAAAAAGGAGTTTACATTAGAATGTAAGCAATTTCTATTTTTTGAAGGAAAAAAAAATCCAGGCTAAAGATTTGACATAAACCAGAGGACCATTCAATCTGAAAGTTACTATTGACGTGACTGATCAAAACATCCTGACATTTGAGTCTTTTAACTGTCTATCATGCTAGTGGCTCCAATGATTAGTTCACTTGACAAAGCTAACAAAAGAAGAAGAGAGCCATTTTATCATCAGCCTCTTAGGAAACAAAGTAAGAGACACTGCCTTTGTTTGGTGGTAGTACTAAGGTTTCAACTCAAGGCCTTTCACTTTCAAGGCAAATACTTTCTGCTGAGCTATCCCTCCAGCAGATACATGCACTTTCAAGAAAGATCAGTATTTAGAATTTATATGGGGGAATTTACTGTACAACATAAATTTTAAAAGAACTAATAAAAGGCAGCATGGATTGAAACACACAAATTTTATTTTCTATTTAAGCATGATGGTTTGACCTGTTCTATGCCATGAATGGCATTAAGTAACTTTTGAAGTTTATATTTAGTAAGTACTCATGGATTCTTATCAGATCAAAAATCTCTTGGGTGCCACTGTCTATTAGAAGAGGTGTCTGTCTGTTGGTGGCTAGTTGGTTCAATTGTGTACAGAGCTATAAATCCCTGGTGTAAAAATCCAGTACTGATCAAGTATCTTCAATTGTGGCTCCACTGAAGCAAAATCTTTTCCTACTAATACCATGTCCTCATATTTGAAATCGTAAATTCTATCTTTTATACTAAAAGGAATATTTTATTTATGATTAAACATCTTAAAATGGGAATATTATTCTGAATTATTATGTTAGACCAATGGAATCACTAAAGGGAATAAATACAAGAAGTGATGACAGGTGAGGCTGGACTGATGTGGTCTTCAGCTTCAAAATGCAAGAGATAAAAGAAGCCAAGGAACAAAGTTCTCCACCTCCAGATAGAACTAGCTTTGTTGACACTTTGGTTTTAGTTTCCTAAATCTCATTTTAGACTTCTGACCAGCAGATCTTTGAAACATAGTAAGTATATGTATTTATTGGTACTAAATAATAATTCAATACATATAAACACTGAATAGTGAGCAGATTAAGGCAAATTGACCTATTGATAACTTCAGACATGTCATTTCATTGTATTAGGAGCATTCAGAATCAATAGTGAAAATACTCCATTGTGAAATACTCCATTCATTGTTGACAAGTACAGTTTCTTTAAGGAGCTATGGAGATCACAAAGTGTTATTTGCCTATCCAATTAGACCCCTTTACCCATTAACTACCTTCTCTCCATCCCTCCCTCCACTGAACCCTTCTCAGTCACTTGTGACCACTGCTCCATTTTCTACATCTTTGAGACCAACTTTTTAGTTTCTACATATGAGTTAGACAGGCAATGTTTGTCTTTTAGTATCTGACTTACTTTACTTAATGTAATTTATTCTCTAGTTCCAACTATAATGCTGAAAATGACAGTTTTATGTTTTCCCTATTTATTCATTGATAGTTGATGTATTCCATACCTTCCCTCTCTTGATTAGGGCTACAATAAACATGAGAGTACAGGTCGTTTTAACGTACTAATCTCACTTCATTGGAAATACATACAAGCTAATGGATATACATCTACTGAGTTATATGGTTGGTAATGTTTCCTTCAAAAAAGTAATGACTGCATTAATTCACATTTTTATCAAGTGTAGAACAGTTCCCCTTTCTGTTCATCCTTACTGAATTTATTTCTTATCATCTTGTGTGATGATAATCACTTTCTGACTTAGCTTTGCATTTTTCTTTTTTAATATTTTTTTATTGTAAAGCTGCTACACAGAGGGTTACAGTTACATGAGTAAGGTATAGTGTAGTACATTTCCTATCGAGCATTGTTCCCCCCTCCTTTGTTTTAACCCTACCATCCCTTCTTTCCTCACCTCCCCAACTCCTCCTTCTCCCCCTCAAGTTGTAAAGTTCATTTTCTTTTTAAAAATATTAATAAGTTTTTTTATTGTGAAAATACCGTACAGAGGGGTTACAATTACAGGGCAAGGTAATGAATGCATTTCTTATCAAGCATTGTAGCCTCCTCCTTTGTTTCCCCTTCCCATCCCTTCCCATCTCCCCCCCCCTGCACCTTTCTCCCCCCTCCTCGCCAAAGTTGTAAAGTTCATTTTCAACATAGTGTCTTGTACATCTCATTGTTACAATGGATCAACCTGTATCCTTGCTTCAGGATTTTGTTATTTCCCTTCCCCTCCCCAAATTAGAAAAATGTAGGTGCAAGATTCATTTTTCTTTTCTTTTCTTTTCTTTCTTTCTTTTATTTTATTGGTTGTGGGGCCTGAACTCTGGGCCTGGGTGCTGTCCCTCAGCTTTTCATATCAAGGTAGTGCTCTACCAATTGAGCCACAGCACCACTCCATCTTTTTCTGCTTATGTGGTGCTGAGGAATCGAACCCAGGGCCTCATGTATGCAAAACAAGCACTCTACCACTGACCACCTTCCCAGCTCTGCATTTTTCTTATAATTAATTATTTTTGTCATTTTCACATATACTTTATGTTTCTGTTTGAGAAATGTCTGGTCAAGTTAGTCAACCATATATCCATCAGATTGCTACCTATTTGTATGAGATTCAGAAAACTAAGTCCTTATAAGTTGACTGGAATATGAGTATTTTATCATATTCTGTAGGCCATCTTTACTGCATTGTTTCCTTCTATAAAACGTTTTTATTTTGATGTAATCCAATTGGACAGTTGTTTTTGCTATGGCATGTTAATTTGAGGTTGTATCCAAAAATTCTGTCCTCATAGCAATGTCCTAAAGCATGACCCCATATTTTCTGCTAAGCACTTCACAATTTAGAACCTGACATTTAAGTTTCTGATCCCTTGTGGGCTGATTTTTGTATTTTGGTGCATGGTGAAAGAGTGGGCCTAGAATAATCTACATATGGATTTTCAATTTTCCCAGAACAATTTATTGAAGAGAAGTTCCTTTCTCTAATGTACTTTCTTACTTCCTTTGTAAAAGCCAGTGAGCAATAAATACATGGATTTAATCTATCCCATTCATTTGGTCTATGTGTCTGTTTTGATGCCCAAACCACACAGTTGTAATTATTATCATTTCATAGTATATTTAAAGTCATGGATTATAATGCCTCCAGCTTTATCCTTTTGCTGAAGATTGCATTGACCATTTATTTAATCTGTTATTATTCCATATAAAGTATAATGGGAGTATTTCTGTGAAAAATATCACAGGTATTACAACAGAATCACCTTGTATACTATGGGAATTTTAACATTGTTCTCACAATATATGAGAATGGGACTCTTTTCCACGTCAGCTTCAACTTCTTGTATAAATATTTCATAATTAGCATTAATTTCTATGAATAAATTTATTTGATTGTGTTTCTGTGTAGCTAATTTAAATGAATTGCTTTCTTGATTTCCTTTTCATCAGTCTCATTATTGGTGTGTAGGAATGCTATGTGTTTGAGGATGTTGGTTTTATATCCTGCAATCTTAGTGAATTCATTTATCAGTTTATATGATTTTGGGGTGGTATCTTCAGGGTTTTTTTCCATATAAAATCATGTCATCTGGGGGGGGGGGGGAGGATTAGGTAGGGGGGCGGGGGAGGCTGGGAAGGGATGTAAAGTATAAACAAAGGAGGAGGCTACAATGCTTGATAAGAAATGTACTCATTATCTTGCCCATGTAATTGTAACCCCTCTGTACAGTATGTTCACAATAAAAAATAAAAATAAAAAAATCATGTCATCGGGAGGGGGGAGGCTGGGAAGGGAGGTGAAGGGTAAACAAAGGAGGAGGCTGCAATGCTTGGTAAGAAATGTATGCATTTCCTGCCCATGTAATTGTAGCCCCTCTGTACAGTATGTTCTCAAATAAAATAAATTAATATTAAAAAAAATCATGTCATCTGCAAACAGAGAAAAATCTGAATTCTCTGGATACCTTTTATCTTTTTCTGGTGTTACTTTTCTGCCTATCACTTCCAAAAACAGGTGAATAAATATGCTGATAATGGCCACCCTTGTTTTATTCCTAACCTTACTGGAAATACTTTGGCCTTTTCTCACTCAGGATAATATATACTAAGGCTTTGTAATGTATAAGCTTCACTGTGTTTGTTATCTACATTTTCCAGGATTTGTTTTATTGTGTAATCAGGTGAAGTTTCATCAAGTAGTACTTTTTCATCTATTGACATCATAATCTTTCATTCAGTTGATATGGTATTAAGAATATTAGATTAAATATTTTGAAACATTCATGTATCCATGAGATGATACAAAATTATATTTTTGTATAATGTTGAATTAGATTTGCTAGTATTTGTTAAAAACACGTATAACCATGTTCATTGGGGATTTTGGTATATAGGTTCTGTTTGTCTTGTTTGGATATCAGCATAATATTGACCCACATTATGAGTTTAGGAGGATTTCATCCATTTTAATATTTTCAAATAGTTTGAGAAATATCATTAATTCTTTGAAAATTTATTAAAATGCAGCAGTGAAAGCCTTGGGTGTATTGCTTTTCCTTGTTGGGAGATTATTTTTTAATGACTCATTCTCATTACTTGCTATTGGTCAATGCAGGTACTCTATCCTCAATTCAATTCAATTCAGTTCCATTTTGGTAGCTTACAGTGTCCAGAAATTTGTCCTATTTCTTCTGTATTTCCTAATGTATTAACGCATAGCTGTTCACAACAGTACCTAGTGATCCTCTGTGTTTCTATATTATTAGTTGTCATTTTGCCTATTTCATCTTTCATCCTGATTTTATTTGGGTCACATCTTTCTAAAAAAATCAAAGAAGGGTCTGAAAATTTTGTTAATCTTATAAAAAATCCAGTTCTTCATTTCTTTTGTTTTGTGAGCTTTTAAAACTCTCTTTTGTTTACTTCTGCTCTGATCTTACTTATTTCTACATTTATACTAATTTGGAGTTGGATTTACCTTTGTCCTTCCATGTCCTTGAGTTTCATCATGAGGTTATTTGAACTTATTTTCATGAAGGCACTTGTGACATAATTTCTATCACAATATTTAGTATGATTTGGTACGACATGCATATTTGTAAAAGAAATAAAATATAGATGGAAAGATTAGATTTCTTTTACAAATTATCCATGAAAACACAGGGGACAGAATGAAGTATGATTCCAATTAGGAAGCAGTATTTGAAGTAAAAATTTTTCCCCAGGAAAAATTTACTTGGGAAAGTTTGAAGCTGAATAGACATTAAAATAATTCTAAAAATCCAAATCTTAAAAGATCCTAACCCCCAAATTCTCTGACATCTAAAATTTTTGAGCATAACAAGTGCTTGAAGAGATTCACATTTTGGAGTATTGCAGATCTGACATGAGGTGTGTGCAACCAGTAAATTTCATGCAAATATTATGCAAAGCCAAGAACCAAGGATGTTCAAGGACAGGCAAGTGGTCCGATGTGGTTGGAATCTAAGGAATGCAAAAAGATGAAGGAGCTCTCCAGCTTTTCCAGCTTGGATAACTGAATGAAAATATCAATAGCTAGAGGGATTGTTAGAGGAAAAATGAGTTATGAGGAAAGAGGGGATAGAAGGAAAGGTGCCCAAATTTGGATGAGTTGATTTTGCGAGGCTGGCAGAAATGCCATATGGGAATATGTAGCAAGCCGTTGGAAATCTGGAGTAGATTGAATTATTTTGACTCAGGAGATCTCTCTGCCAAACCAAATGTCCTTCCTATAACTATATGAATATGCACTACAGAATATTTTAGAGATAACAGACTTGAAATTGAAAATAATCACTTGACAGGCTATTTTTCTACCCTTAGTGTTGAATACCTTTCTTTCTAATTATTCTTATTTATGTATCCTTTGAATATTTCACATACTCTCACTGTTACGTGTGTTATATATACCTGTTTCAGATAGCATTGAAAATGTACCATATATTATTTTCCATTATGCCCCACGGAAGTGAGATAATTAAGGCTTTAACCTTTATAGAACAACTGTTTCCAACATTTTGGCCAAAAAGTTCTTTGGAATAAACTTAGAAAGAGTTCTGAAAATAAGAATGAGTTAACAAGACCTGCAGAATCTCTGGATTTCATTGTTCTGAATATTTGGACTAGGATTTTCTAGACCCTCAGGTGATAAAAGCTAATACTCAATGTTTAGAGTAAATCCTGCTTTTTAGTGATGGCTAGTTTCTCTTTAATTCAAAAATTTTTGTCTGGCTAGAATTAGTGTTTTGTTTAATCTATTGACTATAATCAGTAGAAGCTAAAAGGTCTAGATCAAAATGATACAAATTCAGCCAGCCTCTTTAGATAAATTAAAGTGTCCTGAAATTTTTTTCATAGAGTGAGTAGCATTCATTACAAGCATAACTACAGAAACTTGAACTATTTATTTCTTTTCTAATAATCCTAGACACCTGTAGAGAATTTCAGGCAATTGTACTACGAATAAGAAATAAATATGAATAAAGTTTTATCACACGGATTTTTTTCACTGCATACTTTAGGGATATTTTAACTTATATTTTATTACTTTTTAAAACTACTTTAGCATGTATAGGGTAAAAGTTAGTTACATTGATTATTTTTACCTAAAGTGAGATAAACCCAATCAAAAGGAGTTTTATAAAGCACTTTTGTCTAAGTGTTGTAAATCATCATATAGAGAAGATGATGGGGTGGGGGTGGGAGGAGTTACTAGGCCTTACATTTTCCTTGTTGTCTCTGGAGGCCAATTCTTTTGCTTTTCTTTATCCAGTAGATATGGGCATGATATGGTTATAATTGTGCATTGGAACCTGGGCCAGGTACATCTATGGTGGTCACATAGGAGGTGAGATATAAATCTGGGCATTCCCTGAGGCTGGACTAGCATTATTTTTAAGTATGCATCTGAATAATTTCTTTAGCATGGGTCAGAACTTAAATACCTCTTTATAATCAAAGCATACAAATTAGTCTTCCTGGCCCCACTAAACTAAGGAAAAGCCTGGTCAAATAAGAATGAAGGCACACAGATACTGACGATGAAGAAAAAATTAGAGGCTGAAGTAGTTACTGCTTTCTGGAACGTGAGGTTAGCCCAAAAATGTTCAAATTGTTCCACTTCTCATTTTCTGATGGGCTCTTTTAGTATCTCCTTCTGAACACTTATGTCCATGTGTTGCCCATTTGAGTGGCTACCACAAATACTATAATCTGGTCTTTATACAAATAATATATACTTATTTCTCAAGGTTTGGGAGGCTAAGAAGTCCAAGATCTTGGCCACTGACAGTCAATGCTGCATAAAGCTCCATTTGTCATGAACAGCTCATTTTGTCTCTGTGAGGTTACATGATAAAAGGTTGATAGGTCTCTTTTGTAAGAACAGTAATCCCATGCATGGAAGTGGGATAGAATCAACATGGAGCATGAAATCAGAGGAAACAAACACAAGGAGTCTTCTCTTCACCAAAACAACAACAACAACTTTTAGGACAGATAGGCTGTAATTCAGATACTTAAGAACCATATGGGCAATTAGGAAAATCAAACCCAGCACAAAAACAAAATAAACTAACAAGAAATATAAATATGATGCACATAGCAAAAATATATAGAAGTTTTATAATTTCAAAATCTAACAGGAGGAAGAGAAATGTAGTAACTAAGCTAAACTAATGGTTTTAAAGTACAGGACTTTTATCTTAAATCCAGATTCAACTTGATGAATCTTCATCTTAAATCTAGATGAAAACTTGACGGAAAAGATAAAAGAGCTGGACTGGAAACCAGAAGTCCACATGTTCAGTTAATAATATTTTAGAAAAGGAAATATTGCCAATATAAGGAAGATATATATATATATTTTTTTTTTCGGGGGGTCCAGTCATGGGACCTGAACTCTGGGCCTGGGAGCTGTCCCTCAGCTCTTCAGCTCAAGGCTAGCACTCTACCACTTGAGCCATAGCGCCACTTCCGGCTTTTTTCTTATGTGGTGCTGAGGAATCAAACCCAGGGCCTCAGGCATGCAAGGCAAGTGCTCTACCACTGAGCCACTTTCCCAGCCCCAAGGAAGAAATATTTTTTTAAAAAAAATTTAGTCAAGGGTACAATTGTGAAAGGGCAGAAAGATTCGATGAGAGAGGGAACTATAAAGAAAGAAGAAAAGGGAGGAAGACAATGTATCCTTCAAGTTTAATCTGATGGAGGCAGAAAAGTGAGGATAAAAATATCTTGTTTTTAAGTTAGGATAAATATGTATCTGAATAAGTTTGAGGAATGAAAAGAAACCATTGATAGTCATAAAAGGGGAGTAGGAATTTTAAGAAAGAAAATAATTAGAAAAAGTATAGTAATTGAATGAAATCTGAAAAACTAAGAGGAAAAAAATATAAAGCCAATATATAAAGCCATAAAGTCAAGCAAAAGGAACAAAGTCAAGTATTTCAAATGTGAAATGTGCATAAAAGAGCTTCTAGCATGAAAAGATAGGGACCTTAGAGAGTTAAGAAATAAAATCCATTTTATGCCTCTTATAGAAAGTACATTTTTAAAAGGATAAAGAAAATTGAAAATGAGGAAAAGACAATATGTATTAGATATATGTGAAACAAAAGAAACCAAGAGTTTATATCAAGGGTATATGGGTATGAATAGTAGATTTTACAATGGAAAGCACTGTAAAAATGTTCTAACAGAGCTGAGAACCAATGGTTCACACTTAAATCTTAGACATGAGTGAAAAAGCCAAGTGAGAGTGTGAAATCCTGAGTTCAAGCCCCAGAGCTGCCACACACACACACACACACTACAACATAATATGCAACTATTCAGGAAAATATTTACAGAGAAAAAAGGGGGTAAGAATAAGCTAATATGGACTAAGGTATTAGAAAATATAAAAATAAGTTCAAAATTTTAAAAAATCTTAGTAAATACAAAATTTTTCTAGTCATTTTCATATACCTTTAAAAGCAAATGATGGTCCTGGAGCTTGAATTAAAGGCCTGGGCACTGTTTCTGAGCTATTTTGGTCAAGGCTAGTGTTCTGCCAATTGAGCTATACCTCTACATTTTGCTTTTAGGTGGTTAATTAGAGAAAAGTCTCACAAAGTTTCCTGTGCAGGTTGGCTTTGAACCGCCATCCTCAGATCTCAGCATCATGAGTAGTTAGGATCACAGGCATGAGCCACTGGTGCCCAGCATTCAGGATACATTTTCATAAAATCATGAAATTATATTTTAAAAAGTTACCCTCCCAAAACACAGCTTCCTTCTAAGAACAAACAATGGTATCTAGTGATATCTAGATTAGAACAAAAACAGACTAGCAAAGAAAGAAGACAGAGAGAGTGAGAGGAAGCGGGAGAGAGACAGAGTCAAAACAGAGGAAGAAGGATGAGGAATAAATGTACAAACAATTAGAAAGAACAAATTACAAAGAAAAAGCACCTTAAATAAAGATACGGTAACGATAAAAACTGGTGCTCATTAAATGAAAAACAAAAAGAGTTACATCTTTGAAAAAGACCCATAAACTGAGCCAAAGCCCCTCAAGAATTTAAGAAAATAGGAAAAGCCCTATTTGGGGATATGAGTTCATAGTGGGTCTATGAGGACACGTGGTAATATCATGACATAGTGAGGATGAGGTCATAACAGGGATATGAGGTCACAATTGATCTTTGGTACCAAAATGGCAATGTCTCTGTACAGTGGGCAGAAAGCCACAGTGAAGCAGGGAAGTCACAGTGGGAATATCAGGTCACCGTGGGTCTGTGGTGTCACAATGGTGATATGAGGACCCCATATGATTGAAGGATTGCTATTCCAGTTTGGGAATGAGGGACAGGAACAGAGGAGGGGGAGACATTGGATGTAATGGATACCAAGGGAACACAACCTGAAGCTATGTAGTGGCCACAAAGCAGAAATGACCTCATGGATCTGCAGGAAACTTGAATAATGAACACAAAAAAGTTGAATACTGAAGAATGAGGAGAATGCAGAGCCTATTTCAAGTATAATCCAGCTCTCTTTGGACCATTCTGAAAGTACTGCTCCAGCCAGTGGGAGCAGATCCTACCCTGGATGCTGAAGGCCATGAGTTGCCAGAAACTCCACAGAGGGTAGGTAGAATGAGGCTGGGTAAACTTTTTTTTTTTTTTTTTTTAGAAATCCAGATTCAGAACTGAGAACCTACATGATGAATCAAATTGTTTTCACGTGTGCACTTTTAAATATGTGCCCCTCAGCCAAAAGTGTAAGTGATTAGACATTACAAGTGCAATAAACAAACCTGTGTAAACTCAGCCTTTTGCAAGCTCTACCTTGGAGCCCTGAGCTTGCTATTGCTAGCGGAAAGAAAGAGCATCAGTTTTCAGAGTGTGGGAGGTGATTCATTCCTGAAAAATTAAGGCCTGATGGATATTTGTTCACTCATGTCTTTCCTTTGACTGACATCATCATTTCATAGATAGGAAAGGTTCATATCATCTTCCTTGAGTTGATAGTGCTTGTTAATATTTTCATTTGAAACTTCTTTTGGCCCCTTTGTTCAAGTAGTGAACTATGAAATATTTTTGCTGTAGTGTATATCTGTCTTCACTATCATCACAGCTCCCTCCTCACTATTCATGAACTTTGAGAAACAAATGACACCCCATAGTGAACCCAACAAACATTGGCCCACTTTCCTCAACTCATGTACTACTTAGCCAACTTGGCATTTATTATTATTTATTGTTAATAGTACTGGAGATTGAATTCAAGGACACTTAAACCAATTCTCCATCCCTTTTAGCTTTAGATTGTTTTTCAGAGAGGATTTGTGCTTGAGCTAAACTTGACCCAGTATCTTCCTCTGTCTGCCGGTGTGTGGCTGGGATTATAGATGCCACTGTGCCCAACTTTCACCTGGAGCTATTCATGAAAAGTCTTGTTGAGAGGCAGTCAAGCCAGACTCTAGAGTCTCTTGTTTTATGCTCTTGAACAATTCTCTTAGACTTAATGAGCCTCAGCCTCCTCCATCTCAAGAATATGAATAACAATACCTGTTTCCTGCCAGACTATTATGAGAAACCAAAGCTTCAATGGAACAGCGCATGTACAAGTGTCTTGTAAATCATTATACCCATTATGTCTCCAGCTTGTTGTCCCCAAGGTACCCATGGCTTTATATCCAAAATAGAATTGTTTCTCCCCCTGTAAACTATGTCTTCTACAGGTTTCATAGCTAGGCTCAAGGTAACCCTACCTATTTACTCTTATTATCCTTGGTTCCTCTCTTCCATTTCTACACATCCCTTGGTCCAACAAGTCTTATCGTTTTCATAAATGTTTTAAATGTTTGATTCTATATATTTACACTACGGTTGCTTAATTTGTAGTTGCTCATCATCTCCTGAGTAGTAGTTCAAGTCTTTTCTTGGAGTGAAGTAACTGTTATGTATTTAATGATATTACTAATAACTAATCCTGTGAGAAATATTTTCCTCATTTCATAAGTAAACTGAGTCCACAAAAGGCTAAGCACACTGTACCCAATGTACCCATGAAGGTATGTGTCACAGTTGGCTTTGAGCTCAGTAATATCAGGGTAAATTTATGTTCTGTCCACAATGCCATCCTGCCTCCAAGAAAAATAGAGGACTTTCTCATCTTTTGTCCTTACCTTCATCTTACAGGTATTTGATAGCTACTTAAGTGTAATTATTTTAGACCAAATGTTGAGCACATTCTACCTTTATTAATCACTGTACTCCAGGTTTCTCAAGGTTTCTCCCCTTTGTCACCATTGACATTTGGCGCAGATAATTGCTTGTTCTAGGACTATGCTGTGCATCGCAAAAAGTTTTATCAATATCTCAAATTTTGATCACTAAAGGCTTATAGAAGCCACTTCTCTGAATTTTTCACAAGCAATAATACACCCAGATATTGTTCAAGTATCTCTTGGAGAATTTTAAAATTGCTCCCAGTTGAAACTTCCCTTCTGCTCATCACGAGCCCTGACTCATGTAGATTGTGCTTTCTAAGTTTTTTTGTTTGTTTGTTTTGATTTTTGTGTGTATGTGTATATGTTTGTTTCATGAGACAGATTAGATCCATATAGATCAGGTGCCCTTAAACTCATGATCTTCCTGTCCCTACCTCCTTAGCTCTGGGAGCATAGGCCTGAGCTTGTGAGTATGCTTTTTAAACCATACCTGGAGACAAAGCTTCAGTGGCTGCTGTAAATTTTGTTGTGGTCCCATAATTCATGCATTGGAAACTTAAATCTCAATGTAACTGTATGAGAGGATGATTAGATATGAGAGCTCTCCCTTTATGAGTGGGATTTGGATTCCATGCCCTTATAAAAGGGCTTAAGGAGAAGGTCATCTCTTTATTTTGCCTTTCCACCCTCTGTCTTGAGATAATACTGTTTCTTCTTCCAGTGGAGGTACTGTTTAAGGAGTCATCTTGGAGGAAGGGATTAGATCCCTGCAAGACACTGAACCTTCCAGAATCTTGATCTTGAACTTTCAGTCTCCTCTGCTGTGGGAGATAAACTTTTGGTATTATTTAAAATAAATTTCTCAGTCTCTTGTATTCTGTTGTAGTAGTAGAAACAATGTAAGACAGGGACCAAAGTTCCCTTTGGGTGGGAGATTTGGAAGCCCATTTCTGGAATGATCTGTTTGTCTCTGATATTTAGTGAGAAAAGAAGTCAGGAACTCCATGAGAATTACCACCATCTCATGAAATCCCATAAGACCTTCCTTAATTCTTCCTGGGGGTGACACTCTAAAATCTAACAACCTTCCATAAAGCTCAGTACCTATTAATCTTGTCCTATAGGGGACTAACCTTCCAACACATGAACCCTTAAGGGATAAACCACACCCAAGCCTTGTACTGATTCATCATCGTTTGCCTTCATCATCACATGGCTGATTGGGAGCTTGGCTGGAGGTTGCTACCCAGCATCTCCACAGAGTATCTCATAACAAATTCCTAGCCTGGAGAGAGGTCAAAAGTCAAAGTGCAGGATAGACACTGGATCATTGTAAAATCATCACATAAATCAAATCATCATATGTCAGGCATCCTCTGTTGATACCATCCTGATTTCTGAACTTGGAAGGTACCCAAAAGGAGGAAGGCTCAGAGCACACATAACTGAGATTCCTGGCTTCGTCTCTGTCTTCCAGACAAACTGAGTAGGAAAAGTATCAACCAGCATTCCAGTGATTTATTTCCTAGAAGAATTGTCCTTGTGTCGGAATGATAACATGAACACATATGATAATTCTTAGGAGCACCTTATATTTAAATTACTCAGAACATCTAACTCAAACATCAATAAATGCTATAGGTAAGCAATGGGTGTCCAGCATTTTAGTTTCCACATAGATCATTCCAACAAATTAATAGGATTTGGATTCTGTGCCCTTATAAACTGATCCTCTTTGGTTCTATTCCTGCTTAGTTACATAGCAGTGGTAGAGATCACAACAGATAATATTTCTGTTTCTTAACTGGAATTTTGGGATAAAAAATGTCTTACAAAAATTATTTTGTTCCAAATTATTTCATATATCTCATTGCCTGATGAGAACTAAAGAACCAAAGGGGTCTTCCCTTTGGTGAATGAACAGGAGACTAGAGAAAGTGTATTATTTTTGAAACAATGAATGTCACTTCGTGAGACTTTCATTTCACCAGTTTTTTCATAATGGAAGAGATTTTTTCCCCCTCTCCCAAACACCCCACTTGGCTGTCCTCCAAAAAATTACTTGTCAGTAGAAATTTGCTCACAGAGGGAAGTAAACACCCTAAGCAGATAAAGCCAAAGAGATGAATGACTTGCCAAGCTAAATGCTTTAATCGGGACTTTATAACTTCCTATTTTTTCCCTCATACTTTACAGTACTTTGGAATAGAGACCACACTGTTGATAGAGGAAGTTGTTGTGGAGTTGTTGTTCAGAATGGCACGATATTGTTGTTCCACTTTTCCATAAGTACCATCCATCAGGGAGGGCATTCCATCTTGAGTAGATGGCCTACTTATGAGAAGCATGTATGTCACTTGCACAATCTACTTGGAGGAGAAAGTAATAGTGTTTTAAAATGCATTTCCAAATTTAAGTCATCTGTTTTTATTTGGCAACTTTGGAGGCTACCTTTGCCAGCTCTTAGGAAGTTCTAGGTTTTCCAGGTTTAATTTTAGGGGGAGAAAAATGAAGCTGAACGGATTCTCCTACATAATTCAAGAAATGATATTTTTCCAGATTCTATCTAAAATGAGGTAATCTGTAATTATTAGCTTTAATTAGAGAGTTGGTATACAGTGATGCATAGTGAGACAATGGGTATGTTATCTTAAAAAGTGGGGGAAAAAGTGAAAAAAAATCTCAAAATGCAGTGAATAATTTAGGTAGGAGAGTGATTGGCGTTTGGTTTTGTGATGTTCAAAGTATGAAGTCAAGCATGCTATTGTCTATCTGCAAAGTGCTAATTCTTTCCATTGGAAGGCATGAGTGAGAACCTGATATTGATGGAAATTATTGAGGTGACATTATTCAACAGAGATGGCTTTCTTTTTCCAAAGATGAGATAAGTGGGTACATGCTCAGTACATGGATCTTTTTTCCCAGTACAGACTGTAATTATGTGCTTTCCTTCTATCTCTTTTTCAGCCTCTCTCCACTTCCTACTCCCCAGCTTGTTGTTATTTTGGTCTCTTTCTTTCTCCTCTGCAAAGTTGTCAGAAAAGAGCTATCATTGAAGTGCAGGAACCATTCATATCAAGAGTCTCCTCCCATCCAAAAAAGAAAAAAAATGGCCCTTTTGAAGTAACTTCAAAACTCTCCTATCAATCAGAAATTTGCTTTTTGAATAGGAGTCACAAAGGCATCAAGAGGAAAATAGTCACTTAGATCTCTATTTTGATTGGCTGAACCCCTTTAAATAATTTATATACAGCTATAATCACAATATTTCTTGCCTGATGAGCTTCTATACTGAAATCAATGATGGGGAAAAAAACCAATACACTAAGTTGTTGATAGTAACCCCTGGGGAAAATATTTCTCTCCTAAGGCATTCTTACTAGAACTATTGGAGATCTGAAAATGTAACAAAAAAAATTGAAATTATGAAACCACTGAAGGAAACTATTGCTTGTAATCGTTGTAGTCTTTCTCACAGCTTGACTCAATGACAGCTTGATAGGTTTATTGCAGTTGGCATTGGATTGCTTTGGCTCACTAAATGGCAGCTATCTCCTATGGCCTTGATTGTGTTCAAATTAATCAAAGGCTTTTGAAGTGATGGCTTTTGTGTACAGGGGAAAGAAACATCATTTTAAAGATTGTCACATCTTTTAAAAGATTCAGATATATGAAGGCATGCGAAGACAAAGTTCCTGCTGAGCGTGTTACTTAGTCCTATGCAGGACTTGTGTCCTGGGCTTTGATATATGCTTTCCTAATAATATAACTTACAAATGGTGCTGCAACTCTATAGGTCCAATGTGCACAATATGAAAATAGTTCTCTCAGCCAAAAAAAACCCATTGAATACAACTTAGGACAATGAGAAACAACAATCACAACTTGTCTGATTTTTAAGGCCAGAAAAGTATATACACTTAAATGTCAGCTTTTTCGATTTTTATATGTCAGAAGGGGGAAAGGTGAAAAATTGCTAACTCATAATAGTATGCGTGTTGATCAGGACAAGTCTTATTATTCAAAGCAACTGCAACAATGGGAAAAATAAAAATTAATGAAAAATAATCTTCTAACTCACTGGACTCTGTTCTGTTTTATGCCCCAGCCATTCTCTGACAGAAAGTAGAGAGTCCAGCAAGGTCCATTAATTATTTCAGGCCACTAGGTTACAATGCATTAAGGCCACCAGGCACTACCTGACATTTGAGTACAGACATAGAAAGTAAGCGCACAGAGTCCTTTTAACAGAGTTATGTAAAGTATGGGCTACCTGTCACATTTCTAATTCAATTCTCAGAAATGATCCTAACAGCCTTACTAGAATGTGATGTCTTTGCGTCACAATAATCTGGAGTGTTTCTATCTGTACTATAAAACAATTATTTTTAAAAGATTCAAAATAGTTGGCATTAGAATTTGTTTTCTCAAAAGAAAAAGGATGAGAAAATTAGTTCCCCCCCCACTATTTTATTCATATACAAATTGAAGTATACAGATTTGGGTAAATAAACTAAACCATAGGAACTAGTGACAGGGCATGGTTGCAGCCATTATTGATTTGTCGTGTGGATGTTTGGTAAACTTCACAAAGGAAATCTAATTCAGCAAATGTGATGCCATATTTTATTGGCAGTAAAACCCCTCCAATTACAAAACACACAGTTAACATAATAAGTGCTCTCAAAAGAACAAAAAGATTAACTTTGTAAACATTCCCATTTGAAAAATATCAAATGTGGAAAACAGATGCCTTCGAACTCAATGAATATGGTGATTTAGAGATTCAAGACCAGAAAATGCTTCCTTTTTTTAAGGAATCATTTCCTCAGACTCAATGAAAAATCAATTCTCCCTTTAAGTCTTTTGTCTTTTTTTGTGCCTACCTCTGATTTTGCTATCACAGTATTTCTCATAGAAGATGGTCCACCCAATGTGCCTGCTTGTGATCTAGTCATGGCAGAATCAATTCTACTAAATTCATGTTTTAATGAGTAGTACATGCCAGGTATTAGTGATTCATGCCAGGCACTAGTGACCCATACTTGTAATCGTAGCTATTCAGGAGGCTGAGATCTGAAGATCCCAGTTCAAAACCAATCCTGGGCTAGAAAGTCTTTGAGACTTATATCCAATTAACTAACAGAAAACCTGGTAGTGAAGCTGTGAGATCACTAGCCTTGAGCAAAAATTTCAGGGATGGCACTTAGGCTCGGACCCTCAGTTCAAGCCCCAGGACCAGGACCCCCAAAAGAAACGAGTACCACAGAAGCAAAGCAATGAGAGTAATAGAAAGTGAATGATTTTTCCCATAAATACCCAGATCAGATTTGTCAGTAATGGACCAATTATTAAGGAAATAGAAAAGCATTCCAGTGACAAGTACTTCGTCCCATCAAGCATTCACTCTTAATAACATTTCCCTAAGAGATGGTATGCATTCATAAGCTAATTGATAGGTTAACCTTGAAATGAATAAAGATTTCCATAATTATTTAGAGAAAAACAAGCAAAGAAAGGATAATCACCAATTATTTAGTGAAGAAAACAATTATTGGCTGTTGATAGCACTATCGATGATAGGTGTTAATTTTCTGGTCATCTGTAGTAAGAACTATTAAGGTAATATAATTAAAACATGTGAAGGGATCAGAGCATTATTTATCTCAGATTTTCTTGATTGATGGTTGCACAGTTACAGATTCAGGCAGTGAAGACATCTTATGTCTTTGCACTCTCATCTGTCAGTCAATCTCTAGGTTTATTTGAATTCCTACTAAGGACCAAGGCCAGGCCCACACTTCTGATGCTGCTGGCGAAGTGGCTATTAGGATTTTTCATTACTATATTCCCAAAGTGATTTAACAATGGAAAAAATGCAATCAGTGTTTTGTTGATTATTACTCTAAAGCAGCGAATCTTAACCCTAGCTACACATTTAGAATCATCAAGGGAGCTTTTGAAAAATACAGATGCCAAGGCCCACCCCCAGAGACTTGGATTTAATTGGTTCAGGGTGAAGTCCCAGCAAAGGTATTCTTTAAAAGCTCCCGAGACGATTTTAATGTGCAATGAGGGTTAAGAACCACTGCTGTAAAGGAAGATACAATTCACAAAGTCTATTGTTCATCCTTACTGAAAATGGAAGGTTTCAGACACTCTCAGACTTTTCTTCTGTTCTCCCAGGATAGAATTGGGCTGTCGTAGAAGTGAAATAAAATTTGGAAGCATGAATCCTGGCTCTGACTCCATTTCTATTATCTTCTACCTGGGTAATAGCACACAGGGAAGCCTTATAAAACAAGAATTACAATAATACCTCTTTGCTCTGCCTTTTAAGATTTGGAGTAGAATTTAATAAGTCAAACAGGTAACTTATAAGAAAGCCCTATGGAAATGGTAAAGCTGTTGTTTTTGTTTCTCTGAAATGTGCAAGACACTATGTTGAAAATTAACTTTACAACTTGTGGGGGGGAGGGAGGAAGGAGTTGGGGAGGTAGGGAGGGAAGGGATGGTAGGGGTAAAACAAAGGAGGAGATAACAATGCTTGATAGGAAATATTCTCATTACCTTACTCAAGTAACTGTAACTCCTCTGTAACCTATTTTTACAATAAAAAACATATTAAATAAAAATTCTATTGAGCCAGGATGACTTTTTGAAATTATTCCTAGGGACGCTTCAGATACAATATTTTGTTATATTTTTGTGCCCTTTCCCTATTAATTCAGAACATAGTATTTGCAAAGAAAAATTAAATTATGCAGAGTTCAACTGCAGTTCTGCAAAGGGCTAAGAGAATTCTAAAGAGGCAAACAAGGTTCCCTGAACCCTATAGGGTACCAAAAATTGTTCACATAGAAAAGTATTGTACAACTTATACAACCACTTTGGAAAGCAGTCTGGAGGGTCCTCAGAAAGCTAAATATTAACCTCCCTTATGACCCAGCCATACCATTCCTAGGCATCTACCCTGAACAACAGGAACCAGTATAAAAGGACACATGCACCTCCATGTTTATTGTAGCACTGTTCACAATAGCTATGATATGGAAACAACCCAGATGTCCCACCACAGATGAATGGAACCAAAAATTGTGGTATTTATACACAATGGAATATTATACAAGCATTAGAAACGACAAAATAATGGCATTTGCAGGGAAATGGATGGAGCTAGAGGAAATCATGTGGAGTGAGGTAAGCCAAGAGCAAAGAGACAAACAGCACATGGTCTCCCTGACAAGTGGATGTTAAATCTAAAATGTAAGGTGATATGATAGTTAACAAGACCTGAGAAACAAAGGACCCCCCCCAACACTCATCTGGTCGAATCATCACTAAATAACCCCATGCTGCTGATCACATATATATGGTATATATGTGCATACCAGAGGGAAACCAGGAGGACGACACAGAACTAGAGAGAATCAGGAAAAAACATACAACAGCGGGACCCATCAGCTGCACTGGACATTGACCAAAATGAACTAAGCTACTCAATGGCAGCAATGAGAGGGAATGAGTGGGAAAGAGGGAACAGTTGACGCTATGCAAAATGAAAGAAATGTACATATCACCCAATGTGGAAGAAATAACTGTATTGTCAAAGCTCATAGAACTCGTAAACTTTATAGACCACGATAGACAATTTGCCCCATGAAAGTTAGAATGTGTTTGTGATAATACTGTGAAATTTGTGAAACTATGTAATCAATCACCATAAAGAATTTGCAAAGGGCAAAAAGAAAGAAAGAAAAGTCTTGGAAGTGGCGTTGTGGCTCAAGTGGTAGAGTGCTCGCCTTGAGCTGAAGAGCTCAGGGACAGCGCTAAGGCCCAGAGTTCAAGCCCCACAACTGACCAAAAAAAAAAAAAAAAAAAAAAAAAAAGAAAGAAAAGTCTTGTACAATGATCCAGCACTTTTCCCTCTAAACTGAAAACTTAACCAAATAAATTCTTTGCTGATGTTCCCTCTTCTGCTAAGGGGAGTTCAGTTTGAGCATGGCTTTCTAAAGCCCTCCTGTCTTCACCAGTCACTATCCACACAAACAGAATTATCTTCACTAATCAATGAAGGTGAGCAAATGGTCCATGCTACCCCAGGGTTTGAACTTGATAGAGGAACTCCAAGACAAACTGACTGCTCTCTCTCCTTCTTGCAAAACAGGAAGTGATAGTCAAAGAACAGCATCAAACAAAGCAATTAAGGTTTTTATATGTGGGAGTCATTATTGCAAGTCACAGACAGAATGTTTGCACGCTGATTGTTTTCGTACATACAAACAGAACGATTTTCTAATTGGAACAGTCGTAAGAATTTATTCATAAAATGAATGGAGGCGCTTCTTTTTCCTTCTCTGTAAAGAATATCAGCTTTAGTATTCAGAAAGAAAAAAAATAAAGCCATTGTATTAGGAGAACAGAAAGGCACAATGCCTATGTGCATCTATCTGACCATACAAAATAGTATTTATCAAAATGAATTCCAGAAAACAGAAACAATAGTTTTTTTTGTTTATGTTGCTGTTTTTTGTTTTGCTTTCTTTTCATTCTACACATGCATTATATGTCTTTGGGGGTATAAGAGGAGACACAGAAATGAAGGGACAAAGGGTGAAAAAATGCAACAATGCTACTCGCTGGACACTGTTGAAAATGACTATCCAACATGTGTGTGGGTGATGAGAAGGGAAAATGGGAGGTAGTGAAGAAAGCGGGTGTCATGACCCAAAAAAGCAATGTAGTCTTTTCCTGACTTATGTAACTATAACCCTCATAATAACAATTTAACATTTTTTTCAAAGAAGAAAAGAAAGAAACAAAGCTTTACCTGCTTGGAAACTGGTTTCTAGGAATTGAACTATGTTCTTAAACTTTTCATTAGAACCCTATTTTCTTTTCTTTTTTTTTTAATTTTATTTTATTTTATTTGAGAACATACTGTACAGAGGGGTTACAATTACATTGGCAGGATAAAGCATACATTTCTTACCAAGCATTGCAGCCTCCTCCTTTGTTTACCCTTCACCTCCCTTCCCAGCCTCCCCCCTCCCCCCCACCCAATCATACCCCCCTCCCCCCACACACACCGACATTGTAAAGCTTGCTTTGACATGACATTTTGTAATTCTCCTTGTTACAACAGGTCCACCTGAATCCTCAAACGACTCGTTTGTCCCCATCTCCTCCACATGTTATACTAACATCAAATAAAGTGAAAGCGGGAGTAACACTGTGGGGGAGGGACATACAAAGCAACAAAGAAATAATCTTATAAATGCGTTAGAAACACATGCATGAAAGAAACGAAAACATTAAAATACATATTTAAGGGTTCGTTTTCCTAACATCACATTATCTGACCTTTTCTGCTTGACTCATACCTATACTAGATATTGCAAATAAGGGAAACCATGGGACCTATGTTTCTTTGGGCCTGGCTTACTTCACTTAATATAATTTTTTCCAAGCCTTTCCATTTCCTAACAAATGGGGAAATGTCATTCTTTCTGATGGAGGCATAGAATTCCATTGTGTATATATACCACATTTTCTTGATCCATTCATCTACTGAGGGGCTTCTGGGTTGGTTCCATATCTTAGCTATGGTAAATAATGCTGCAATAAACATAGTTGTGCTGGTAGCTTTAGTGTGGTCTTGTTTGTATACATTTGAGTAAATGCCCAAAGTGTGATTGCTGGATCATAGGGGAGATCTATGTGAAGTCTTTTGAGGAACCTCCATACTGCTTTCCAAAGTGGTTGAACAAGTTTACATTCCCACCAACAATGCAGTAGGGTTCCTTTCTGTCCACATCCCCTCCAGCATCTGTTGTTGTTAGAGTTCTTGATTTTTGCTGTTCTAACTGGAGTGAGGTGATATCTCAATGTTGTTTTGATTTGCATTTCTTTTATGGCTAGGGATGTTGAACATTTCTTCATGTGTCTATTGGCCATCCTTCTTTCTTCTTCAGAGAAGCTTCTCTTTAAGTCTTTCGCCCACTTATTTATTGGGCAGTTGTTTCTTTGAGGATTTGTTGTTGGGTGGTTTAATTTTTTGAGTTCCAAGTATATTTTAGATATGAGACCCTTGTCCGTTGTATGGCTAGTAAAGATCTTCTCCCAATCGGTGGGCTTTCTATTGATCTTGCTAGCTATGTCATTTGCCCTGCAGAAGCTCTGCAACCTTATGCAATCCCATTTGTCCAACCTTTCTTTGATTTGTTGTGTTTCCGAGTCTCTATTCAGAAAATTTCGGCCTGAGCCAAGGAGACCTAGGGTTTCTCCTATTCCATCCTGTAATGTTTTCAGATTGTCTGCTTTGACTCCAAGGTCTTTGATCCATTTGGAGTTGATTCTGGTGCAGGGTGATATATAAGGATCTAGCTTAAGTTTTCTACATGTAGTTAACCAATTTTGCCAGCACCATTTACTGAAGAGGCTGTCTTTCTTCCATTCTATTGTTTTAGCTTCCTTATCGAAGATTAGATGGCTATAGGTCTGTAGGTTCATTTCTGGGTTTTCAATTCTATTCCATTGGTCCTGAGGTCTGTTCTTATGCCAATACCAAGCTGTTTTGATTACTATGGCTTTATAGTAGAGTTTGAAATTTGGTATTGATATTCCTCCAGCAGTGTTCTTTCCGTTGAGAAGTGTTTTTGCTATTCGGGGTCTTTTATTGTTCCATATGAATTTTTGGATTGCCTCTTCTATTTCCTTGAAGAATGAGGGTGGAATTTTGATTGGTATTGCGTTGAATTTGTAGATAGCCTTGGGAAGTATTGCCATTTTCACGATGTTAATCTTGCCAATCCAGGAGCATGGGAGGTTTTGCCATTTTTTAAGGTCTGTGTTGATTTCCTTTTTCAAGATTTTAAAGTTTTCATCATAGAGGTCCTTCACTTCTTTAGTTAAGTTAATTCCTAGGTATTTTATTTTTTGTGGGGCTATTACAAATGGAGTTGCTTTCCTAATTTCAGCCACACTTTTCTCATTGTTGGCATACAGAAAAGCCATTGATTTTTGGGGGTTAATTTTATAACCTGCTACTTTGCCAAAGTTTTGAATCAGCTTGAGTAATTTGGGAGTGGAGTCTATGGGATTCTTTAAATACAAGATCATGTCATCTGCAAAGAGGGAGAGTTTTGTTTTCTTCTTTCCCTATTTGGATCCCCTTTATGTCTGCATCTTGTCTTATTGCTGTAGCTAGGCATTCTAATACTAGATTGAAGAGAAGTGGAGAGAGTGGGCATCCTTGTCTTGTTCCTGAGTTAAGAGGAAATGGCTTTAGTTTTTCACCATTAAGTATAATGCTGGCTGTAGGTTTGTCATATACAGCCTTTATTGTATTGAGGAATTAGAACCCTATTTTCTAACTAAACTAAGCTTTCATAGTACCTCTTTCTTGAAAGAGAAAAGTGAAAGAGAAGCTGTTTCTGGCACTGGAGGGTCCTTGATGGATTCCTTCAATCACTGCTAAGCCTTTCGTTTCTCCACTAGTCAAGGATACTGAATGCTGTCTTCCCTTTTGATTAAGGGCCCAGGTCAAAGGTGTCTATCAAGAAATTTCTCTTTTCATTGGTAGTTGGGAGGTCAAACACCAAATGACCCTCCCACTTATCTCTTTCAGTACTAAAGATACCTGTCATAATACTTTATAGTAACCAAAGCCTACTATTTGCGCAAATCTTGAAAATATCCCAATGAAGTGTCTATAGTTATTCTATTTTTAACATAAAAATTAAGGTTTAAAAAGTACGCCTTCCCTGGGAGCTGGGAAGTTGGCTCAGTGGTAGAGCACTTGCCTTGCATACTCGAGGCCCTGGGTTCGATTCCTCAGCACCACATAAGAAAAAGCCGGAAGTGGCGCTGTGGCTCAAGTGGTAGAGCACTAGCCTTGAGCTGAAGAGCTGAGGGACAGCGCCCAGGCCCAGAGTTCAGGCCCCATGACCGGACCCAAACAACAACAACAACAAAAAAGTACACCTTCCCTGCCCAAGACTGCACACTATAAAGAACAGACCAAGTCTTGAACCTGGGACTTCTACTTGTAAATCCCACTGTCATCCATAATACCAGCCTGTCTCCTCAGGAGCTACTCTGCTGAGGCAGCCTGCTCTCTTCACACATTAAGGCACTTCTCTTCAGCCCAGTTGATTTCCACCCATTTCACCTACCCAGTCGTCTCATAGACCTTAGATGAAATAATAGTTTAAACCACATGCAAATTCTTTACTTTATATAAGGTCTTTTGAGTTCATACGGTAAAATTGTGTTTCACCTTAAATTGTTCACAAAAACTTGATCATTAGAGAGCAAATCCTTTCTAGTTTTACATATAAAGACATCACTGTCACAGTCATTGGATCCTGCTCAGCTACTTACAGAGCTTCTGAAATGGTACTGTTCTCTACCTTCTACAGTATTTAAAGAAAGACGGTGTCTGATATGATCATGCATGACTGTAATCTTAATACTCAGGAGATTGAGACAGGGAGATTGTGAGATCAAGGCCAGCTTAGGTTTTTATTGTGAGAAAATAAGAAGCGTAACTACTATACCAATGGTACTACTTCTCCTAAGTACTAATATATAGATAGTAATAAAGGATATATTGATAAGGCAATTTGTATGTTAAAATGGATTACCAACTGTTTATTTAAAATAATTTGTTGGAAGATGGCAACTATTTGGGCATTTGATCCTAAACTTTAAAGGTCCAAAAACTTAACTTTGTTAATGAATCTCAAATTCAAAAGATTTAGAAGGCTTTCATTCAAACAAGTGGTCTAAGATGTTCATTGCTGTATCAAAGTGATTATCCCTCAGCAAATGTTTACTGCATACTTACTGTGTGCTCAGTTTTATGCTGGGCCTAATCATTTATGGAGCACATGCTCTTGGGACCATCCCATCTCCTACCTTTACCACTTCAATGCACTCTGATCTTTCAGTGTACCCATTTGCAAATGCCAACTCCTGCCTATCTTATACAAAAGAGCAATCCTCCAGCTGTGCCTAATGGAAGGGAGGTGTAACCAGATTGACTATTCTCCATGGGAAGGGATGGGAAGGGGAAACAAAGGAGGAGGCAACAATGCTTGATAAGAAATGTACTCATTACCTTGCCCATGTAATTGTAACCCCTCTGTACAGTATTTTCACAATTTAAAAAAAAAAAGCTCTAATCACTCACAGTAGTAGCTGGTTGTTTTGTGCAGAGTTGTATGGTATTGTCTTTGAGCTGGCTATAAATTCACTGTGCAGTCTAGACTAGCCTTGAACTTGTTCAGTGTCCCAACTGCTGTGAGAATGTTGTCAGCCACCATGCCCAGAGTAGTGACTGGTTTGTCAATTCATCTATTACTGGTTACCTGCTCCTCTTGTTTCACATAGATACTTACCTAGCAATGATTCCTTCACATCCCAAATAAAGTATGTGTTCTGGTCTAAATTTTTGAGGTACGTTCTGAGTCATGAAACCAAGGCACAGTGCTTTACTTCAAGGACTCGATAGGAGAGAGAATAACCATCTCAATATTTCAGCCACTAGGTGACACATTCTCCAGTGTGTGTGAATATAAGTCCTTTGGTAAGAATGTGGAAGAGCATCTTTGAAGGAATCTAGTGTGAACTTATTGAGGGAGCTTCACTTGTGTAATGGATTTTATTCACTATAGTTGTCCCCAAAATTGTGGCACCTAATTTTCTTCTTGATTTCTAACCACCATTTTCTCATACATAAGTTTAAAAAAACTAACAGCCCCACATATTAAGGAAATAAAGTTATATCATGTAATGTATATTTTCTAGTGTAATGTAACATTTAAAAATAACTTTAATGTGTTTCTTTTCTTCCCAAATAGATCAATATGTTTTTTGATTCCCAAATGGATCAAAAGCTTCAAATACTTGATGGTCCTGACTACACTGATGGGCAACTTGATCCCAAAGCCCAAGGTTCTGAGGAGCATTGTCACCTTTGCAATATTAAGATCATCTATACTTGTTAAAAGTTTTTATTACTTTTGATGTCAGACTGACATTTCCCTAAGTCTATCTTATATTTTAGAGGATTTGTTTTCCCTGAGAACTCTTTAGTAGTATTTCAAAGAGACATTAGGTTAATTGAAGTAAAACTAGCTTAAAAATTCTTGTTACCCCCTCCCACCCCAAAAACTCCTTTGTTTCTCATAATCTATGAAAATATATTAAATGTAAACAGCACAAAGTTTAAGGAAGAAATAATCCATTTTGTTCATTTTGAATTTATTTGAAAAATAAATTCATTGGCTGGACACATGATCTAGATCTCTGATCCAGCTACTCTGGAAGCAGTGACAGGAGAATCAAGATTCAATATCACCCCAGGTAAAAGTTAGCTAGACCTCTAACTCAAAAATAAGCCAGGTGTAGTGGCTCACATTGCTGAGCTCATCTACTTGGGAGGAAGAAACATGAGAACAGAGGTTGAGGTTCAAGACTAGCCTAGACAAAAGCATAGAAACATGAAACCATACCTGTAAAATAAAAGCAAACGGGCTGGGAAGTGGGTGAAGTGTTTAGACAGCGCAAGGATTTGAGTTTAATCCTACCAGTACTTTTTTAAAAGATGATAGATAGCTAATGATTCATAGATAATTCTTTCATTCCCTCTCCATGATTTTTATAATTAAAACTGTCTACTTCTATGTAGTTTCAGTTTAAAGACTGCAAAGGACTGATTTGTAAAAACTCTCTTGTACAAAGTGATTTGATCTTCTTTAGCAATTATTCTTAGGTAAGCTGCTCTTTGAGAAACATGGAGTTTTTATTTCTTCTGGATTATTTTCTACTACTGGAATTAAAAAAGGCCAGATGGTTTATTATTTAATATTGTTGCCATCAGTCCTTTGACCCACAAAGCATTAACCCATCATTTTAATTAACGTGTGCCCAATGTGCCAGAAAAATTGATTTTGGGGAGTAATAAAAGACTAGACATAAAGGATATTGTCTGTACTGTAAAAGAAAAATAAGATTCTGTGCTCTTTTTCAAAGACCACTGATCTTAATTTCCATATTTTGAAATACACTGGGAAATGTCATAAAAATCTGCTTTCAAACACATCAATCACAGGGCATTCAGTAACAAAGAACAAAGCTTTGTAGAGAACAATTTTTTCTGGGCTGGTTGAAACTATCAAGTAGTATTGCTTGTCCTAACCAGCTAATTTTTAGTCAGTTAAGCAAAGAATAAAATGGAAACTACGAAGAGGATAATATAGTTGTGTGGTTGTGTATTAAGGCCAATTAACTAAGAATCAAAAAAAGAACCGAGTTAATTTAGCACCCTTTGTCTCAACCCTACATGAAATATGAAGATATATAGTAGAGCTCCTGCCAGCAAGTCATGAAGACATGCCTCTATTTGTAGAGACAATGGGAAATAATGAACAATGATATGGAAGGGAATTTTTATATACCTTTATATACTCTATGGACACAAGATGTCTAAACTCTGCTTAGTATCAAGGCCCTTAGCCTTATTTTTGATGGCCCTAGATACTACTGGCAGTAGCCAGACCATTCTCCCGTTGGTTTCAAAATTATGACATTCACGTATTCTTATCCCTCCCTTCACCAGAAACGTCTTACCAAATCCTCCCTATCTGCATCGAGCATCTCCTAGGCAGCCACCACACTGATTATTTCTTTCTGTGAATGACATATGTTGTCCTATGCTATTTATGAGGTATATAAAATATGTGTGTTCTTTCCTCCAAACCTCCTCATAAACCTTCATTCTCCATAATGGGTGCTAGATCACACTGCACTTGTCAATTTAAAATAATATTGGAAAAAGACTTGAAGCAATAAAATAAGAGGATTTACAATGCAGTCTTTGCAAAAGATAGGAGAAAGGAAGAGGGCAGACAGACAGACAGCAAGGAAAGAGAGGGAAGGAAGGCATGGCATATGTTAACAGTAACACAGAATGTAAAAGGCATTGGGTTTTATTTTGGATCCCAGCTAGACAATCTAGCTCTCACTAGTTTAAAGCGTAGAAGGCTGATGAGTGTACCAAAATGGCAATGCAGAAGTCAGGGTGAGGTTTCAATGTTCTATTAGACTAGTACCAAGAACTAGTGCTTGATGCAGTCTTCTGAAGTCCTCCTCGATCTTGATCTATTCACCATCCTTTTTCTTAGGCCAAGAGTAAGTGGACTATGCTCTAGTTGTGTCTATTACCCTAAAACATCAGCTGTTTCTCTTAGGGGAGCAAGGAAGAACTTTTCAAAATCCCCTTCGGAGGCTTCATCTCACATTCTTAAACTCTGGCCAGTGGCCTTGAATTACTTTAAGATCTTTGGGGCCAGCCAGGGCAAGTTGTGGTAGGAGGGATTAAGGTGGAAAACCCTGAAGCACATGGTCTTATGGGCCAGTGTCAGAAAAGAGGAATGGACATCAGTAGTGGGGCTCAATACCAAATCTGTGCAAAGGTTATTGCTGCAGAGGATGAGGAAACTGTTCTACCCGGAAGTCCCTCCTTGTTTCATTTGGACATTTGAAAAATAGAAAAGAAGGAAGGAAGGAAGGAAGGAAGGAAGGAAGGAAGGAAGGAAGGAAGGAAGGAAGGAAGGAAGGAAGGAAGGAAGGAAGGAAGGAAGGAAGGAAGGAAAGAAGGAAGGAAGGAAGGAAGGAAGGAAGAAAATGGAGGAGCAAATGACAACACAAATCCAATCAAATGTTTCAGACTGGCAAACATGAGATTGTATAATCTTAGAAAAGAGAAAGTTAAAAACAGACATAATACACATCTTCAATTATTCAATAGGCTATTAGAAGAGTATACTTAGTACTTATTTTCCATTTTTTTCAGAGAATTCCAAAAAGACTTACACAAGATCAAAAGAGAATGCCATTTGAAATAAGAATAGACTTTCTGACAACAGATACCTCCAAGGGAGACTGTAGGAGATCATTAGAGATGGGGTCTCTCATCTTCTTCTCCCCTTTTAGCCTCAGGCTAAACAGTAGGCCTGTCCATTCCATTCCGGCTGCTAAGCAGCCTTTCCTCTTCATCCCATGGCCCTCTCTATCCCCACCGCCATTGCTCTCCATCAGTCAAACACTTGGGATAGTTCCACTGGGCCCTTGCAATAGCTTCTTAAGTTGCTTCACATCTTCTTTCTCCATGGTACCCTAAAAATTTTTTTAAAAATCTGATTTTATCCCCATCATACTTATAACCTCTGGTTAGTTTTAGGGATAAAATTCAAACTTGTGGACAAGTATTGTCAGGTCCTTCATTTATGGGTGTGGTAAGGCACTATCACACTTTGTCCATTTCTTTATCCATTTAAGCAGGACATTTTCACACCTCTGTGTTTACACTTTCATATGATTTATTTTGTTCTGTGGGCTGTTATACTTTTATGCCTACCTACTCCTCCCCCCAAACTTTTCCTCACACCCCCTGATACCATCAGCCACATACTTACCTAATGGCTTTCCTTGACCTGTGCATTACATTTGCTTAGAATTGGAGTTATATGTCTTGGCATTCTGGGCTGTTGGCTTCTTAAAGGGAAACAGTGTGTCCCCATTCATTACCTGGATTCTAAACCTATCACCTGGCATGAGGTTGTAAGCTTGTTAAATCTTCATGTCCAAATGTAGCCAGTTAGGTAAGGCAACCCCAATTTGATTAAAGTACGGGCTTATTTTTTAGTGCGTTTGGGGTCTTATGTAAAAGATTAATTGTGTCACCCATGGATATTCATGAATGATTCCTGTATGCAAACAAGACTTACAAGAAAAATATAATTTGCTAAAACAAATGGGAGCTTGGAAAGAACATATTATTATCCAGAGCATTTTTCTCTATTGTCCAACTCCTGGTGGCTGCTCAACAAACTTAGTGACTCAAACCTTTTTATTCTTCAATTCTGACATATGGCATTTTCATTGCATATTCCCACCCCGTGTTTGTTTGCTTTAGACTAAAGAGAGATGCCCAAGTTATTCAACTAAATCTATAAAGAAGTGTTGCCCTGCTATTTCAAGTGCTTTGTTTTTCTGTCCTGTCAGTCACAAGCCATTTTAAAATATGAGCCTAATCACCAGTGTTCCAGGGGGCTTGCCACATGAGGGAGCTGGGATGCAGGAAGGCTCTGAATCACAGCAAGTGTGGGTCTGGGCTCCTAGGCACCAACTGGCGTATACGCTGCCTCCAGCTGGTGTGCACCTGCACACAGAATCCCACCTCACCAGGACACGCTCACGTTTCTGCCCTCAGCCTTGGCATGGGCGGTAAGGGGGAGTGTTGGCCTCTTAACCAACCTGTGAGGAATCCCGTCATGCATTCATATCCCAGCCACTACGTAGGAGAGACTCAAGAAAGTCGGGCAGGTGTGGTTCTTTTCCGCAGCAAATGGGGACCATATGCTGTCCTGCAGCCAGTTTGCTGAGGTCTGATTTCGGTGATGGGATTAGTAATAGACATATTTCTGCAAGGAAAAGGATTTCTTATTCCCGGATCTTATTTTGAGTGCCATTTTACAATTCTACGAGAGTCAGATGAACTAAAAATGTATTCTTCTCTAAAAGCATCAGCCTGGAAATTTCTTCAGTGTTAAGGGGAAAATATACCGAATGTCCTTTTCAGCTCAGGACTTTGTTTTGAGGACAGCCATGAAAACGTGGAGGAGAAAGGGGCACCCAGCAAGCCAGTAGGATCAGTTGAATAAACACTGGTGATCAGTGGGGTGGCTTGTCACAGCCAGGTCACCTCATGTCCCAAAATGTGTCAGCCATTAGGTCACCTTGATGATGAATTAATTTATGTTGATCTCAAGAAACTCAACTAGATTTTCAAATTTAGTCCACCAGAGAAGGGATACGCACACTCTAAAGATATATTCCCACACGGATTAATTAGCAGTAAGTGTATCTACTACAGTCACCCTATGGTTTCAGTCCCACATCATACATACATCCTATTACTATTCTAACACTAGTATTGTTTTCCCATTTTTAACAGAATTTCTAAATCTGATGTTCACTTTGTGTTCACCATATCATAGATACATATTTACACTCCTGAGTGAATTAATTTCACACATTGAGACTTCAGCAATGATTAGTGTCATCATAATCACAGTAATTAGATGAATAATGAGGCTCAAGTGATCACAGAGAGACAACTTAGTGTAAGTGATGGGCAAAGTCAACCACCTCTGGTAATCAATGAAGTTATGGATTACTTATAAGAGTTCAATGATGGGGGTGTAGTTGAGGAGGTGGGAGGGACAGATGATAGGGTAAAAAACAAAGGAGGAGGCAATAATGCTGGATAAGAAATGTACTCATTACCTTGCTCACGTAACTCTAACCCCTCTGTACAGTATTTTCACAATAAAAATACTTATTAAAAAAGAGTTCAAAGATGTTTTCCTGTGACTCATAAACGTATATTGTAGATTCAGCTAAACTTTGACAGATCTAATACTACAGTTTATTTAATGAAGAATGTGATTACGTTTGTTTGTACAGTAAACCTTGTTGTTTTCTAGTATAATAGTGAGAACAGTAAGGTATGTGATAGAAGGGTTTAAAAAGATGTGTATGAACAGATATAAATACTATGGGTTATTTTATTTGGTAGCCAATAATTGTAATTGGTTGTCCTCTTAATAATTCAACAATGGGTATATATTTTTCTCCCAGGAAGGGCTCTACTTAAGGCTATATGTTTCAGAGGTTTGTCCTAAGTAATCCCCAAATACATGGCCATTTTGTACTTGTCACACCATTCTACCCATTCTATAGAGCTTGTGATGTGGGATGATGGTGGTAACATAGACTATCTGATAAACTCTGCACTTCTTGAGGACAAAAGTGGTTCTCATCATTCTCTCTCCCTAGATTCTTTTCCAGTACTATTCCAAATCATACACACACAGAGATGCTTTACAATGCTATAAATAATTCTCTTTGTAGTCATAATGATCAGATTGTTATTGGATGACTTGACATCTTAATCTATTTTTAACTTTAATATATGATGTATTTTCATACAATTTTTTTTTTTTGGTCGGTAGTGGGACTTGAACTCTGGGCCTGGGCGCTGTCCCTCAGCTCTTCAGCTCAAGGCGAGCGCTCTACCACTTGAGCTACAGCGCCACTTCCGGTTTTCTTGTGGTTTATTGGAGATAGGAGTCTCACAGTCTCTCCTGCCCGGGCTGGCTTTGAACCGCGATCCTCAGATCTCAGCCTCCTGAGTAGCTAGGATTACAGGCGTGAGCCACCAGCGCCCGGCACAATTTTTTATTATAAAGATGTTGTACAGAGGGTTTACAGTTGCACAAGGTCATAAGTACATTCTGTGAAAGAATAAACATTTCTCATTCGACACATACATATCGAACTCCACTTCTATATTCAGTTCAATGTTTCATATAATACCTCAATCATTTCAATAATATTGGACATACATATATATTCAGGTCTTTTATATACTTGGACTTAGATTTTTCTCTGTCTTGGTTGAGGGATAAACCCAACTTCTTTTGTTCATATAATGACATAGTATTGACTGAAAAGTTTACTTTTGTCTTTGATTCCCAACTTCACCTTGACATTTATTAGTTTTTCATCAAGACATGGCTCTAGCTTAAAATAATATGCCAATATTACAATGCCTTAATACACCCAGGTTCATGGTATCTAATAAAGCTGGAGGTCTCTACTCTGTTCTTTGGCAAGATTTCATGCCTATCCCTGCACTTTTGTACTTGCATAAACATTTCATAATTGATTTCAGAATTATTTTTTCTTCGAAGGAGGGAAGGCGATACTAAATCTTTAGATCAATTTAGATGAAAACTGACATATTTTTAAATACTGATTTTGCCTATCCATGAACATAGACCATCTTTTTATTCAGTTAGTATTCTCATAAAACCTTTATATTTTGTGTTTATGATTGCTTCTATAAGTTGCACATTTTGTTACTTTAAAACTACAGTGTAATAAATAAGTAAATAACAACTATAGTCTAAATGGCATCGATATATATGTAGCTTTCTACAACTACATAAATATCCATTGTTTACACTTGCTGTCTCGAACTGTGTTCAAAGAACAGCTGTATCAGCATATCTTGAGGAGGTAATCAAAGGTGCATATTTCTTAGGCCCCCCTCCTCATATTTATGAAATCAAAGCTCCTATGGCAAATGCCAAAAAAAAACCCTTGTTGCAAATAAGTATCCCTCTTTTCTCTGTGTCATTAAGTTTGTAAACTGAATGCTAAACTATTGTAAAAATACGGATTTAGCTTATGTGTCTGGTTTTTAAATAAGGACACAATTATATCTCTTCGTTTCACTAACTCTTGTAGTGTTCCAGTTCTCCTATGTTTCTGTTTCTTTAAATTTCCCAAACATTACCTCATTTGAAGTAGTGATGTTAAATGTTATTAAAAATAATATAGTATACTCTGGATTTTTCTTCTAACTACTTATTTCTCATATATATATATATATATATATATATATATATATATATATATATATATATAGAGAGAGAGAGAGAGAGAGAGAGAGAGAGAGAGAGAGATAGCATAAGACTGATCTAGGGGCTACAGTTACCTGAATCTATTGACTATTAAAATTGAAGGCTCCAAAGCTATTCAAAAGGAGTGCTCATACATATAATAAACAACTCTTAATACTTTAAATACAAATTTGGTGACAATTGGATTCTTCTTCTTTCATATATCATAATAAATAATAAATTATCAACATTTTAACTCAAATGATTTATTACTATAAGAATTAGAAGCTTGATTTTATGCAACATTATGTGTTCTGCTAATAACAAAAATGTTAGGACCAAGTCAATGTATAGGTTAATCAAACTCATCAATTTTTAAATTACCAAGATATTTGAATGATAGGTCAGGTGTTTACAAAATCACCAGTAATATTCTAGAAAAGAAGATGATGGAAATCAAAATTGTGTTTTATTAACTTTGAAAATCAAAGGAAATCAGCTAGTTTTACCCTTTTATCAATAGGTAACATACTTTCATTTTATTGACCTTCTATCTTAACTAAGCTTCTAGTGTATTTCAGTCTTTTACCGTTATATCAGCCTGTTTACTTCTTTCTCATTTTATTCTTAAAACTAGTCATTGTATTGGCATGATTTAAACGCACAACTAGCCATTCTTCACATGTGCATTTACAATGGTCTCTCAAATCTTAGTATTTGTGCTATATCATAAATAGTTCTGTGCAACTCCCTTTCACTATTCCATTTACAATTTAATGCTCAGTGTTAGCAAATCCCCTGCATGAAGCAGGTGTCCCCTGACTGAGCATTCCAGAGATGGGTCAATTAGCCTAAAATGTGAAGGAATCACCTAAGCATGAACACAGTTGTTTTATGGTTGACCAAGATCAGATAGCATGGTATGATGTACTTCATGTTCTTAAATATTTTCAGATTTATCTTTTTTGAGGAAATATGAATATTTGAATTATTTTCATTAATGATATTAATCACAAATATGAACTAGACAATATAACTGATGGGCATGCTGTATACATGCTTCTTTCCTAATTCCTAAGTGAACCCAAAGGATTATACATCAGAGGAAAGGTCAAAAATGAAACATTAAGGATAAAAGTGAGTGATGGACACAACTCTATTTTTACTTAGTCTATCTCCCCAGGGTGTTCTTCTACAAACAGATTTCACCTTCTCTAAGTTCCTTTAACTAAAAATCTTCTCTTCACTTTTAGGGACTATATTAGGTGAACTCGTTATTATATTCCCTGTTGTATTCGCTAAGCTTTTCCTTCAGTTACACAATTTATTTTTATCTTGAAATTAGTAACAGCTTTATGACTTTTGACAACTTCATATCACCTTCAAATTCATCCTTACACTCACCTTTAGATACAAAATGTTCAGATTCAAACTATATTCTTTTTTGAAATACCAATTAAATTTAGAGGTGATATTAAGGTAAAATGAAAGTAGAAAACACTAGAGCTTTTCTTAATAATGTTATCATCCATCTCCATGCCTGGGGACTAAGTTACAGTTGAAACATAGTTCTAACAAGCTCCTGCTAATATGTTCAGGAACTCATTTCCCTTGCATGAGAGGACTAAGGCACTTCTGATATATGCTAACTTGTGCATGATATTGAATCTTGAATCATATGAGGCTACAATCAACATAATGAACATTTACTATCATTTTTGCATGTTCTTTTCACATATTAATTACTCTAAGTACAACATAGAGATGTTTTAATTTAAAGAACACAAAACTTGAATACCAAATGGAAACAGATCATAAAAGAAAAACTCAGATGGCAAGACCATTGTTACTAGGATTTCATGTAAGTTATTCAAGTTAGTTCAATTTTTTCTGTCAAAAATTTGGTATTCATAGTTCAGGTGATCTAGACAATAAGAATTTCAGATACAAGTACAAACTAGTGACTATTTCCCAAGATGCTCTTCAGTAAGTAGAATCTCCTCAGGATCCGCTTCTAGATCAATTCAGCCCATCTATAATAATAAACTTAAAATGTCCTCTCCAAGCCTGCTGCTAACAGTTGTACTCTTACATTATGTATGAGTATTTGCTTGTTGCATGAACAAACTGCATAGGGTTCCATTAGTGATTTTTCAATTTCATGCTAAGCTTTGCAATTTATTAGTGTTATTTAGGCTAATGTACTATTATTTTGCATATTTTATATCATTTGTTATTCATGCAATATGATATTTAAGAATTGGGGATCAATAATTCTTTTGCATTGTTTACAAATTTGTGTGATTAAAGTCTAATTCAATTAAATCTCCTACTGCCTTGACTTTCCTGGGAGTTATTTTCTAAGGAATTTATCTTATCTTTTTCTTTTCAAAACACAGTACTACTGTTTAGAAAGCAGAGTTTTTTTATCAAATATTTTAACACAAGTATTTTAATGTCTGCATTGAAACTATCTAGTAATGAAGTGTGCTTTGCATTTTAATTCTAAAATTGCAATTGATAGGAGTGGTAGAATTTTGTACAAATTGTGCCAGATTATTAGGATATCCAAAGAATTAATTTTTCACTTACATACAGAATTGCAGTGTTTGTTTTTAGTGCTAAAATGCAAAATCTGATATATAAATCTTTGTTATTTTAGCTTACATGTTAAGGGATGGTAAAGGAAATACGAATTACATCACTGATATATGCACATGTACAATATTAGAAACATGAAATGCTTGAGAGCCTTATTACCTTTCTCTACCAAAGACAAGATTGAATACAGAGAAGTATCTACTTACAAAATCGGTATCTTCTTTAGCATAAGGATCAAGTGTTTAATACCTGCTAGATTCACACATGTTATACCACATTATCCTTCAAAGTAGGACATTCACCTGCAGGAAGTTGATCTCAGGTCTCATACTAAAATAAAGTCTTTCCTTGAATTACTACAAAGACAAATTAATCATCAATGAAATTTTTTTTCTTTTCTTTTTTTATTATTAGTATTGTGAAAATACCATATAGAGAGGTCACATCAATGAAAATTTTTATCTTTTGTTTTTGATTCCTACCTAAATCAGAATAAAAGTAGAATGTACTTTTCTAAGAAAAACAATAAAACAAAAATGGATTATTTAGTGGCTTGAGTCCTGAAATCTTGCACCTTCATTTTCTTTTGAAAACTGGCTTTTCCTATGTATATTGGTTTTCTGTTACTTGTGAAAATCCTTATAAGTTCTGTATCTCTCATGTGTCCTCTTTTTCTTCACTTAGTTGTTCATTTATAGGCATTAAGTCATTTCTCTTTCTTGCTTGCATGCTTGCTTGCTTTCTCTCCTTCTTTATTTGTTTATTTCTTGTCTTTTTGTAGTTCTAGAGATCGAACCCAGGCCTTCCGCATGCCTAGCATGTGCTCTACCATTGAGTTTACCACTAATACTCTACCACTCCTGTATTTCAATCTCTCAGGGCCTTCTCCTGTTTCCCTGACTAAATTGTTTCCAATGAATAACTTTAAAATGTTAGAACTATTTATTACTCCAAACACATTGAGTCACTTGAGTTTTTCTATAAATAATCCAAAGTAACAATATATGAAAATATTTTGACATTTTAAAATATTATCTTACCTTTGAAAAATTCAGCATTTGCAAAGGATGTAATGTTGCTATGGATCTGAGCTTTTCTGCAGGAGTAATGGAGAAAAGAAAACTCATAGAGCTAGATTGCCTAAAATAATACTTGATATCTTTATGGGGCTGACTCTAGGGAATATATTTTAGGAAATAAATCCAATTTTTTGTTGCCTCAATTTAAATAAGATTAAATCAGTATTTCCTCTGGATTTCAATCTCTGAAAATTATCGATAGTTTCAGGGCAATTTTGCCTTGTATTTACTCAGTTCAGGTTTTTTCCCTTTATTATAAAATAATGGTTTTCATTCTGCAGTGTTCATTGTCTGAATATATTATATAATATTTATTTATTTATTTATTTATCTATCTGCTGACCATTGCTGTACTAAGGCTTTGGGACATACTGATGAGAAATCCCCACATTGGAACTCTGCCCAAATATCTGCTTTAGAGCCATCTCCAACAAGTGATTTGCTGGTGTTTGGCATGTGGACCACCCTTTTAAGAAATAGTATTTTACTGTGCAAATGCATTTAAATACAGGGCTGATAAATTATAGGCTATGAAATTATTCTTTTAAGGAAGAAACTGCTGTATTAACTAAAATGGGAGATGAAATCACAAAGAAATTTTGAGCCATGCAGTCAGTGTAAGAGAAGCCTTTCCCTCCCAGAGACCCTGGACCCAAAGTGCAAGCAGTAGGGTGCAGTGTCCTTGCCGTCCCGCAGAGAAACTCTGTTACTTTCACAGCACTGGCAGCTGGGAGCTTAGTTGTAACATCAGGAGGAAATTCATGGTTGCCCAATTTCCATATGGATATATTTTAGATATGAAAAATCCTATCCATATGGAAACCATTATAACAGGGAATACAAGTGAATTAGTAATTTCACAGCTTTACAAACCTAAACCTTTAGCTTGAAGGTAATTTTCACTGGATAAACTTGGAAAATAAGAGAATAAACCTGCTTTGGTTTTAATGTTCAGTGTCTTATTTTAAAAATAGACACTGAGTGATAATCAAATTGCAGGCTGAAGGTAACTGTTTAATTTGAGAGGGTATCACTTACATTGCTCACCATTTGATCTGTCACCAATCCTCGTTTACCAGTGGGCTTTCTCTGATCCAGCTTCATTTTTCTGAAAAAGCAAACTATCTAGCAGCTCAAATCACTGTGTTTACTTCTTATCTTTGTCCCCTTTCTTGGAGAAATTAATAATTAGTGTTGGGTATAAACTTCATTATGTAGAAGATTTACATTTGTAGGGAGGTGCATATATGTTTATAGACACACTGATTATATTTTTCAAATAAGATATGTGTTATAAATCAATATTCCACACCTGCAATCCTGGCTACTCAGGAGTTTGAGAACCGGATGGTGAAGGTCCATCTCCAATAGCTAGCTAAATGCTAGACTAGAGGCATAGCTCAATGGCAGAGTACCAGTATGAACAAGAAAGCTGAGGAAGGACTCAACGTCCAGAGTTCAAGTCCCAGTGTCGGAGAAAAAAAGTAATAAATAAATATACAAATGAATAAATACACTGATGCTTATTAGAGAAACAATATATTTTGACAGGTATACTGATATACATATTATATATGTTCGTATAAATGTACAAATAATTGATTAATGACTAGGGCTATTAACTTTCCAAGCTTTAACAGAACCTATTATAAGGTTTTGTTTTTTTTTAATGTTGAATTGTATCTCCTTCATAAAATTATTTAAAAATAGTAAAATATTATTTTTAAAGTATTTATTTTAAAGATTATTACTAAGTAAACTTGAAGAAAATCCTCCAAACTATATATTTTATCACAGACTTCTATTGTAATACAAATATAATTGCAAAGCTGTTTACCCTCCTTTGGTGCTGGTACTAGGGCTTGAACTCAAGGCCTCATTACTGTCTCTGTACTTCTTTTGCTCAAAGGTAGTGCTCTACTATTAAGCCATAGCTCTACTTCTGACTTTTCTTTCTTTCTTATACTTCTTATTTTTATTTGAAAATGCTGAGAACAGAGGAGTCACAATAACATAAGGCAGGGAAAGAGTACATTTCTTTTTGGACAATGTCAGCCTTCACTGTCTTTTTCCCAGGTTTCCCCTATCATCCCATCCACAAATTGAATACTCCACTTTCAGCATAGTGTCCAGTGAGTACCGTGGTTGCATTTGTTTACCTCTTGGCCTTCTACTTCTTACTTTTTTGTTACTCAATTGCAGATAAGGATCTCATAGCCTCTCCAGCCCAGGATGGCTTCAAATAACAGACCCCAGCCTCCTGTGGAGCTAGGATTACAGGCGTGAACCACTGGCCCTCTACTGGCAAAACTTTTTCAAGACTGAAAATAAAGCACACAGTGCCAAGCATTTACACAATAAGTAGTGTCTGCCTCTGGACTTAAGAAAGTTGAAGGGCATTTTTAAACATGGTAGTAAATTAGGAGCACGGAATATGTAAAATGTAGGATTCCAAACTGTTATGTTGCATTGGAACTCCTTTGTATACCTAAAGATAATAATACAAAATATAAAATAAAAAATATTAAATGTGTGACATTTTCCTTCTCCAGCCCACAGACTCTTCGGTTCATTACTGTGTTTAGAAATCCTGGGGGTTAGAATTGTGAATTCAGGAAGAACTAGATGCACCTCTCCCTACAGAATACACAGGGGTCCACATAGATTGGACATTAAAACTGGAATGATGATGAGTCATTCAGTGACATGATTTTACAAATGAGAGAACAGAAACACGAGATATTTGGCCTAAGATTGTTGAATCCAGGTGAAGAATCAAAAAATCTTTTCACTGCTATCAAGGACATACAATCTGAATAAGATTTCCTAGAAACTTCCTGGTTAATACTTCACTGCTCTATGGTATGAGAGCACCTGAGATCCTCAATGTTTAACTCAGGAGTGAATTATCCCAGAAAAGGGTTCTTATCTGCTCAACTGCATATTAACAAGAAGCTGAGTGCTTCTACCACAACTTATGTCTATCATGAAATCAATCCCACCATCAAAACAAATACCAAATGTGTTTTAGTTTTATTGCTAATCAGAATTCATGATGATCATCACAGTAATAATGCAGCCATAAAAGTGTTTATTTTTTCTGAGTGTGAGCAACAGAGGTGGGAAGGTAGAGTTGACACATAAGCCATGAACCTCTTGAAATCTGAGCTGAGCTTTAGGGTAGAATACGGGCTACTGGTGGAAATTGCCTGAGCTGATACACAGCTCAAGAGGACTGCAGATTTCTTTATGACTCAACCAGCTTGAACATATAGAGCTACCCACACATCCATTTGTTTTTGTGAGCTCCAGATGGATAAGCAGAAAATAACTATTTGGCACTAAAATTTACAGTTCACTCATAAAAGTACAGCCAAGCATTCGCATCTCAGCTACAGTGAAGGAGGCCATCTAGGTAATTAAGTCAGCACTAAAGGAGTTGTAAGAAAAAGATCTTTAGTGCTTCACTCTACAGCTAAAGGCAGAGCACTACTCTCTTAACTTATGAATGGAAAAAGAAGTCATGTAACCGAGCTAGCTATAAATCACAGTCTTGTTCTAAAAGATAAAAGCAACAATTCCCATCTTGAGAAAGATGTGTGAATTTCCAAGCATGCCACTCGGACTGTTCTTTCATCTGTAGGTTGTGTGACTATAAAAGTATTACAATCTTGCCCAAAATTATAGTGTTGCTCCAATTGGAACATTTTCCGTGATGAGGAGCAGTCATTTTCCTATTGTTGTCACAATAACTTGCCTCCAAAAAAAAATCTCTAGCGAAATGATTAATTAGATTTCAGTTATGTTGCAGAAAAAAAGTACTTTACATACTCACACACTAAAAAGCATTATAGTGTTTCTTTAATGTGTTTAAAAATTCAAAAATGTTTTTTAAAAGCCACTTAAAAAGTCAAAGCAAAAGCAAGCTAATGGAATATAGTGTCATCCTTCAAGTTGATGTATGTTGAATTTCCCCAGGTCCTTTTGTATGACATTCCACAGACATTGTTGGTATTTTTCTGAATTATCTTTGAAAATTCTGAAATACTCATTACTTTCTTTTGAGAGACACAAGGATAATTTCTGTAGTTCTGCCATGCCTGGAAGAAAACACTGAAAATAACCTTAATCTCCCTTAAGAGAAAAGTAGATTGACAATGCATAGCTACTATGTTTTATTTATTTGCAAACTGAGATTAAAATTACCTCACAATCCCTCCCTGCCTTCCTCCTTCCCTCCCTTCCTCCTTTTCCCTCCCTGTCTCCTTCTCCCTTCCTCTCTATTAACTCTCCCACCCTTATTCCTTCCCTTCTCCTCATACTTCTTCAGTTTCATTTTGCAAATTTCTTTTCTTGTTGATTGCTTTGCATCATGGTATTTATTTCCACTGCTTTCTATAATCTTGAGCCCCATTTCTCCTTTTCTCTTGTTTTTAACTAACTCTCATTTGAGGAAAAATTGAAAATATTTCTAACACCTGTAATTACACTTTGTTATTCAATATAGTTTGATGAACAAGAGATAAAATTTCAATAGCACAAAATAAATCATCTTCTACACTGTTAATAGAAATTTTATACATTTTGTATCAAATATGGCTATAAATGAAATTTTGGTATTTACTTCTTTCAAATGACATTTAAAATATTTTTAAATGACATTTGTTTTTAAAAGACACAGGAAGTTTATATTTCTCAAAACTTGCAAAATTTAACGAAACTGCATATGTATATAGTACAGAAAAATTTTATACAGTTGAGTGGATTTTTAAAAAAAGAATTATAATTGTTATAATGCTATGATGATAAAATCACCACATCAGTGTTAGCATGACTGCAGATATTATTTGTATGGATACATATATTTTCTTTAAACATTTTAACTCTATTTTTGGCTAATAGATTTTTTAAAAACTTAAAAGATTTCACATGTATATTTTAAGATATACACAGTATGATGTTTAAATCATAGTAAACATATTTCCTCAAACATTTATCATTTATTTATGACAAAAACATTCAAAAGCTTTTCTTCTAGTTTTTTTTTTATATATACAAGACATTATTGTTACCTATTGTCACCTCCCTGTTTAATAGCTCACTAAGACTTCTTAGTCTTTCCATTAGTGAAGTTTGCCCCATGCCTTCCTCCTTCCTAGTCTCCTGATGCTCTAGTCAGCACTCTACTCTCAACTTACGTGAGATTAACCATTCTATATTCTACATAACTAAGATCATGTGGTAAGCTCTTGTCTTTCCAGAACTGAATTATTTCACTTAGCATATAAACTCCAATGCCATCCACGTTATTGCAAATGACAGCATTTTATACTTTGATATGGTGGCATGGCATCCTATTATGTACACACTAACCATGGGTGTTCGGGTACCCCTTCTGCATACTAATTTCATTTTCTTTGGATATATGCCTTCAGCTGTCTCTTTTGCATACTAATTTGAATTTCTCTAGATATATGCCATTTGTCTAAATTTTTTAGGACCCTTCATACTGGTTTCCATAATGGTGACATTATATTTTCTATCAACAGTGCACAGGGTATTTGATTCTCTATATTTCTGCCAGCACTTACCATGTTCCATCTTTTTAATATTTGTCATTTTTTACTGGAATGTAATAATATCTCATTGTAGTTTGAATTTGCACTTTTCTGGTTAATAATATTGAGTATTTTTTCAGAATCCTGATGACTAGCTAAAAGTTTTTTATTTGTAGGTATACTTTCCTTTTAGTTGTGTTTTTTTGGGGGAGAGGGGGGGTAGGATAGTGTGTTGATGAGCAAATGCAGGCTTCTGAACTGCTCCTGAACTGTTCAGACCTTATTACCCATTTTATTATTGTTTGTTCACTTTGTTATTTGAGACAAGGTCTTTCTATGCAGATCATGCTGGCCTAGAACTTGCTATGAAGCCTAAATTATACTACCACTCCTGCCTCAGCCTTCCTTCCAAATGCTGTGATTACAGGTGTATGCCAACATGCTCAGCTAAGAGTTCATTGGTTTGTAGTTATTGTAGTTGTTTTCTTGTGGTAATGAGGACAGAACTCAGTGCCATAAGCAGCACTCTACTGCTTAACTATGTTTCTGGTCCTTACTGCCTTCTTTCCCCCCCCCCCCCCCCCCAGTTCTGGGGCTTGAATTCAGTGCTGTGGCTCTGTCCCTGAGCCTCTTTGTACTCAAGACTATTGCTCTACCACTTGAGCCACAACACCACTTCCGATTTTCTGAGTAGCTTATTGAAGATCAGAGTCTCACGGACTTTCCTGTCAGGGCTGGCTTTTGTTTTTTTATTGTGAAAATACTGTACAGAGGGAATACAATTACATGGGCAAGATAATGAGTACATTTCTTATCAAGCATTGTAGCCTCCTCCTTTGTTTCCCCTTCCCATCTCTTCCCATCCTCCTCCCTCCCCCCGACCCAATCCTTCTCCCTGCCACCAAAGTTGTAAAGTTAGTTTTCTACATAATGACTTGTACGTCTCATTGTTGCAATGGGTCCACCTGTATCCCTAGTTAAACGATTTTTTTTATTGTGAAAATACCATACATAGGAGTTACAATTACAAGGGCAAGGTAATGAGTACATTTCTTATCAAGCATTGTTGCCTCCTTCTTTGTTTCCCTTTCCCATCCCTTGCCCTATCCCCTCCACTCCCCTCACATCCCCACCCCAGGCCAAAGGTGTAAAGCAGGGGTTATACCCTGGAGGAGGGACATACAAAGCCACAAAGAAATCATCTTATAGATATGTTAGAAACAATTGACGGAAAGAAAAAACATTTGAATACTTATGTTGGGGCTCATTTCACCTAACATCAACTTATCTGACCATTTCTGTTTGTCTCAGACATATACTAGCTATTGCAAATAAGGGAAACCATGGGACCTATGTTTCTTTGGGCCTGGCTTACTTCACTTAATTCTTCACTTAATTCTCATTCTTTCTGAAGGAGGCACAGAACTCCATTATAGATAGATAGATAGATAGATAGATAGATAGATAGATAGATAGATAGATAGATAGATAGATAGATAGATAGATAGATAGATAGATAGATAACATTTTCTTGCTCCATTCATCTACTGAGGGGCATCTGGGTTGGTTCCATATCTTAGCTATGGTAAATAATGCTGCAATAAACATAATTGTGCTGATAGCTTTAGTATGGTCTTGTTTGTGATCATTTGGGTAAATGCCCAAAAGTGGGATTGCTGGGTCATAGAGGAGCTCTTTGTAGAGTCTTTTGAGGAACCTCCATACTACTTTCCAAAGTAGTTGGACAAGTTTACACTCCTACCAACAATGCAGTAGGGTTCCCTACTGCATTAGAGTTCTTGATTGTAGCCATTCTAACTGGGGTGAGGTGGTATCTCAATGTTGTTTTGATTTGCATTTCTTTTATGTCTAGAGAGGTTAAGCATTTTTTCATATGTCTATTGGCCATCCTTCTTTCCTCTTCAGAGAAGTTTCTCTTAAGTCTTTAGCCCACTTATTTATTGGGCAGTTGTTTCTTTGAGGATTTGTTGGTGGGGGATTTAATTTTTGAGTTCTAGGTATATTTTACATATGAGACCCTTGTCCATTGTATGGCTAGCGAAGATCTTCTCCCACTTGTGGGCTTTCTATTGATCTTGCTAGCTATGTCCTTTGCCATGCAGAAGCTCTGCAATTTCATGCAATCCCATTTGTTCAACCTTTCTTTGATTTGTTGTGTTTCTGGGTCTCTATTAAGAAAATTTCGGCCTGTGACAAGGAAACCTAGGGTTTCTCCTATTCGGTCTTGTAATGTTTTCAGAGTGTCTGCTTTAACTCCTAGGTCTTTGGTCCATTTGGAGTTGATTCTGATGCAAGGTGATATATAAGGATGAAGCTTTAGTTTTCTACAAGCGATTAACCAATTTTGCCAGCACCATTTACTGAAGAGGCTGTTTCTTCCATTCTAATTTTTTTAGCTCCCTTTTCGAAGATTAGATGGTTGTATGTCTGTAGGTTCATTTCTGGGTTTTCAATTCTATTCCATTGGTCCTGAAGTCTTTCCTTGTGCCAGTACCAAGCTGTTTTGATTACTATGGCTTTGTAGTAGAGTTTGAAATTTGGTATTGATTCTTCTCCAGCACTGTTCTTTCTGTTAAGGATCGTTTTTGCTATTCGGGGTCTTTTATTTTAAATCCCCCAACAACAAATCCTTTAAGAAACCCCTGCCCGATAAATAAGGAAGCTAAAGACTTAAAGAGAAACTTCTCTGAAGAGGAAAGAAGAATGGCCAATAGACAAACAAAGAAATGCTCAACCTCCCTAGCCATGACTTTCCTGTCAGGCTGACTTTTTTTTAAAATATTTTTTATTGTGAAAATACTGTACAGAGGGGTTACAATTACATGAGCAAGGTAATGAGTACATTTTTTATCAGGCTTTGAACCATGATCTGCAGACCTCAGCCTCTTGAGTAGCTAGGATTACAGGTGTGGGCCACCAGCACTTGGCTCTTACTGGCCATTTTCAAATCAGGTATTTGGCTCTTTTATGCATTCCTTATCTATTATGAACATGAATCCCTTGTCAGATGTATAGTTCAACTGCTTTTTCCCATTATGTAGGATACCGCTTTGTATTCTTTGCATTTGCACTCTTTGTATTCAAGGCTAGTGCTCTACCACTTGAGCCACAGTACCACTTCTGGTTTTCTCTTCACTCTGTTGATTGTTTGCTTTGTTGTATTTTATTTCTTGTGGTATAGCATTTGAACTCAGGGACTTACACTTACTTTAATTGCTCTATAATTGAGCACTTCTCAAATCCTCACCTGCATGTTTTTAAACTTGGATTGTTTTCTAGGTGTATTCTTTCTTTAGCTCTAGCCTGGCTGGACTTTGATGCTCATAGTTGTGCTTCCTGTTTTTAATTGGAATGATAGGCAGATGCCACCACACCCAGCCCTTGGCTGAGATGAAGTCTTCAGAACTTTTATACCTAGACTGACTTCCAATCATGATTTCCCAATTTCTGCCTCCAAAGAAATTAGCATTACAGGTTTAAGCCAACAAGCCCAAATTTACACAAAGTAGTTTAATTTGATGTAAGCCATTTTTTTCTGTTTTTTGCTGTTATTACCTATATTTTGGAGATCCTATTGGAAAAAAATTCCTTATCCATTCTAATGTTCTATTTTTTTGTTAGCTGGGAATGGGATCAGATTCTGTCCTTATTTTAGTTTTTATATTTATGAAAATTTTGCAAAAGTCCATCACCAATTTTAAACAGCAAAGTGCCAGACTGCAGGTATGGCTCTAGTGGTAGAGTGCCAGATATGAGTCAACAGAAAAAAAAATTAAGCACAGATCCTAAATTGGGTGTTTCCTAAATCGTAGGTACAAGACTCAATTCCTTACTCCACCAATCACTGCTTATGAACTCTTGGGAAAATTATTTAAGTTTTCAGGGTTTTATCTTCTCATTTGTAAAATCAGAAAACAAAATTTGGTGTTCTTGTTTCTTATATAGGGTTTCATAGTAAGATTCCAATACAACATTTTAATATACAGAAAAATTTTACACAGTAAAATAAATGGAAATCATTCTATTCATTGATACAAAAATTACTTTTCCTTTAAAAGAGTTAGTTAATATCTACATTAGAGGGAAACCATGTGGGAAAAAAATTAGCATATGTATTTTAGCACTTTATTTGTACTGGGCAAGCTTGATACATATTATCTCACTTAATTTCCACAACAATTATATGAAATGGGCATTATAACCATCACTCTTATTTACAGGTGATAAACTGAAGTAACTTTAAATGCAGGACACCATGACTAGTAGTGATGATTGGAGATTATTGCAAGTGTAATTTAAAACAGTGAACATAAAATTTAAAAATCAAAAAAGACAAATCTTATGGATATTTTGCCAAAATATAAATAAATGATAAAGTCAGAACACCAGGAATGGAGCCAGTATGCAAATACCTTAACTATTGAGATCACAGACCATGCCACTTACTTCAGACTCATAAAAATAGAAACATTTTTGAAACAAATGAAAATTGGTAGTTGTATAGATATATCTGCATACATTTTTTTGTGCAGATAGTAGGGCTTGAACTTAGTACATAGGCTCTGTACTTCAGTTTTTTCCTCTAAGGCTGATGCTCCACCACTGAGCCAAAACTCCACTTCCAGATTTGGGGTGGTTAATTGGAGATGTGTCTCATGGCCTTTCCTGCCTGGGCTGGTTTCCACTGTGCCTAACTTTTATCTTCATATTTTTGAGCATTTGACAAAATAAAATTAACATATTCAGCATCAAGTAATTTTATCTGTCTTTGGCTACAGACCACCAAGGCATGTGCTAGGTGTATGATGTCCCATTATAAATGCATGTCAATAGAGTGAATAGAGTTATTAAAGCAAATACCTAATAATCTCTTTTCTAAATACAGTCAGAGTACTTTGCTTTATGCTAACTTTTGTTAAACTTCTCAAGTTGCCAACCTAGAATTATTCATGAAATTATCATCATTGGGTCCTATGTATTTAAACCATGTTCTATGAAAATATAAATGATCCTATAACATTTACAAATCTAATCGTAATTCATTTTCTAATGGCAATCTGAAAACACGTTTGTTAATTTTGTTAATTATATCACTCTCATTGACTTTCTCAGCTCACTTTGGATCTTGGTGAAGAGATACTTATGACATTTAGTGTTTAATGTCATTAGCGGGTTTTTTTTCCTCTGTATAAGGATGAGATATTGTTCATCAGTTTTGAAATCTAACAGGAGTAAATGCAGAATGTGATGCATCTGTTGAATATATACATGTTGAAAATTTGTCGTTGTTAAGAAACGACTTCATTCTAAAGAGAACAATATGCTGGAAGGAAACGATCTAGGAGGGTGAATAGGAGAAGGGTTAAGAAGGGGTTCTTTGGCAAATTGCTTTGCCCAGCGTTGTGTAAAGTCTCTTTCCAAACTATGTTGGCAAACTACGCTAAGAAATCTTGATGAGGAAGATTTACTTAAAATGTTCCTTGCATACAATCACTGCCTTTGTGCAATGGACGATTTTGTCAAAAGTATTTTATGACAAAGCTAGTGGCATTTTTAAAAAATGTTTAGTTCACTTGTCACCATCCTATTGATGAGTGCACAGTTGGAGCCATAATGCAACCAGTCGATTCTTAATAAGGGTTTTTAAAAATCCCAGCATGTTCTTCAGTCCTCAGTACAGGATGAATGTGGCATCAGGGACACAAATATCATTACCTTGATAAATTACCGACAGTATAATGATTATGGAAATCGTCATCGACTGATCATCCGTCACAATTTATTTCAAATCAATGTCTACAATTTGTAGACTGGATGGGAGTTTTTATCAAAACCCCCTCTAGTATAGTACGGCTCTCCAGCACTAACTTCCTCTGCGGAGCATTACAGCTTCATCACGCATCATCTGCTGTTCACGAATGGAACCACTCAATGAGTCTATGGCCTCAAGCAATCCAAATTAGAAGGAAGAACACTGGGCTCCTGCACACTCCTAGGCAAACTCGTTGAGAATAGCAGTTTAATTTAAGAACCAGCAAATGTGCCAACTGCACAATTCCTCCCTAGACATAGAGTTTCCCATTTTCCCCCTTTCCAACTGGCAATAAATGGTAATGTTTGACTTTACTGTGCTGTTAAATTGCATATAAATTGTTGCAGAATCATGACAGGATAGGCATTTATATCTTCAAAACAATCTTGGGAACAGGAAGCATAATTTGTCTGTCTTTGTCTGAGATTTGCTACTGTTGTATTTTTCTTTTCCCAACACATCTAACATTTCAAGTCATTTTATGTCAGTAGGGCTGAAGAAATCAATTCCTGTAGATTGTTTTATTTGGGGGGGGAGGTGACTCTGTGTGTGTGTGTGTGTGAGTGTGTGCACACGTGCACCTGCATGATATTTGTCTAATTTAATCATAATTTACCGAAGATCACAAGATCCTTAAACAATATAATACTAGGTAATGAGAAAAACTTAGCCGACCCAAACTTGCCTTCTCAGGTCAACATTATCAATGGCAAAGTAGACTAGCAAGTGTGGATATTTGAATTGAATATAGGCAAGAAGGATTTTAAAGCTATCTTTTCTCTTTGGTTTCTTTAGTTGGGAAGTGACATAACATTTTGTTTATATCATTTGGTTGAGATAGACAAGCTACTATAGATAAACATAGCAGAAAATAAACATGAACAATAAGTTCTCTTTTGTGTAATAATATTGATGAATAGTTTTTTCAACATTTTCATATTTTAAAAGATATTTGCATATAAAAATAAGTGTTAATTTTCAATTTGTTATTGTGTTAAAATACACTCTGGAAAGAATTACTGTAAATACTCATGAAGAAAATCTAATACTATGGTATTGCTCTGGGTTTTATAGTAACAATGATTCTAGCAATCAATAACTTTATCAAGTGCTTTATTATACAAGATATTGTGTTAAAAGTAATAGAAAAGCAGGACAGCAGTGACTCACATCTGCAATCCTAGCTACTCAGGAGGCTGAGATCTGAGGATCATGGTTTGAAGCCAGTCCATACAGCAAAATCTGTGAGATCTTATCTCCAATTGAATGCTAAAGAAGGCCAGAAGTGGAGCTATGGCTCAAATGGTGTAGTGCTAGCCTTGAGTACAAAAGCTCAGGGATAGGGCTCAGGCCCTGCATTCAAGCTTTAGGACAAACCAGCACCAAGAAAAAGTTGTAGAATATATGGAGACATATAAGATCAGCCCCTGCTCACATGCAACTTGCAATCTCAGGCAGAGCTGGGAAGCATTTGCTGACTTGCCAGTAGATAGGGGATTGGAGGTGCGGGGGGGTGGGGCGGTAGTGATCCAAACAAGCGTACAAGGATGTGAAGAAGAGGAGAGTTTGAGGAAATCACAGGGGAAGAAGGACAGCATACAACCTTTTCAAAAGAGATTGAGTTGACTGGAGCAGAGACTTCACAGGGCTGTTACATTATAAAGGGATACTGGGAAATGAGGCAAAAAAAGAAAATTGGAAGCAGATTGTAGAGGGGGCTTAATGCCTGGCAAGGAATGAAGACCTTGTACTATTAGTATTGGGCAGCTCTTGAAGGGTTTGGAGCACAGGAGTGACATGATGAAAAGGTATTTGGGAAGATTAATTCAACAGCTGTGTGCAAGGCAGGCAGGAGGGAGATGAGTCAGAAAGCAGCTGTTACAGGTGTTCAAGGGGCATTTGGAGTTTGCTGGCTCTAAGTTTCCAAAGTAAATATATATATGTGTGTGTTCTATATATTTATTTATTTACTTTGCATATAGATATGCAGGCACGTACACACACACACACACACACACACACACACACACACACACACACACACACACACACACACCACTCTCACATTGGCTTATGCCATGTTAACTAACAATGTGATAAATTTTTATCAAGAAATGTTGTTTCTCTATGTAATATTAAAATGAATAGACCCTTCTAGGAATAAGAAAAAGCAGCTATTATTTTTGTGATTCATAGTGACAAGCTAACAAAAAAAAACTGACAGGGAAATAGAAAAAAAAAGTGTAGGAAATTGTGAAAACGATTAAATGCTTTGCTAAGGAAATGTTTATTGCCATGGCTCTCATCATTATGAGTTAATTACAGGCTCTCAGCAAATATCCCATTGTGAACTCAGAGGTGCAATATGTTTTATTTGAAAAAAAGTGAAATAGTGATTTCCTTTCCAGCGTTCAGTTGTATTTCCTGCTATTTTAAGACCACTCAGTGGTACCAGTGTCGTTTTGACAGTCGATTATCCCAGCATGCTCCTGTAGTGTATTTTAACTATAATGCCTTTTAAAAGCTTCAGTGGCAAAAACAGAGTTCTCTCTTAATTGATCAAATGTGCATATCTAGAGTTGTCTGAACACTATTTGTGCAATATCTGAATAAATGAACTGAGTCACATGTGCAGACCAAATGAACACCTGTGAGAAGACAGCATTACATTTACCTTTGGGAAACTCCTATTTACTAATTTCCCCTAGACTTCCCTCCCCCTACCCTTGAGAAAGGATATTTAAAATAAAGACTAAACCTCACTGTGAATTGCCTCGGAGAGTTCACAAGCTGATAGAGGCTAGTGTTGTGGGACCATGATTACAGTTGTAGACATTGCAAACCTCAGACTTCACCCACTCTACCTTCTTCTGATGAACTTGCTTTCAGAGAATGGCCTGGTATACATTCTCCAAGCCAAAGGTGACTTTACAGAGAAGGAATCTTCCACACTAATGCTGCCCGTAGTGCCTGTTAACTACAATTCATTGTTTAAAAGCTGACGTCTGTGATTGATTCAGGCACAAGGCCCTTGCTTAATTTACTTTGGTTTGATTTTTTTTTCTTTGCCCTCCCAATTGGCTTCTCCAGAGGAGGAAAGTCAGACAGTAGTTACTGCTTTGGAAAGAAAAGATAAGCTGAGCACTTTGGAATGCATTTTTCTAACACTCCTTTGCCAAGTGTTACATGACTGTATCAAATTTCTTTAGACTTTGATAATGAGAAACAGACAATTCCACAGAAAATACAACCAAGAGATTTGCAGTAATAGAGGATTTCATAAAGACACATGGCTCCAAATGGCACTGAGATTATGTGCTTGAGCTTTCTCAGTCTTGCTTTCTTTTCATGTTTGAGTAGGCAGCATGGCTGATTATCAGGTCAAAGAAAGGCAGAGGCCCTGTCTGCTGATTATAAATGTGCATGTGTGTAAAATTTTCACACATAATATAATATTTCAAAGTTATTTTTATGAAGGCTCGAGGGTCTCAGAACTTAAACAAAACTGCTTATCATTGTTTCCAAGAAATACTTAGAAGGAATCAGAGGGTTTCCCCCCTACATTTTCAAGAATCATTTGCAGATTTGGGGGCTACAGATGATTTAATGTTTAGTTATTCAGCTGGCTTTGTAAGTTTGAGCAATATTTGGAGACACACGAGTCCTTGCCTTGCTTAATAAAAGAAATACTCAAAGGTATAGCTACAGCATTTTTATATACAAAAGGTTTGTTACAGGGAGGGTTTGATATTGACAGAAATGTAATTTTGAAATTAAAAAGAAATAACCCTAGCAAAAAATGTCCAGAGTCATCTTTCTTAACAAATCTTTATCAGACCTTATGTCCCCTGTGCTATGAAGCTTAAAAGTATATTATTATTCTTTTTAAGGAGACTGCAAACTGTAACCCACCTTATTTTCTCTGATCAGCCACCACAAGCAAAACCCAGTTCATCTCTTAAGAATAATCACTTAACACAAGATATGTAATTTTGTTGGCATTATTAGTAAATGTTGTGTCACAGAGTCCGCTCATGCTTTTCTATGAAAGTAGGTGTGATAAATATTTCATAGCTATGGCTTTTGAGCGGAATTCTTTCACTCTTGAAGTAGTCTTACAACATATATGCCAATCAGAAGTCTTTAACAGATGGAATCCATCTTCCCTGCTTGTCTTTGAAAACTATAAGGATCTCGTTATGCACCTGAAATATTCATTATGTGGACAATACACTAAGCAGTACCTAAATTTGCTGAGTACTTCAAACATTTCTTATTTATCCAACTCCTTTCTTTCCTTTTACTACTTTTTCCAATGATCCTTCATGTTTATGACCCGCCAAACTGCCTTTGTCTTATAGATAAGTAAAGTTTTAAAAGTTTTAAAATACTACTTAATATTTTTACTTAGCATTTAACATTCCTCAAATCTTTTATTTGGTTAGCTTACTGATGATTCAAAAAAATAAATTTTGCACCATGAATCATTTTTCTTTCATTTCTATTTACTCTTTCTTTTTCCATTATTTTTCCATTTATTTTAAGTACACACTTTATAAATCATCTATAAATCATGCATCAATGGTTCATGTCTATATTCTCACCTACCTGGGTGGCTGAGACCTAGAGAGTTAACAGCTGTAAGCCAGACAAAGAAAAAGTATTTATGAGACTCCATCTCCAACTAACAGCAAAATACCAGACAGGAGAGATGGCTCAAGTAGCAGAGCAACAATCATAAGCAAAGTGAGTGAGTATATATATATATATATATATATATATATATATATATATATATATATATATATGTTTTCTGTTAATATCTAATTCGTATAGGGGAATTTCATTGTCTGTGAGAGAACCAATTTGCCAATGTGATTTCTATATTCCTAACTTTGATGTGAATGGAAAGTGTGCTCACAGATTGTTTGTGACCCACCCACTTGTAATCGCTGTTCACTTTGCCTAATACTGGTTTGCATAGAAACCATGACATTTGTGTATAACTTTTTAACACAATTCCAAGTAAGAAAGCAGGATCATTTAAAAAGAATTTTTGAGTGAGAAAAAAATTTACTAAAACTTTAAAAGCAATAAGACTATTCCTTTTTAATTACACAACTAACACACATATCATATATGATGTGTGTGTGTGTGTGTGTATCTTCTATAAATGCCAAACCAAGAAGAGCTACATGTAAAAGAGCATATGGTCATAAAACACCACAAATTTACAGGTTCTTTTTCATATACTACTTTTTATTGTTACAAAGTACAGTAGAATATTAAAAGTTGCACTAAACAATCCCATCTGATGAAAGACTAAAATCTATTTTCAGTTTTCATTTTCCTTATCATTTTACGAATATCACTGTTTTCTTTTTTTCTCATCTCAATCTGGGCTTCTTCTAAACTTTGTGAACAGAAAAGCCTCCCTGCAGGAAAAAGCATATGCCAAATTTTGTCACAGAGCAAACTGCTGTGAAAAGCAAGTCCAAAGGGGCAAAAACCAACATATTTCCAAGTCTTATGATGTGCCAGACACTGTTAGAGATATCCTTTTTTTACATTTTTATAATTAAAATGGAATTTGTTTAGGATTGTTGTTTTACTATATTATGCACTAACCTGCATTATATTTATTTTATTATTGTTACTTTGATTATTTTGACGATGACTTGATTGTTGTGCAGTCTGAACTAATAGAACACTGTTTCCGAGGAATAAGACATATGAAATTTAAGTCCAATAAATTTATTTTATGAAATAGGATATTCAATAAGAAATAAAGAATGTCTCAGAGCTGGGATACTATCTACTCAGGAAATTTGAGTTTAGCCAGACAGAAAAGTTCAAGAAAATAATCAGCAAAATGCTACATTGGAGGCATGGTTCAAGCCGTAGAATGCCAAATGAGTTCCAAGTATATTTTAGATATGAGACCCTTATCCATTGTATGGCTAGTGAAGATCTTCTCCCAATCCGTGGGCTTTCTATTGATCTTGTTAGCTATGTCCTTTGCCATGCAGAAGCTCTGCAGCTTCATACAATCCCATTTGTCCAACCTTTCTTTGTTTTGTTGTGTTTCTGGGTCTCTATTAAGAAAATTTCGGCCTGTGCCAACAAGACGTGGGTTTCTCCTATTCGGTCTTGTAATGTTTTCAGGGTATCTGCTTGACTCCGAGGTCTTTGATCCATTTGGAGTTGATTCTGGTGCAGGGTGATATATAAGGATGTAGCTTTAGTTTTCTACAAGTGATTAACCAATTTTGCCAGCACCATTTACTGAAGAGGCTGTTTTTCTTCCATTCTATTTTTTTTAGCTCCCTTATCGAAGATTAGATGGCTATAGGTCTGTGGCTTCATGTCTGGGTTTTCAATTCTATTCCATTGGTCCTGAGGTCTTTTCTTGTGCCAGTACCAAGCTGTTTTGATTACTATGGCTTTGTAGTAGAGTTTGAAATTTGGTATTGGTATTTCTCCAGCACTATTCTTTCTGGTAAGGATCATTTTGCTATTCGGGTCTTTTATTTTAAATCCCCCAACAACAAATCCTTAAAAAAACAACTGCCCAGTAAATAAGTTGGCTAAAGACTTAAAGAGAAACTTTTCTGAAGAGGAAAGAAGGATGGCCAATAGACATATGAAGAAATGCTCAACCTTTTTAGCTATAAAATAAATGCAAATCAAAACAACATTGAGATTCCACCTCACCCCAGTAAGAGTGGGTTCAATCAAGAATGCTAACAACAGATGCAGGAGGGGATGTGGCCAGAAGGGAACCTTACTGCATTGTTGGTAAGAGTGTAAATTTGTCCAACCACTTTGGAAAGTAGTATGAAGTTCCTCAAAAGACTCTACATAGAGCTCCCCTCAAATGAGCACAAACAAGACCATACTAAAGCTACCAGCACAATTATGTTTATTGCAGCATTATTTACCATAGCTAAGATATGGAACCAACCCAGATGCCCCTCAGTAGATGAATGGAGCAAGAAAATGTTATATATATATGTAGAGAGAGAGAGAGAGAGAGAGAGAGAGAGAGAGAGAGAGAGAGAGAGAGAGAGAGAGAGAGAATTACATTGTATTTCTATGTAATTCTATGCCTCCTTCAGAAAAAAATTACATCACCCCATTTGTTAGGAAATGGAAAGTCTTGGAAAAAATTATATTAAGTGAAGTAAGCCAGACCCAAAGAAACACAGGTCCCGGAAGTGGCGCTGTAGCTCAAGTGGTAGAGCGCTCGCCTTGAGCTGAAGAGCTAAGGGACAACACCCAGGCCCAGAGTTCAAGCCCCATGACCGACAAAAAAAAAAAAAAAAGAAACACAGGTCCCATGGTTTCCCTTATTTGCAATAACTAGTATATGTCTGGGGCAAGCAGAAAAGGTAAAAAGCTATGTACATATGACTAGATAAGATGATGTTAAGCGAAACGAACCCCAAGATAGGGACACAAGTGGTTTTTTTTCTTTCTTGCTATTGTTTCTAATGTATTTATAATGTACCATGTGATTTTTTTTGTTGTTGCTTTGTATGTTCCTCCCCCACAGTATAACCCCTGTTTTCACTGTATTTGATGTCAGTTACCTGCATCTTGTATATACACTTTTGTAGCTTGGGGAAAGGAAGGGAAAAAAACAAAATGCTTAAATAGGGATACGGATTGACCCATTGTAACAATGAGATGCACAAGTACTATGTTGAAAAAATGAAGTTTACAATTGAGGGGGCCTAGGGAGGAGGGAAGGAAGGTATGGTAGGGGGAAAACAAAGGAGGAGGTAACAATGCTTGATAGGAAATATGCTCATTACCTTGGTCATGTAACTGTAACCCCTCTGTACAGTATTTTTACAATAAAAAACATATTTAAAAAAAGAAAGCCCACTGAACAAGTGAAATAAATGAAGGTAAGGCCCTAAATTCAAATCAGCAAAGTACCAGCAAAGGAGGGGAGGAAAAAGAAGCAGAAGAGCAGGAGGAAGAAGTTAATTTTAAGAACTCAATTCTCTTTTTAGTTATCTTCAGTGGGCTTAAGTATAAACACAAATAAGAGAAATTTAATTAACACATCAGGAAGATGTGTTACAAAATATTTTATCTTGAAAAATATTAATAAACTTGGGGTACTTTTTTGAGAAACAGCACAACTATATCTGGGGCCTAAAACTTTTTTTAATAAAAAAGAAATACTACATTACCCTTACAGAGCTGAAAAGAACTGAACTCTGAAAAAATTAGCAGTTCCTTTAAATATATTACTCTTAGGAATGCCAAGATGAATTTGACTATGTCAATGTCAGCATTTGTTCCTTGGTGTGATTGTTTGTCTTTGTAGCTGAACATCCATGCTTCTTCAAAGCACTGTAAGCAATGCATTTTTAACAAAATCACAATGACTCTTTTACTTTCATGAAGATTTATTAATACTGACTACTAAATAAAAATGTCAGAGATGCAGTAAATATCACGCATAAAAAGCAAAAAGAAACGCTACATTGGTTTGAGGACAAATAGGAAATGTAATTTACATTCTGAGTAGAAAATGAATTTTTAGTAATGTTAGGCAAAAAAAAAAACACACAGATTAGAAGCAAAAAGTTAATGGTTCTCATGATACCTGGATAAGAAGGAAAAATTGAAATAAATTGGGCCTCTCTGAAGTACAAACAAGGCTGACTCTAGGCAAGAATGTCAAATTGTTGACTGCACTTGAAATCTCTTCCTGAGGTATTCAGGCCCCTAAGCCTCTCTCCAGGACCTAGGGATCTAAGAGTAGTCAATTCCAGCCATGAATCATTACATCAAATCTCCCAGTCATGAAACTTCCTATGGCCTGACTTCCATTCTTTCATGGAAGCAGTTCTCAAATTTTGGGGGAAAGGCTCAATTAAGGATGTATATGCTCCATCTTTTCTTACTTTCCAGTAGAAAAAGACCCCATCACAACATATTTCATGAGGGACAAAATGCAGTAACAACAACATGTACCCTTAGATTTCAGGAATTCTAGCCAGCAATATGTGTGGGAACCCGAATAGCAAGATTCTCAGCATTAGGTTGCAACCAACTGTCCTGGCAGAACACTAGTGTAGAATTGTTAGTTAATTCTGGAAGCATGGTAATAACATCCACCAGTTCAGCAAATATTAGTGACTATTTGCTTTTATGAAAACATTACATTATTCAACTATAATAGGCAAAGTTCTATGCATAGGGCTGAATTTTGAGGTTCTCCCAGAGTGGCAGCGAGGGAAGGAAAAGAAGATAGTTGTCTCAGTAAACCACAGAGTTCCCTCTCATTCTTCAAGCTATGTCTTGCAATCAAGACCTTGTTAGGCCACAGCTCTCAAAAGAACAGTTAGAGTTGTCAGCTATGTAGTTACTGGTCATATTAAAGACGTGGATATCAAAGACATGGATCAGAGCCAAATAAAAATGAGGAGCAGCCTGGAGGGATGAGAACATATGACAAACAGTTCCAGGTGTTAGGCAAACAGCCCTTACAGATTTAAATTGAGATCTTAGAGCTGTACTACTTGCAGAGAAGGAATCTCAGTGTGGAGATAATCCTTAATGGGTGTGTTCTGTGCTAATTTGTTTTTGCTGAATTAAACTGGCATTGTTCAGAGGCCATCCTCCTTTGCCTAAGACTTTGGATTATTTTTTAATTAAGATTTTTATTGTGAAAATACTGTACAAAGGGGTTACAGTTACATGAGCAAGGTAATGAGTACATTTCTTATCCAGCATTGTTGCCTCCTCCTTTGTTTTTCCCCTACCATCCCTTCCTTCCCACCTCCTCAGCTACATCCCCCGCCCTTCCCCCCCCTCCCCTAAATTGTAAAGTTCGGTTTTCTTTTTTTTTATTGTGAAAATACTGTACAGAGGGGTTACAATTACATGGGCAAGGTAATGAGTACATTTCTTATCAAGCATTGTAGCCTCCTCCTTTGTTTCCCCTTCCCATCCCTTCCTATTCTCCCCCCCCCCCGCCCCCACCACCCAATCTTTCCCCCTCTCCCCTCCCCCCCACCCCCCCCCCGCACCAAAGTTGTAAAGTTCGTTTTCCCCCTCTCCCCCCCACCACCAAAGTTGTAAAGTTCGTTTTCAACATACGACTTTGTACATCTCATTGTTGCAATGGGTCCAACTGTATCCCTATTTAAGCGATTTGTTTTTCCCCTTCCCCTCCACAAATTATACCGACATCAAATACAGTGAAAGCAGGGGTTATACCATGGGGGAGAGACATACAAAGCAACAAAGAAATAATCTTATAAACCTGTTAGAAACAATGGCATGAAAGGAAAAAAAAACATTTGAATACATACCTTAGGGTTCATTTCCTTAACATCAACTTATCTGACCTTTTCTGCTTGACTCAGACATATACTAGATATTGCAAATAAGGGAAACCATGGGACCTATGTTTCTTTGGGCCTGGCTTACTTCACTTAATATAATTTTTTTCAAAGCCTTTCCATTTCCTAACAAATGGGGCAATGTCATTCTTTCTGATGGAGGCATAGAATTCCATTGTGTATATATACCACATTTTCTTGATCCATTCATCTACTGAGGGGCATCTGGGTTGGTTCCATATCTTAGCTATGGTAAATAATGCTGCAATAAACATAGTTGTGCTGGTAGCTTTAGTGTGTTCTTGTTTGTGAACATTTGGGTAAATGCCCAAAAGTGGGATTGCTGGGTCATAGGGGAGCTCTATGTGGAGTCTTTTGAGGAACCTCCATACTGCTTTCCAAAGTGGTTGAACAAGTTTACATTCCCACCAACAATGCAGTAAGGTTCCTTTCTGTCCACATCCCCTCCAGCATCTGTTGTTATTAGAGTTCTTGATTTTAGCCATTCTAACTGGGGTGAGGTGATATCTCAATGTTGTTTTGATTTGCATTTCTTTTATGGCTAGGGAGGTTGAGCATTTCTTCATGTGTCTATTGGCCATCCTTCTTTCCTCTTCAGAGAAGTTTCTCTTTAAGTCTTTAGCCCACTTATTTATTGGGCAGTTGTTTCTTTGAAGATTTGCTGTTGGAGGTTTTAATTTTTGAGTTCCAGATATATTTTAGATATGAGACCATTGTCCGATGTATGGCTAGTGAAGATCTTCTCCCAATCCGTGGGCTTTCTACTCAACAATTCATCCAAAAAATCATACACCACCATCAAACAGGATTTATTTCAGGGATGCAAAGCTGGTTCAATATACGCAAATCAATTAATATAATTCATCACATCAACAGGAGCAAGGATAACAACCACATGTTTATCTCAATAGATGCAGAAAAGCATTTGACAAGATCCAACACCCCTTTATGATGAAGGTTCTGGAAAAATTAGGAATCCATGGAACATTCCTCAATACAATAAAGGCTGTATATGACAAACCTACAGCCAGCATTATACTTAATGGCGAAAAACTAAAGCCAGTTCCTCTTAACTCAGGAACAAGACAAGAATGTCCACTCTCCACTTCTCTTCAATCTATTATTAGAATGCCTAGCTACAGCAATAAGACAAGATGCAAACATAAAGGGGATCCAAATAGGGAAAGAAGAAGTAAAACTGTCCTTCTTTGCAGATGACATGATCTTGTATTTAAACAATCCCACAGATTCCACTCCCAAATTACTCAAGCTGATTCAAAACTTTGGCAAAGTAACAGGTTATAAAATTAACCCCCCAAAATCAATGGCTTTTCCGTATGCCAACAATGAGAAAAGTGTGGCTGAAATTAGGAAAGCAACTCCATTTGTAAAAATAAAATACCTAGGAATTAACTAAAGAAGTGAAGGACCTCTATGATGAAAACTTTAAAATCTTGAAAAAGAAAATCAACACAGACCTTAAAAAATGGCAAAACCTCCCATGCTCCTGGATTGGAAAGATCAACATTGTGAAAATGGCAATACTTCCCAAGGCTATCTACAAATTCAATGCGATACCTATCAAAATTCCAACCTCATTCTTCAAGTAAATAGAAGAGGCAATCCAAAAATTCATATGGAACAATAAAAGACCCCGAATAGCAAAAACAATCCTCAACAGAAAGAACAGTGCTGGAGGAATATCATTACCAAATTTCAAACTCTACTATAAAGTCATAGTAATCAAAACAGTTTGGTACTGGCACAAGAACAGACTTCAGGACCAATGGAATAGAATTGAAAACCAAGAAATGAAGCCACAGACCTATAGCCATCTAATCTTCAATAAGGGAGCTTAAAAAGAAAATAGAATGGAAGAAAGACAGCCTCTTCAGAAATGGTGCTGGCATAATTGGTTAACTACTTGTAGAAAACTAAAGCTAGATCCTTATATATCACCCTGCACCAGAATCAACTCCAAATGGATCAAAGACCTCGGAGTCAAAGCAGACACTCTGAAAACATTACAGGATGGAATAGGAGAAACCCTAGGTCTTATTGGCACAGGCCGAAATTTTCTTAATAGAGACCCAGAAACACAACAAATCAAAGAAAGTTGAACAAATGGGATTGTATGAAATTGCAGAGCTTCTGCATGGCAAAGGACATAGCTAGCAAGATCAATAAAGTTCACTTTTCGACACAGGGTCTTATACATCTCATTGTTGCAATGGGTCAATCTGTATCCCTATTTAAACAATTTGTTTTTTCCCTTCCCCTCCCCAAATTGTACCAACATCAAATACAGTGAAAACTTTGGATTATTAATACTATATTAGCTGGCCTCATCTTCCCTTGTTTACTTTCCAGTTAGTCTGCAGTGAAGCAATTTTGTGTTGAACAGGAGGGCTCTATGACATCTCCACATCTGAGCAAGCCAGCTATCTACACAATGTGTGTCCTGTTATATTTTTCCTCCTGTTATAATTTCCAGTTCCATTATTCAAATGCTGTTCAATTCTATTTACAATCTTCTCTCACTCTTGTGTGGAGTATACAAGTAGGAAAACCATCTAACCTTCACTTAAGTTACAAGTTAGACTTGGCTAGCTGTTGACCAGTTGTAGGCATTTGGACATTAGCTTAGAAAGTGAAATTTGGATACATCTAGTTGTTAGCAGGATCAGGTTCTATTCATGAATCCCTGAAAGGAAAAAAAAAACCTTGAAGATGTTAGATTTTGTTTTCAGAGAAACCAAGGATAAATACTCACATGCTTGTTAACTATTTCTTTCCTTCTTTTCTCTGCTCCTTTTTCTCTTGATATTGTTGTTGAGGATGGTGGCCATGAACAAGACAAGGGAGCAAAAGATGCATTACTTGGAGTTGGTTTTAGACATGTTAGGTTTTCTGCTAAAAATTTTGATCTTCTTGACCCTGAATCCTCTTTGTGTTTGATTCTCAAAATACTGACAGTCAATCATTGCATGTCCACAAGAAGTTGGCAAAAGTGAGGGTTCCAGAGCTTATGAAAGCATTTTCCTCATTGATAAAATTGGCAGTGACCTTAATCAGTGACTCTTTAAGCTTTTTAGCACTGACAGAAATAACTATTTTTTCCACTCCATTTATTTTCATCATAGACACTTTTCCCCCCTTTGATCTTCAGATATGTTACTAGTCTCTGGACTCATAGAGCTCTGGAAATCTTCTACTCTTCTACTTGTATGAGTCTTAGCAAAATCCCCCAAATATATATCTGAGAAAACTTAATTGAAAAATATCTCCGTGTATAGAAAAATATGTATCTTTGAACATAGAGAATAGACAACTTAAAGCCATTTTAAATAATTAGTTTGGTTATCACTGTTTATAAGCCTGCATGGGGTACAAATCGTTCAAAGATAAATATTATATCCATTTTCTTTAAATTCCTAAATCTTAGTTATTTTCTACATATTTGCATGGGATATCAAGATACTAAAAGCCAAAAGTACTTATTGCAAGATAAAAGCTAATAGTAAATGATTATTTTTAAGTCACTTGATATTTAGAAACCATAATCTTGATTGCATGGCTGAACTCAATAGCACCCTTTAGTAATTATTCTCCATAAATTAACATGCTATTTCCATCTTCTGTGATTTTCAAGAAATTGAGGCTTCCAGCTATAAACTATAGCTAAATCAGCCAAATAAGAGTCAACCTAGAAGTTTCTAACACCCTCCTGCTCATTATCCCTTTGGTGATTAGCTATGTATTTGTCCAATTCATAATTAGGATGAGCTAAACAAATCTAACCAACTGATGTACTCTTCATTTATTTAGTTTGGATAGACATCACCTTAAATTATTTCTTTAGCATATAGTTATATTTAAAAGTAGTACAATTTTAAAGCAATGAAGATCCACTGAAGCTACATAGGTATCATTTTCTACTTTAAAGGTGATTATTATTATTATTAAAGTTTGATTCAGGTTTGCTAGGCTAGTTTTCTAGCACTTGACTCCTAATTCCAGCAATTTCTTATTTTACTTATTTTTGAGAGAGGGTCTTGCATTTTTGTCTGGGCTAAACTCAAATTGTTATCCTACTAACTAGGCTTCTCCAAGACTGGGATCACAGTTATGATTTTTTGTTTTTGGTGGCCATGGGGCTTGAACTCTGGGCCTGGGTGCTATCCCTCAGCTCTTCAGCTCAAGGCAAGCGCTCCACCACTTGAGCCACAGTGTCACTTCCTATGATTTTTTTTTTTAATGATTGGTTCTAATTTTGGATGCTAGAAGTCCTGATGCATTGAGTAATGTTCAAAATCCCTCCAAGAAGAGTGCTTACTTTTCAGAAAAGACAACTATAGTTGCCTTTAAATGCTACAGCTATTTAAAAGAAATGACTACTATATTCCCTGAAATTAAGTCATTATATGTAATTCATATTTACATAAATTACATCAAGACATGTACTCTATATCTGACTTATGTAACCATAATCATCTGTATATCACCTTTACAATAGCAATAAATATATTTGAAAAAATAAATTACCCCCCCAAAATAAAATAAAATAAAATAAAAATAAATTACCTATAAAAATTTTATCCTTAGGCAATGAAGGAAGGAAACTATCTGTTGAACCAGGATAAATAGTTACAAAGAAGCTATTGTGTTTATCTTAATTCTAGTGGATCCCTTTAATAATGTTTCAGTTTAACACGTAAGCAAATAGCATTTGAAAGTGTATTGCCAATTATGCCAATAAATAAGAATATATGCAGGTATATAAAACCACCAATCTATTTCCCAAGGAACAGGAAATATAAATAGTAAATATTCCTCCAAATAGGAAGGGTTATCATCTCTGACTGTGCTGGCCACTAGTTCTATATAGCTAGAGATTTTCTTCCAGAATCTCTAAAAGAGTTGCCAGAAAGGAAACAAGAGAGAAATAATTCAGAGCACAAGTTAGGTACACAACCACAGGTGACGTTTCTTGTCCTTAGATTTTTATGGTTCAGTAGCGAATTAGGCCATCTTGAAAGTATTCTTTTACACTAAACCTCATTGGGCTTCAAATCAGGGAAATATTTCCTACTTCACAGGACTATTTTGACAATGTAAAAGGCATCACACATACAAAACATCTAGCTTTGGGAAAATATAGGATATGGTTTTGGATTAGCTCCCATCACAATACAAGATAACATGAATAGATTCCTGGCTCAACATACAAAAGGCCATGGATAACTAGAAAAGGGCACTTACCAGAACTAATTATAGAACTGGACTCATGGATTTCCATGATAAAATATGTTTAACTTGACATTGTTTGAAATTCTAAACCTTACAGCTCATCCCAAATGCAATAACACCTGTAACATTGTTCCCCAAACATTTCCCAAAGACCCGTGAGAAGGAAACAGAAATACTCCAGGTCTAAGCTATTCACTGACCAATTAGCCTGAAGATCTGTGAGGGAACTTGCTAGAAGGGGAAACACATTTTAACCATCAGCAAGGACCCCTTATGGACTAAGCTTAATTACTTAAGGGACCATGGATGTACTAAGTCTAATTACCTGCATAAATACCAGGTATACTGTGACTAAACTATACACTAAAATCACACTGATACACTAAGTTTAATCACTGCTGATTAATCACCCCTAATGCACTGGGTGGGTTTAGTCACCAACAAGGACCCTTGTTCATTACAAACATCTAAAACAACAATTCATGGGAATAACTACTTACTTTGGCATAGTATTTTCCCATCAGGAGCCAGGGCTGATGTACAAAGTTTCTAACAACAAGTCCAACACAGGGAACCTATCCAGATATTGGCTGTAAACGCTGGCAGTGACATTTATGTGCAACAACTGAGTATCAGACCAGCCCCATTGCCTTGCAATTTTTGGAATCACCTTGGATCAAATAACCAAGTCCACAAACATAAACCTTGCTTGAATTTCAAAGCATTCCACACTTGAACACAGCCGCCTTCATAAAACTTTCCTCACGAGTCTTTCCTAATGCCAGACTTCTCAGAGAGATTATTTCCTCTTCCCAGTGGCTTGAATGTAAGTGAAGCCTGTTCCTCTTCCTCCTTCTTTATAATCTGCACACTGCCTGTTCGCATAGAATTTCACGCCTTTCAAGATTGCATTCTCTGAGACTCAAAATTTTATCTTGGCTCCTTAGAACAGACTGGTTCTTCTGCCACAGACTCCTCACAAAAACCTGTATTTCTTGTTATACATTATTATAATCCATTGTCACTTAATTCCAATAAACTGGGAACTCTAGGAGCCAAAGCTCATGCCTTCCTGATTCACTGTGGAATGGTTGGCCCTAACAAACTGCCTGGAATGTAGCATGTGATTCAATCTCCTGTTTCATGCTTCATCTGAGTTCCAATCACTCTGAAAAATGTCTTCAGGTAAACTGAAAAGGATTAAGTTCCACTCTTTGTTTCATTATACTCAAGTGTCATAGCTTGGCTCTCTTCACACCTCTCACCCGAACTGCCCCTGTTTTCATTTGTCCCTGTTCTATTTCCTGCCCTCCCCCTTACAGGTCAGAGCTAACCTCCCCCTGTCCAATTTTTCCTTATCTCTCAAGAACGCCATTAATAACAATGACTCTGAAGGAAGCATTCTCCTTCTCTAGATTCTCCTTTTTGTGCTTTACTAATAGTGAAAAATGGTTTGTGGATATTTTAATATTTGTATACTATATAATTTATTATATTTCCTGCTTCATCACTGTCTCTTGATCTTCTCTTTCCAGTCCTTGGTCTCCCACCAATAATTTCCTTTGTACTTTCACTGTATTTGATGTTGGTATAATTTGTGGAGGGGAAGGGGAAAAAACAAATCGTTTAAATAGGGATACAGGTGGACCCATTGCAACAACGAGATGTACAAGTCGTTATGTCGAAAAACGAACTTTACAGCTTAAACCTAGTTTTTTATGTTGTTTTTTTGTGGGAAGGGGAGTTGTGGGGGGGAGTTGCATAGGAGATCTAGATTTCACATATGAGAGAAAAAATGGTATTGCCTTTCTAAATCTGGCTATTTCACTTAACTTGATCATCACCAGACTCATCTATTTTCCTGCAAATGGCATAATTTCATTTTTCTTTATTGCTGAATAAAAGTTCATTGTAGCGTGGGTACCGGTGGTTCTTGACTGTAATCCTAGCTATTCAGGAGGCTGAGATCTGAGGATCACAGTTCAAAGCCAGCCAGGGCAGGAAAATCCATGAGACTCTTATCTCCAATAAACCATTAGAAAACCAGAAGTGCCGCTGTGGCTCAAGAGGTAGAGCGCTCGCCTTGAGCTGAAGAGCTGAGGGACAGCGCCCAGGCCCAGAGTTCAAGACCCTCCACCGACAAAACAATAAGAAAGTTCGTTGTGCCTATTTATCACGTTCTCTTTAGCTGTTCATCTATTCATAGGCACTTAGACTGATTCCATAACTTATAGTGGGCACCTTGGCTGCTTGGAGTAGTATTGCTGTAGTGAGAAGGTATTCTGTTGTATGTTGACTTACTAGAGTAGTATAGCAAAATCATATTAGTTATATTTTTGAAGAGCCTCCATACTGAATTCCATAATGGTGTTTGAGTGGTTCCCTTTCCCTACATTTCATGTGCATAAGTTGTTGGTTTTCTTGATAATTGCCCTTCTGAGTAGGATGAGATTCAGTCTTAATGTAGTTGATTTTTATTTCCTTTAGCAATGTATATATTTGAGCATTTTAATTTCAGTTTTGACTAAGGACTTGAACATTTACTGGCTATTTGAATTTCTTTTGTGAATTGTCTATCAATTCATTTGCCCATTTGTTAAATGGATTGTTTGTGCTTCAGCTTATTTTATTTTATTTTTGGTTCTTTGTGTATAGTGAATATTAATGCCTTATCAGATGAAAGTATTTCTCCCATTCTATATGTTCTTTCTTCATGCTGGTGATTGATTCCTTTGCTGTACAAAAGCTTAACATGATGTAATATCACTTTTCCCTTACTTCTCTGTACTGTTAAAGTCAAATTCAGAAAGCTATTGCCTGTACTATGTCTCAAAATGTTTTCCCTATGTTTTTTTGTGGTTCACATCTTACATTGCGATCTTTGATCCATTTTGGATTGATTTGTGCACAGGTTGAGTGACAGGTAATGAGTTTCGTCTTCTACTTGGGATCTATAGTTTTTCCAGCACAATTTGCAGAAGAGGTCATCTTTTCCTCAGTATATGTTTCTGATATCTTTCTTGATAATCAGATGGCTGTAGCTACATTGGCTTCACTTTCTATTCCATTGATCTATGTGTCTATTTTTTGTGTGTCAGTATCATACTAGTTGTATTATCTACCTATAACTAGATGCAAATATTCCCAACAGTTGTATGTAACATGAATACTTATGTAAGCAAGCTATCATTTTGTAGTTATATAGATAAACATATTATAGTGATTTTTGAAATATACAGTTAAAATAAAAAGATTTAAAATATGTTGATACTTACATTTGTTCTTTTTCTCCAGGCTTGTACTACGCTAATAATACCTTTACTTTCAACTTGAGTGAAGAACCACAAACCAAGGGTCTCTCTCACCATTTTGGTAAGTTGCACATAATTTTCTAAAATCCAAATTGGCTCTCATAAAGCCAATTTTTTAAGGCTTATTTCATTTTAAAAAATAGCTATCCTGGTATTTTGGCAAGTACAAAAAATGGATGAAGAATTTTTTTTCAAAAATGATTGTGATTTTTTATAAACAGCATGAAACCTTTCCATTTTTTACAACACTATATATAGACATTCTATATTTTGCGGGGAAGATTTAATTTAGAGTAGAATGTTTTGAACCACAACCTACGTTCTGAAAAGCTCACTAGTTATAAATATGTGGTCCAAAGTATTTTCACGAAGCTGTCAAGTACCTGTAACTCAGATCTAGTGAGGAAACAGCGATGTAAGCATCCCAGTGGATCCCTTACCCTGTGTCCTTTACCTTATAGCCACCCTTCACCCCACCATTCCTCTTTCCCTCCTCCATCAAAATTAACCTCCATCATGACTTTTGACAGTGTTTCCTTTGGCTTTAAATTAAATATAGTTAAAGGAACTATCTGCAAATGATTTTAAAATAGAGACAAAATTGAATAAAATGGGTGGGAAGGCCAAGTGACTTTCTATTTATGTAACATCAGTCTTACCAGATGATTTGACAGTTAATTGGAGTCGTATTGCTATTATTCTCAAGCACAGCAAACATCACCTACTTTAATTCAGGGTCACTGCTGATTAAGCACTGTACTCTTGTTTTCTTCCCTTCTATTTGTGCTTAATACATTATAGCCTGGCTAAGAAGAGGAAAGGTATTCATCACATCAAATGCTTACAAGAATTGTCCTTCATAATTATGGCAAAATATTGTCTTCTAGCATTAACTGATTGAATTGGTAATTAACAGTGGGAGGATATTTTGCAGGGTTTCTCAGAGGAACCAAGAAAATAAATATACACTTAGATCACCTAAGTGCACAACAAATTTTTAAAGGTGTTTAGCATAATAAATGAGGAATTGTATCACATTTACTTATTTCAAGAAAGATAACTGTCTCTGCAGTTATTTATTGTAGAAACTCCTAATCCTTACTAATTTTTAGGACTTTTCTAAGAAATAGCAACTAAATCCTGACACTTCAATGTTCCATTTAATGGTTCAGAGTGTATCTTACTAAATGGATGGACTCTTGGAAAGAAAAACATTGGGATTTCTACTTGTGCAAAACCTCCAAATTTATTACTGTTTTCCAATGCTTTTTGGCATTATTGAGTGCTCCATTTTGCCTGTTTCATTAATTTTTACTTCTTAACATTATATACAAATCTCTTCTTTACTCTGAGTGTTATTAATGAGCTACAAATAATAATGTGATATTTCATCCAAACATATCCACTATACACTCTAACTTCCAGAGGATTATTTTGCTCTTGCTCCTAAACTTTAGGATAAACTTCAGGTTATGAACTTCAGGCTTGTATGCCTTTGTCACTTCAACATATTCATAAATAATTGTTTAAGTCAGCTTTTAATTGTATGAATTGTACACGCATATAAAAAGTATTTAAAACACTGATTTCTAGTCATTAATGAGTTGGAATTTTTTTTACATGGTATTAAAACATACAATTTGGCAACATTCCAACCTTTTTAAATTTATTTATTTGTTATTGTAAAGGTGATGTACAGAGGGGTTGCAGTTACATAAGTAAGGCAATGAGTACATTTTTTGTCAAACAGTGTTACCTCTTCCCCTGTTTTCTCCCACTTTTTCTTCCCCCTAGACCCTCCCTCCAAAGTTATAAAGTTCATTTACCACATGGTGTCTTCTGAGTATGCAGTATCACTGTTGCATTGGTTCACCCTTTGTCTCACCATTTTATTATTCCCCTTTTCTTCCCCAAATCAGATAAACGTATTTACAAGACACAGGGTACCAAAATTAAAAACAGTGACAACAGGGGATAAACCAATGGGAAAAAGAAGAAATAACTCCACACAGTACATTAAAAAACAGTCTTGTTTCCATATCTTGGAGTTCACTCTAATTATCATCATTTGATATGGTCATATGCACATAGCTATTGAGCTACTATTATCTTCTGATAGCACTATCCTAGACTTATATTAATTATTACAAATGAGAGAAACCACGGAGCCTATATTTCTTTAGGCCTGTCTTACTTCACTTAATATGATTTTTTTCCAAGTCATCTCATTTCCTTACAAATGGGGTGATATCATTCTTTCAGATGGAAGCATAGAATTTCATTGTTTATGTATGTGTGTGTGTGTGTGTTTCAAGCCATTCATCTTTTAAAATGATAGGAACTACAAAAATATATACTTGGAATATATTCAATTCAGCTATTAATATACACAAGTGTGATTAACATGGGATACTTTCTGGAATATAGACAGTGTCTGCCCTCTCCATTCACTCCCAATAGGCAGCTAAATTTTTTATTTCTATCATGGAGGGTAATTTTTCCTATCCTTGAACTTCATTTGAATGTAATCACACTATATGTTCCTATGACAAAATGCCATTGACTTCTACCTTCTTTATTTGGTTGGTGAAGGTTTTTCAGTTTTTTTTTTCTCTGCTGTATAACAGTGGTCATACATTTATATAATGTTTTAGAGTTTAGTAGCATTCCATTGAGTCAATATCCCACAATTTTTAATTATTCTTTCATTAGACATTTGGCTTGGTCCCAAGCTTTAGATGTATGAATTAGTCTTCCATGAATGTCTTTGAAAAGTTGTTTTGGTGATCATATGCATTTATTTCTCTTGGGACAATACCAGAGAGTAAATCTTCAGGGTCATGGGACAGGTGTATGTCTAGCTGGATAATGAACACTTTACCAGTGTTCATAACCTTTGTCCCATTTTATAACTGACTAAAAAGGTCTTAGCATTAGATTTGTCTGAAAACTTTACCAACATTGGGTGCTATTAGTCTTCTGAGTTTGACCTTTTCTTGTAATCCCTCTGTACTTTTAATTCAGATTACCCCTAATGACCACCATGATGCAGAGCATATTTTATTATGTGCCTATATGCATGTATCTTTAATTTACAATATCTGTGCAAGATATTTGTACATTAAGTGTATTTGCTTGATTTATATTGAAATGTAATTAGAATAGAAGCTTTTTATCAGACCTTACCCATTGTAAATATTTTTATATCTTTAGTAGATGAGATTTTATAAGGTCTAATTCAGTAATATGTTCCTCCAAGCTTAATGCTCTATATGCTGTCTCTGAGAAATTTGTGTCAATATCAAATTTGAAGATATTAACAATTGGAGTTCTTGGATTTACACCCATGATCTTCTTAATTTTGTACATGGGATGAGGAAAGGGACTAAAATACATTTTTTTCATCATTGTATGCAATTATTCTAGTGCAATTTATAACAAAACAATGCCATTCCAAACTGAATCGCTTTGACACTTAAATGAAAGTCAGTCGGTTATATATGTCAGTGTATGGACTGTTTATTTCATTTATCTATTTAATAATCCCATACTAATACTAGACTGTATAGAACTTTAGTCTTGAAATCATGTAAATCAACTTCCTTCTTTTCATAATTGTTTTTAGCTACTGTAGGTACTCTATATTTTGTATAATTTCAAATAAACTACTTAACTCCACAAAAAAAATCCTTGAAATTTTGACCATGATTTCTTTGAGTCTATAGTCCACTTGAAGATAAATAGCTGTTAAGATCATTTTAATTCTCTTAATCCATGAGCATGGTAACTGCCTGCTTTTACTTAGATTTTTTTCATATTTTATACTTTTCAGGATGGAGCTTTCATACATCCTTTCGTCTTTTTTCATTTTAACTTTTTATGGATTTATAATTTGAATTTAAAATTTCTCAATTCCCCATTGCTGACTGCCAGCATGTAGAAATACAATTGATTTTTGAAATATTGACCTTGTAAATCATTCTGATTTACTTATTACTTCTAGTAAGGGTTTTTTCCTTTAGTTTCCATTTGATTTTTTTGTAAACAGTCATTTTTCTCTGTGAATAAAGAGTTTTAGTTCATCTTTTTCAATCCTTTATGTATTTTTCTTTGCTTATTGTCTTCCCTTGTACTTATACAAAGCTGAGTAAAATTGGTGAGGACAGATATATTTGCCTTGTGCTAATGTTGGGAGGAAAATGTTCAAGCATTAAGTATGATGTTAATTTTAGGCTTTTTGTAGATGTCCTTTTAGACTATTGAAGTTCCTTTTATTCCTAGTTTGATAAGTATTTTCTATAATGAACAGTTATTGGATTTTGTCAAAACCTATTCTTTCTGAATATAATCTAGTGATTATAAGGTATTTCTTTTCTTAGTTGGTGATATACATAGATTTTTCCAGGGCTTAACTCATCTTGTATTCTGCTTATTCTCACTTGGTAGTGATGATTGACTAGTTTACTTCCTTCTTCATCTGGCTTAAAATTTATTTGTTAAAACTTATTTTTCTATTTTAAGGAGGGATATTTGTCTCTATCTCTTAAAATAGTTTATTAGGTTTTACTATCAGAATATTTTTAGCTTCATTAAATGAGCTAGGAAATATTTCAATATCTCCTAATTTCTTTTCTTAAATAACTTGTGTGACTTATTTATTTCATAATTTTTTTATAGAAATTCACTGGAGAATTCATCTAGGATTGAAATTTTCTTGGTATAGAGTGTTCTGATTACAAATTCAATTATTTAAGGCACAAAGTTATTCAGGATTTCAACTTTTATCTCATGCTAGTCTTCACAAATAGGGTTTTCAGCATTTTAATTTTATCTAAGGTGTCAAGTATTCTCAAAAATATTTATATTATTTCTTTATTATCCTTTAAATGTCTCCATGAGCTATGATCATATTTCCTCTCTCATTTTTGATACTTGTAATTTAGTTTCAATTTTTTTCTTGATCATTCTTATTGGAGCTCATTAATTTTATTAACCTTTTCAAGGTAAAACGTTGAATGATTTCTTTTTTTCCATATATTATTATCGTAAAAATACTGTACAGAGGGTTACAGTTACATGAGTAGGGTAATGAGTACATTTCCTATCAGGCATTGTTAATTGTTGCCTCCTCCTTTGTTTTTCTCCTACCCCTCTCCCTGATAAAGATGTAAAGTTCATTTCAACATAGCATCTTGTACATCTCATTGTTACAATGGATCAACCTGTATCCTTATTTCAGCATTTTGTTATTTCCCTTCCCCTCCCCAAACTAGAAAAATGTACATACAAGATGCAGGGCACCAGAATCAAATATAGTGAAAACAGGGGTTATACCCTGGAGGAAGAACGTACAAAAGAAACAAAAAAATCACATGATACATTATAAATATATCTAAAAACAACAGCAAGAAGGATAAAACCACTTGTGTCCCTATCTTGGGGTTCATTTCGTATAGCATCATCTTATATGGTTATATGTATATAGTTTTTGACTTTTCTGCTTGTCCTAAACATATACTAGTTATTGCAAATAAGGGAAACCATGGGACCTATGTTTCTTTGGGTCTGGCTTACTTCATTTAATATAATTTTTTCCAAGTCTTTCCATTTCCTAACAAATAGAGCAATGTCATTCTTTCTGATGGAAGCACAGAATTCCATTGCGCATATATATATATATATGTATATATATATCACATTTTCTTGATCCATTTTGAATGATTTATTAATCACTACATATTGGAGCTATTCATAATTAAATTGAATTTTTGTATTTGTTTTGTTTTTACTTTCTTATTATTTGTGTTTGTTTGTGGTGCTAGGATAAAACCCAGGACTTCCACATATTAGACAGACATTCTACCAGGAAGCAACACTCCCAGCCCTAATTTATTTTTTTCCTGATTTTTAAGGAAGTAATTAAGGTTGCTACTGCTAGTATTTTGCTCAACATTTCCTTTGAATATCTGCTTTGAATGCACACAGGAGTTTTCATACAAAGTATTTCCATCACCAAATAATTCAAAGTATCTTATAATTTCCTTAACATTTATTCTTTCATTATACGTGATTTCCAAAGTATTTACATTGTTTTATTTCCAAAAATTAAGCATTTTTCTACAAGCCTTATTTTATTTTCATTCTAAACAAACATTGGAAAAATTTGATCTTTTGAAATTTTTTGAGAGCGATATGGACTCATCCTACATTTACATAAGTCCTATATTGGTGAATTTTCTAAGTGCATGTGAAAGAAAAATATACTATGAATTTTTTAGTACAGTGTTGACATAGTATCAATTTATTCATTTGGTATCATTTATTCATTTATTCATTTTTTTATTCTTAGACTATTTTGTCTGTAAAGTCAATAAAATACTAAGTATTAGAAATCTATTAGTATAAATTTAACTAATTTGTCTCTTATTTTGTGTTGACATTTTCTTTATAAAATTAAGGATCTATTATTAGGTATGTATATGTTAATTCTTGTTATCTATTGAGTTGTTAGAATGTCTTAACAATAGCTGTTTAATTATTAAGAATTTTCCTTCTTTCACTTCAGCATTTGATCTGGTTTGGCTTGCATGTTTCCATCCAATATGATCATAGCTAAAAATGATAAGTGAGATAATGGTTCTCAGTCTCCTACCAAATTAAGCTATTCTCTGCTTAATCCTATGGAGTCTTGCCTCTATCTGTGCAACTCAAGCCTCAGCCAACTCCCCTACACCCACCCTGCTACCTAACCCCTACAGGAAATCTTCATGTAAACTTCTACCTCTTCTTCCTTCTATTTCTACCCTATAGTATATTTCTTTCTGTTCCAGCAGCCCTGGTCTGTAATCTCTGCAGCCTCTGTTCAAGATTAACACAGGGGTATAGTAGCTTGCATACAATCTGGGAATTTCAACAAGGCAGTCTCTCAAGATCACCATCCTGCATGGACTACTGTACTCAAAACTATTACTTACTATCTTGTGTCTAACTTTATTGTTGTTATAGTAGAGTATATCCAATATCAGCTATTTCATATGGCCAGCCACATGCTGAGTTGCTTCAATTTTTTTCACACTTTTCATAGTAGACAAAATCATTACAATGATCCCTGTTTTCAGTTTGGAAAAATTAAAGGCCATCTAATTACCTTCAATTCAGTCTGAATAAATATGGCAGACACATTTCCTGATTTTCTGGATATGGTCCCACTTAGTGCCTATTATAAGTAGCATGTCATTTCACTCTCAAAAATATCCTTAATTTTGCAATACATTTCCTGCCTCTTCTATTTGTCAATCTCATGATCTTTTGAAGCACAAGAATCTTATTCAACCTTACCTTCATGATAGAACAGTTTTACTTATCACTTTATCTTTGCTAACTTTCATGTTATTATTGCTTGGGTTGGTAATTTTTTCTTTGCCACTAATCCATTCTCTAGTGAAGAAGTAAATTTTAAATGTGGTCAAAATGTGGCTTAAGAAATAAGCTGTTTAATACAAACTACATATTTATTAGAAAATGTCTTATAATGGGAAAGATAAATCCTATTTACTCATAAATTTCTCTCATTTTACAATATTTTTTAACTGTAGAAAGACAGTTGAGTGGATTAGCTCCATGGATTCTATCAGAGCTCTGATTTGAAACAGTGTGAGGATGTACAGAGGCTTCACTGTACTTGAGGAGGAAATGAGACACTCTTACTCCCACAGACCCTCTTTTTAATGCCTCTGATGTTGTATAGGGGATAATAGTATACAGAACATGTTCTATATTTGCTTATGTTAGGAAAATAATTAGTTACTTAAGCAAGGCAGTACTTGAGAGTAAAATGATATCTTTGAACATAAAGCTGAGTTATATAAGGCTGTGTACATTCTAGACTATATTTCTTTTCTTTTCTTTCTTTTTTTCCCCACCCTGGGACTTAAACTCAGGGTCTAGGCTCTGTCCCTGAGCCTCTCTGTGCTCAAGGCTAGCGCTTTACCACTTGAGCCACAGTGTCACTTCCGGCTTTTTCTGAATAGTTTATTTGAGCTAAGAAGCTCACAGACTTTTCTGCCCAGGGTGGCCCTGAACCAGGATCCTCAGATCTCAGCGTCCTGAGTAGCTAAGATTACAGCGGTGAGCCACCAGTGCCCAGCTTAGACTACATTTCTGACCACATTGTCAATGTATATGTAGCTTTGTAACATGGTGTCAGATAAATACCCTTATTCATTATTTACCTTTTGTGAAGTTATCTATCACATTGAAGGTGGTAATAAATGTTCAACTTTCAAATCTTGCCAAATATGTATCTACTCTTCAGCAATTCATTCGCTTTATGGCTTTATATTGAAAATTATGTGTTACCTATTTAATGTCAGAATGAAGAACACCTTTCATGAGATGGGAGATTCTTTTTCTTCGATAGCCATCCTCACAGAAGAATCATGCAGATAGCGTGAGGCCCTTATTTTCAGAGAAGCAGCTTTGGTGCTTATCATACATTCCCTCTGTTTTAAAACATCCCAAAGAACACTGTCAGCTCTGAGTTTCTATACCTAGCATCTACTAAATCAGATCGGGCCATTTTTATATAACGGTTGCAAATGTGGGTTTTTTTGAATGTTAAATCTGTTTCTATTTTTCAATCAATTTAAAATGTGTAAAAAAAGTGTTCTGATTGTATATTATCCAATTTTCATCAGCTGCCGGAAGGAAATGCTGTGAAAATCTGTGATTTAAAACTCTTAAAACTTCTGCTTGAAATGCATGTTTTGTTAAGAACATTAGATATGCAAAGCATTGGATACAGAATTTTGATGTCTTTATTAATAGCATTTTAAAGAATTTGGATTTTAGATATTCATAGATTTTTATTATCCTCGGTTTAAATATATGCATATGTATGTATACATTTATAGTGTACATATATGTACACTTTAAATCTATATTTCACATTTGGGGGACAATTGGGGGAACTGTAAATGGAACTTGTAAAAGCAAACGAGAGAAAGAATTATATTATTAATAAAAGGCTATCTCTTTTAAGAGTTATTGGGGGAACATGTATTTTATAGAGAATCTATGCATAACCACAAATATCAGTAGACATTTAAAAACTCATTGTAGGGATTCACTTGCCTAGGATCTGTGTGAATACAAAAGCCTTAACTTCCTGAGATTGAGAACAGTTAAATAAAATACACATACCAGTAGAGATGGCTTTCTTAAATGCTATTGGAGTTAAAAGGAGAAAAATAAAATTCCTTTTCATAGTTCATGACTGAAATAGGGTTTCAACTGAAAAATACCTGCAATGTATGATAATAATAATACATGATGAAAATAATACCAATTAATAACAAATTTAAGTTTATTTTTATTAAATCCAGCCAACCCACATTTGAATGAGAGACAGTAATAGGAAATTAAAATAAACCAATTAGAACAAATGATTTTACACTATATTTAGTTTCATATTAATTGAAAGTTCAGAAACACAATTAGTATTTTAGTTTTTGTACTTAGTTTTATTTACTCTGTGTGTTAGGATTATGTTCCCCCATAACTAAGCTATTGCCAGACAGTTTTGTCCTCTGGGGCCTGTCGTGAGGCCTGACAACCCATGATGTTATTTATTCCAACCTCTCTAGCTCTTCAACACTCTACTTTTGTGGTATGGGATCAGGTCCAGGCTAGAGCTCTCATCATCAAGTTTCTCTTCCAGATCTAGTAGGAGAGGAAAGGACAGAAAAGATGCTGGTTCTGCCTTGCTTGTTTACCAAAGTCTGTCAGATCAGCACATCTTTAGACAGGTGAGTGAAGGCCCAAACTAAAGAGAAGATTTGCTTTTGTTATGGAGAGGAAGGAGAGATGGGAGAACGGAATTGGGCATAGGGCATTTTTGTCATTCCTACTAACACTGTCAGTATGTGAGTTTGTGTCTGTTTTTTGTTTTTGCATTGATTGATAGTTGGTCGGTTTTTAATTCTTATTGTAAAGGTAATGTACAGTGGGGTTACCGTTACATAAGTCAGGTAATGAGTACAGTTCTTTTTCAACGATGTCACCTCTTCCCTCATTTTTTCTCCCAGTTTTTTCCTCCCTTGTATAGTTCATTTTCAACACAGTGTCTAGTGAGTATCACTACTGCATTTGTTCACCCTTCATCCCACCGGTGCTCCCATCCTTCCCTCCTGGAAGTAGATGAACTTACATACAAGACAAGGGGTACAGAAGACAAAAACTGTGACCAAGGGGAAAACAAACAGGAAAAAAGTCAGAATAACAAAAAAAAACCCTCATTTCAATTTCTTAAAGTTCATTTCAGTAAACATTATTTTATATGATCCTATGCACATAGTTATTGAGCCTTTGTGATCCTCTCCTAAGAATATTCTCCTTTGGTCTCACTGTCGAGTCAATGAATGTCAAGTCAGTGAATGTCAAGAGTCCTATATAATTTATCATGTCCAAGTGGTTTTTTTTTTCTTTTACCATGAATTGTGTTTACTTGTAGATTTATGGGAACATTCGAGATACAAAAAACAAGGGAACCATGCAATCTTTCTTTGGGTCTGTTTTACATCACTCAATAAATTTATTTTACATTATTGTTAAGATGATGTTCAGAAGGGTACAGTTACATGAGTAAGGTAATGAGTACATTTTTGTCCAGCATTGTTATTTCCTCCTTTGAATAGTTTTATCCAAATCTTCCATTTCCTTATGAAAAGATTTTGGGCTACTAAGGATTGAACATAGGGCTATGCACATGCTAGGCTTTCCTATACTTGATCTATATGTCTAGCCCTTTAAAATGTCTGCCATTGAATAATTGAGCCTTTTGTCCTCTTTACCAAGCAAGTGGGATTATAGGTACACAGCACCATGATTTTTAAAGTATTTAATGCACATTGTTGCATTACTAATTTAAAATGAGCCTGGGCTGACTTTACATATGTCAAGGTCATGTATAAGGCTATCATTCAATGGGATATTCTATTCTAAGCAATAGACAAACTATTTTATAGTTAGGTAAGCTCCACCCATTCTAGCAATATGATTATTTAGATTATGGTATTTGATTCTGGTGTCCTGCATCTTGTAAATACATTTTTCTAATTTGGGGAGGGGAAGGGAAATAACAAAATGCTGAAATAAGGATACAGGTTGACCCATTGTAACAATGAGATGTACAAGACACTATGTTGAAAATGAACTTTACAACTCCCGGGGGCAAGGAGGGAGAAGTTGGAGAGATGCGGAAGGAAGGGATGGTAAGGGAAAAACACAGGAGCGGGTAACAATGCTTGACTGGAAATGTACTCATTACCTTATGTAACTGTAACCTCTCTGTACAATATCTTTATAATAAAAATATATATTTATAAAAAGAACTTTGAAAGTGGATGAACCTAGAATGAGAATGATCGATTTCTTTTTAGTATGTGATTATCTTATACAACTATGTATCATTAAATTTAGGAGGATGGAATTATATAGGAAAATTACTATGTTTGTAGGTTGATAGAAAATAGCATGAAAAAGAAAAGAAGATAGGAAGGGAAAGAAGGAAGGAAAAGAAGAGGAAGAAATCTAAACTGAGAAATGAGAAATAATGGCATTATATTAAGAATATCTGGGTCCAATCAAAATTTACATCTTACCTTATTGATTTATTCTCATAATTTTCATGATAAAACACATAATTTTACTCTGGGATGTTGTTCTGTTTATAATCCTTATTATCTTTGGTGGATGCTTCTTTTTTTTCCAAATTTGTAAATACTAAGCATATGCCTTAAATATAGTCCTGAAGAAAATTTTTCTTCTTATATTTGATTACATGTTGGCTTTCTGGCTTGTTTATTTGTTGCTTAAAGGGAAGACTATATCATTTCTCTCTTGTTCTCTCTGTCTTTCTCACTCTCGCTATTTCTCCTGCTTTCTTGGACTCTTTCCCATGGCCCATGTTATCATCATTACCCACTCTTCTGCCAAATGTATTTCCTGTGTAACTGTCTATTCCTTCATCATAATCATAGCTAGGATCAGATCCTTACTCAATCCTAGATGAAAACAGGGCTTCTACATCCAGCAGCCCCAGCATGCCATGTGTGTTTTCCCCTTCACTAGCTCCCTGATATGAAAATGCAAGGCTTACTGTCTGATTTATCCATATGCAGTAAAATATGGACCAGACTACAGTAATCAACATTGTCAAGTGATCTAAATTCAAAAGAGCAATGTGTATTACTCTTTGCAGAATGAATTACTATTTTTTTTAAAACTCATCTCTAAAGAAAAGGAAAGGAGGTAGGGAGGAAGGGAAAGCAAAAGGAGGGAAGAAAGGAAGGGGAATTTATCAATGAGGTTTTCTCCAGCCACATTAAAGCTGTTTTTGACAATGCTCTGATCAGAGTTTGAGGAATACAAATTCCCAGCAATAGCTGCAATATAGTAGGAACTAGGTAGTACTAGAGAAGATGAAACAGCAGTGAAGAGAAAGTTACTGCCAAATCGGAGGACAAGGTGCCAACTTACTGACACTGTTCCTAATCTTCTCTCATGAGAATGATTTAGTATCTACAGCATCATTTAAATTTAAAGATATCATTTAACACATTTGGTACACAGCAGTTGCACTGTTAAGGAGAAAAGTTTGCTTTTTCTTTAAAATGCCCCATGTACATCGAATGCATGGAACATCCGAAATCACTGCAGAATCCCCAGATGTGAGGCTGCTAATATTAACAGAGGTCTTGGGCTCTTATTCCCTCTTATAAAATTAGTAGACACATTTTTAGTGCTTAGTTGATTGCACATTACAGAATGATCTGTCAAAAATCAGCACCTGTGAGCCTCAGGCATATAGCAAAGAAAAAATATGTTTGTTGGGTTTTTTTTCATTTTTCTTGTCCAAATTGGATTTTAAAAATAAAATTGTCAAACTTCTTTTTGGTGTGCTTAATTTTTCAAACTTCTAGATTTGTATAGTAAATCGAGATGCAATAAATATTATGGGATTTTCATTTGCATTGCCCTTCCTGTTCTCTGAAATAATTTATTATAATTTTCATGATATTTCATAATATTATTCATTCACTTCATAATTGAAATGCTGTTAAACTCTGCCTCCTGTTGATTCCTGACCTATACTAGCCAAAGGCACCTTCTTCTATTCTGTCTCTGTAACTAAGAAAGTTAGCAAGGTTGATATCTAATGACAACTTGCATATATGATCTGATCTTATTTATTTAGAAAAAAGAGATGAAATTCTTATGATGGAAACATGGCTTAAAAATGTTAAATCGATAAACATTAAAAATTTTCACTGGGAGAAGGAGGCGGGAGAAAAATGGAAGTAGTGATATTAATCAAGATACATTTTTCCCAGAAGCTTGTATGTGGAAATAAAGCTCCTTTGTACAACTACTTAAAGATAATTAAAGAACTGTCACCTAAAAATCTAAAACCAACAAAATTGTTTTACCAACAACAATAGATTTATCACTCTGACAGGAATTAATGAGTATTAATATTAAGCAGTGAAGACTTGTTGTATTCAAATGTATGACCTAACTTCTAATAGCATAATAAAAGTAATAGTGGCACAAGGTCATAAAATATCAAACTAATGGGCAGCTGCTAGGATACTGTTTGATACTTTAACTAGATGCAGAATGAAAATTTATTTTCTTCCTTTGAAGACTGACTGGCTAGGAGGGGAAAAGATACATATGTTCACTTAACATTCATAAAAACTCATAGGGGAGTTCTGGGTTGCATCGTAAATGGCAAACGCTTTATCTTGTGACAAAGGTGATAAAACCCACAAAACATCTCCCTCCAAGAGTCAACTTGTAGATTCAACTTCAGTGATTCTACTAGATTGTAGGGTCAGATCCGTTCCTCTGAACCATATCTTTTTTTTTTTTTTTGTCTGTTGTGGGGCTTGAACTCTGGGCCTAGGCACTGTCCCTCAGTTCTTCAGCTCAAGGCCAGTGCTCTACCACTTGAGCCACAGCACCACTTATGGTTTTCTGATGGTTTATTAGAGATAAGAGTCTCATGGACATTTCCTGCCTGAGCTGGCTTTGAACCATGATCCTCATCCTCAGAACTCAGCCTCCTGAGTAGCTAGGAATATAGGCGTGAGCCACCGGTGCCCAGCTAACCATCTCATCTTTAATGTTTATTATTCAGTCCTATTATTCTGTTTATTTTATTTATGCTAATTTGAATGCACATTGAGAAAAACTGATTGAACTAACATAAATTAGGCTTGAATGAGAACCCTAAATTCTTCCTTCATTCCCATTTCGGGTCAACTTCTTTCTATTCTATATTCCTCAGAGGATATTTTCTTTATTCAGCTGATTAAAGGTATAACACAATTTGAGATATTATTTGGAAGATGGATTTTTTTAATCCTTTACAATAGATATGGTAAATTCAGTTGTTTGTAACTCTCATTAGTTTTCTGAGCTTGATAGCAATAAGGAGAAGGTAACTCAGTGGAAGTAATTCATAGAGACAAATAAAGAAAAAGCACAAATTTACAGTTTAAATGGAATACCCCACAACCAAAAAAAGAAAAGATGAACATGAATAAATACATTATGGTAGGGAGAAGGTTCTATTTCAAGTCACATAGCAAAAGTCGATATTTACTGCTCGTATATTATGTGCGAAGCATTACTCTATGTATTAGGATGTTTTCTACATGTTGGAATTAGTCTTTATTCTTTTACTTCCTTGGCTTGTTTTGTCTTACTTCTATTAGCATTAGCACGGCACATATTAAAACTGTGACAGATTAATGAAATGCTCATGGAACTGAGTGTGTTTCCTAGTTATGATAGAGATAATGCTAAAATTTTACCACGCCAGATGTTAACCTTTGGGCTGCCTGGTTTCGTGAACCCTGGCAGCCAAATGAAGTGATGATGAGAACTGTAGCACTTCAGCTAAACGATTAATGTACTTATCTCCTCGCTGAGCATCTAGATCATATAATTAGTCTAATTTTTAGTTTCAGGCTTCTGCTGGCATTGTTCCCAATTAGGGTGGTTATCTTTTCCTTCATTCCTCATATTCATGTAACTTCTGTGATTTTTACATCCACTTCTGATTGAGAGGAAAATATGAGCCCAATTCAGAGCATCAAAAATGGTAGGGTGAAAAACACTCTGGTACAATTTTCAAGTTAATTCTGGAAGTTCAAGGTTTTAGTTAAAAGAACATATGTTTTCAAGGACTTCCCCACTCCCCATGTCTGCCTGCAGAGTGAGCCACAGCACCCTGACTCTCCAGGCTCCGACTTCATTATGAGGAAAACTCTTTGTAGAGGGCATCTGTTCAATTCTAATAATAAATTTTAAGGGAGGTGCAGAATCAAAATGAGAAGCAAATGGATTAATTATTCCTCTACATGGGATCTGGGAATTCACTCATTACGTTGTTCCTCTTCACTTTGTGTACTCTCGGGCTTCTTGTAGCAAAGGAATGCTAAATGAGAAGTGAAGGGGTTGAGCCTTTATTTTCTCATTGATATAATTTCTATTTAAGTGTTCCAATAAAGAGGAATATTTCTAGCAGTAGGGCATGTGTACAGTGTGACATAGAGGCCACTTCTTGAATTGGAGGGGAACAATGTATCAATGACACTGTCCATTCTCAAGTGCATCATATTCCAGCTGGGTTCAGACAGCATGAGGCAAAGAGCGTGGCTTATCCCCCTGACTTCGCCCCTCCCTAGTCATCTTACCTCAGTGGTTAGTGTCAAATACCTCATTTGTAGAAACAGTATTAAAAGCAATTATTTCTAAGGTCTCCCATTCTAAAATCGTATAGTTCCATATAATTATAGACTTCCGTTACTAAACAAAGCTTCGGTGACAGTTTCATAAATCCATTCACCTCATTCAACACAGAACATTGAAAATAGGAAATGTAACTTGTAGACATAAGCATAGAAGTCATTATTTAAAATCATCAGATGAGCTCTCTCAAAGGCAGAATTAGTAGAACCAGAGCAAAAGGGGAATGGTTGGTCTGCTTTTGTTTATGGTTCTTTCACTACCAGTGTCAAATTAAACAGTGGCCCATTCTGGACATTACTAATGCACAATTCTTCAATCATGATCAAGCATTTACAAAACCTATCTACATAAATACATACATAAGCACATACATGCATACATATATATATACATATACACACATATTCCTAAAGGGTTTAGTTCTGTCCAAATATTAGCTTGATTAGTCTTTCTTCTTGTATTTGTAAGCTATTGTGTTCACCAAAATATTTTGTAAAAAATTTTTGCTTGTTTGAATATTAACAAATCTTGTTCATACAGTGTATTAAATAATGGGTTAACAAGTTTTTATTTGAGAAGTGTGGGATATATGTGACTAGAGATAAAAATGTACAATATGTGGACAGAATTTACACATTGGCAGCTGTGCATGTGTGTGTGTGTGTGTGTGTGCTCACACACGTGTTCATTTACATGCATGTTTAATTAAACTGAAGAACGGTATATCAATTCATCCGAATTATCCTTAGGCCTGCCCTTAAAAGTTAATGAGAACACTTGTCACATTAAGCACCATGCCATGGATGAAACTATTTTAACATTGTTTTTTTTTTCTTACATCCTTTGCACAAAGAATTGGAGGCAATATACAACTTTTAAAATCCTACAGTGAAATAAACTAACATTATAGCCAGAAGATTAATACCAGGAACAAGATAAATACACCAATCATGAGATGAATCTTGTTGCAGAGTTACTGCCATATTTACCAGAGTTTTCTAGTAGACAGAGGGATGGAATGGAATCATGCTGGCTAGCAGGGTACTCAGTAATGATTATGAGGTGGTACATGGATCAACTCATTAACAGTTGTGTTTTCCAGACATAACCCTGTGGAACTAGTCCTATTATTTACACTGGGTTCAACATGAATGAATATATTTTTCATTGTATGTTATCTCACCATTGGACATTTGGTAGTATTTTGCCTGGCAACTAGCCAGTTATTTGACTAATCTGATTATTTCAAAGTCCCTGCTTTGAATATAGACATAATACATATTAAATTACCTGACGAATTACCAAGAGTTTTCACTTTTATCTTTTTAGCTTTTCATTGTAGTAAATAAGGACATATAAAAACATAAAGCTTACATTTTAGTCATGTAAGTGTGTTTAAGTGTGTATAAGAATATTCATGATTTTGCAAAAATATCATCATTATTAGTTAGGCACTGGTAGTTCATGCCTATAATCCTAGCTACTGAGGAGGCTGAGTGATAGCTGAGGAGCATGGCAAAGCCAGCCCAGGCAGGAAAGTCCAGGAGACTCTTATTTCCAATTAACCACCAAAATGACAGAAGTGGTGCTGTAGTTCAAGTGCTAGAACCACAGGGACAGTGATACGATATAAGATATAGATAGATGGGGGGCTGGGAAGGTGGCTCAGTGGTAGAGTGCTTGCCTTGCATGCATGAGGCCCTGGGTTCAATTCTTCAGCACCACATACACAGAAAAAGCTGCAAGTGGGTGCTATGGCTCAAGTGGTAGATCGCTAGCCTTGAGCTGAAGAGCTCAGAACAATACCCAGGCCCAAGCTCCACAACCAGCAAAAAACAAACAAACAAACAAAAAAGATATAGATAGATAGATAAATAGATAGATAGAATTAGATAGATATATTCCACTATTTTCAGAATATTTTATCTTTCCAAACAGAAATTGTACCTAATATACATAAACTTCCCATAGCCCTTCTCCCCAGTCCCCAGTAAACTACAATCTGCTTCCTTCCATTTTTGTTGTGTTTTGTATTTTTCTTTTGGCAGTGTGTTCCTAGGTATGTCCCTAGATTGCTAGCTGCCTATTTTTGGATTCCTGAAATAGCTAAGTTCACAGGCATTTACCATCACTTCTTCCATTCCAGTGGGATCTCATGGACTTTCTTGCCCAGGATAGCCTCAAACAGCAATCCTCTCAGGTAACTAGGATAAAAGGCATGGCATGTACCACTGTCCTAGAAGTGGATTTTAAATTGATTTCAAGATATGTGTATGCCTGAGTTTAAACCATGATTCTCCAGTTCCTCAAGTACTATGATTTTAGGTATGAACAACTGATGCCAAGCTATAATCTACCTATAGTTTTCTCTGTGTAATGTATATAAATAGAATCATACAATAATTTTCTTTTTAGTAATGTATGGCATTTATACAGAATAATGTGTTTCATTGTGACATTTTCATGCATGCTACTGGAGTATACTTGACTCATATTCACCTTCCATTAACTTTCACACTTCTTTCTCATTATTCTCTTCCTCTTGTCAAATAATATTGTCCTTTCATGTATGGCATATTTCGTTTAGAATCATGTGATCAGATTCATCAGTGTTGTAGTATATATCTGAATTTCATTACTTTTTAAAATACCTATTTTTATAGTAAAGATACTGTACAGAATGGTTACAATTACATGAGTAAGGTAATGAGTACATTCACTATCAAGCATTGTTACCCCCTCCTTTGTTTTTCTCCTACCATTCCCTTCCCTCCCATCTCCCCAACTTCTCTCCCTGCCCCAAGCTGTAAAGTTCATTTTCTTTTTCTTTTTCTTTTTTTTTTTTTTGGGGGGGGGTCCGGTCATGGGGCCTGAACTCTGGGCCTGGGCGCTGTCCCTCAGCTCTTCAGCTCAAGGCTAGCACTCTACCACTTGAGCCACAGCGCCACTTCCGGCTTTTTTCGTTTTGCTTATGTGGTGCTGAGGAATCGAACCCAGGGCCTCAGGCATGCAAGGCATGCACTCTACCACTGAGCCACCTTCCCAGCCCTGTAAAGTTCATTTTCAAGACAGTGTCTTGTAGGTCTCATTGTTACAGTGGGTCAACCTGTATCCTTGTTTCAGCATTTTGTTATTTCCCTTCCTCTCCCCAAATTAGAAAAATGTATATGCAAGATGCAGGGCACCAGAGTCAAATACAGTGAAAACAGGGGTTATACCATGGGGGAAGAATATGCAAAAGAAACAAAAATTCACATAGTAAATTTTAAGTACATTAAAAACAACTGCAACAAAGGTAAAATCTCTTGTGTCCCTATCTGAGGGTTCATCTCACATAGCATCATCTTATATGGTTATACATACATAGCTTTTAATCTTTGCTGCTTGTCTAGTAAGATTATCCTAGACGTCTACTAGTTATTGCAAATAAAGCAAACCAGGGGACCTATGTTTCTTTGTGCCTGGCTTACTTCACTTAAAATAATTTTTTCCAAGTCTTTCCATTTCCTAACAAATGTGGCAATGTCATTCTTTCTGATGAGGCATAGAATTCCATTGTATATATTTGAATCGTATTCCAATATCCTTATTTTAATAAATATTTTTATAAATTTATAAGCACCTTTAAGATGTTTTGTGGGATTCTCTGGCTGTCAAAATACCACCAAAACATTTTTAAATGAATCCTGCCAATCTCTTAAGTACTCCCCTTCTCAGCTAATTTAAATCATTCTCTCAATTCTACCTCAAGGTATGGCTTTGATATTATTTTCTTGTCATCTTTAATTTCACTTGTAACTGTCACTGTAAGCAAGTCTACATACTTTTATGTGGGGAAAATTAATATCTTTCTGTGTATTCAGGTTTGGGGTCTTGAGTGCAGGCCCTCTGGGGTGATACACTACTACTTGAGCCGCATGTCCATTTTTGGCATTTTGCTGGCTATTTAGAGACTAGTGGCTCCAGGATTTGTCTGCTTGGGCTGGTTTCAAATCATGATTCTGAGATCCCAGCCTCCTGATTAGCTAGGATCACATTTATGAGCCGCCAACACCCAGTATAAGTGCAATCTTTGATATATGTTTTGGAGAAGGTGTCCTTTTATATGATCATTTCCATAGATAGAGCTTATCTACTCAAGAAATTGTCATAGCATTTTCTTCTTTTTTCTAAGTTTTGCTAGTAATTTTAAAGCAAACATTTTTATTTGACATAGGCAAACAATATTTCTTTTGAAATAAATATTAATAAGTACTTGGAAATCTTTAATAAAATGCATCAAAGAGATGCTAGGATTTTTCTGTGTACACTAGGACATTTTCATTAATGTACTGTATATGTCTGACTAATATGATGTATGATACAAATCAGTACTATAAGAATAAGCACATAATATTTAGCAAGAAAATCTCTTGGATATCATTTTTCTAACTTCACATCCCTTCATTCATATTTAAATTTAAACCTTAAAGTAATCAAACATGATTTGAAAATCTTACATTGTTACTGGCTCAATTTTGATATTGTAGCTTGCTAATAAACGCTTTGGTTAATGATCGGTTTTAATTCAGTTTAATTCAGTGATATTTCTAAATTGAATAATTAATATCTGACATTATTCCTGGTGCCTGACACCTGCTTGAATGTCCTTTACCTTGAGGAAAGTTTTTCATTCAGCCAACATAAATAAAATCTGGAAGCTAGAGAAAATAGCTACCTGGAAGAAATCTTGGCTCATAAAAGCCCAGAAAACAGTTCAAATGATTTCTTATTTTATTTTATGAGTTCTTACACAGTATACTTTCAAAAGGTCTTCTTCTTGCTCACGTTATTTACTTGTAGCACCAGTCTAATGAACTCCATGAAAAGAAGCTCGGCGAAAATCAGCTGCCCTTACAAACTAAACCTGCACACCAGGGGGCAGTTAGGCCATCCCAGTATTCACAGGTCCCTAAGTGACTTTCATTTGATTAAAAACAAAAGATACTTGCTAGCCATTGAAAGACTTGACATCAACACTACAGATGAGTCACTTACCCTGCTCTCTTACGCTGTTCATATAAGCACAATGATATATGTGGCAAAATGGTACATTACTATTGACTATTTCCTGTTTCCTGGCCCTGAGGTACTAATGATAGCCTTTAATCTGTGAGACTACAGGACTATCCTCATACTAAATATGTTTTCCACTTTATATGTTCCTTCTCTTCAGTCTCTTCTTGCTTTGTGCCTTTCTATGGCATCTCCATTGGGATGGCTATGTGGCTGACCCAGACCTTCAAACACACCTGCAACAATCACCGTTTAGAGCATTCCTATGGGCACTCAGGCTCCTCTATCTTCCTTCACTGAAAAACTCCAAGTCCAGAGCCTAACACCCAAGAATCATTTTCCCGTTCCCTTCAGTCTGATTTGCCTCTTGGACCTCTAGTTTCAAGAACATATATTCCTTGGTTTTGTGAAGTAAGATTCAGTCTCAAAGTAGGAAACAACTGAAAAGAGACTATGTGATACCAAAATCCCAAATTTAAATCATTCTTTCTTAGACTATCAAGTTATTTACCTTCATTAAAGACTCATCAGGGATTTAACGTTTAGCATTCCAGGCCATGGGCACATGTGAGAAAATCATACTCATTTTCCTAACCAGCTTCTCAGATAAGGCTCCATTTCAGTTTTGCTCTCTAATAGAGAGGCTTGCACATAAATAGCCCATACGAAGACAGTTCATTTCCAATTCACTTTACTCTCTATGGTGCTCAGGAAGAAAGACAGAGAGAGATTTATGTTTTCTTTAGGTTTCCAATAATTTGGATAATGTCCACTCACAGGGGTGGAAGGGGCAGATATTCTTTACTCATTCTAATTCAAACATTGCCTCTTATGAAAACATACCCTCACACATCCATACCCGCACAAATAATGTTTTACCATTGCCCTAAGCTTCAATTAGCTCACTCAAGTGGATGCATAAAGTTATCACTCTATACAGAGTGCTGTAGGTTATTCATTCCTGTAATCCTAGCTACTCAGTAGGCTGAGATCTGAGATTGGAGGATCATGGTTCAAAGTTATCTCATGAAAAACAGTCTGGGAGATTCTTATATCCAATTAACCAGTAAAATGCTGCAATTGGAAATTTAGTTAGTCTGGGAGATTCTTATCTCCAATTAACCAGTAAAATGCTGCGATTGGAAATTTAGTTCAAAAAAGCCTAAAATCAATGTATAATACAAGGCTAGTATAATTATATTTAATAGCCAATAATTTAAAATGTATCCTAAAATTATTGCTCTAGGTGACAACTTTGGTTTTTGAAACATAAAACTAAGTACCATAATGGTGTGAGTGATTGCAGTATGTGGTTACATTTTGAGAAGCGTACTGAAATCCCTTACCATCCTTTACTATGAATGAAATCTATGCATATAAATGTTATAACCCTAGTATAAAAGCAATTTGCTTTTATTTTTCCTTCTTCATTATTTTAATTAATTGGGATTTTCCATATAAGCCAAAAAATCTGAACTCCACTAGCTCTTAATGAATGATACAGGAAAATATAATTTCTCCCTGAATGCTAGGTTGATTGGAAAATGTCATCCTTTGACCTATTCAACCTTGCTAATCAGTAGGAGCCTTGAGAGGGACTCATAGTTAGATTAAACAGGCTACCATCCATCAGTTGCCCCTCTATTTGTTTAAATTACAGTTTTTGTCAGGTATCAGCTTCAGTGTGTCTGAGGAAAACCCACACCACATGGTTGAGAGAGTATATAGCCATGTCTGCAGTAATTGGATAGCAAGCAGAAGTTTCACCTTAAGCTGCTTTGAATTAATGCAAGCCATCAGCTGCTGGCTTTAGGTGGTTTAATTATCCGAATTGTCACATTTTAGTTATCAGCCTAAAGGGTGCATACTGAGGTTGATTGTGAACATGTGGAACTACCTGATACAGGTTACCTGATGGCCAGATATGGGTCACTTCAGGAACAGACTTAATTTAAAGAAACACTGTCATGATTCAGAAATATTTGTGGATGAGAATCAGATTTTCAAAGGAAAATTGAAAAAGCACTCCTTTTATGCAAAGCTGTTAAGTATCAAATATTTCTCAAAATAAAGCCATTACAATCTTGACTTAATGTACAGGATTTATACTACAATTCAAAGGTTTCTAAATGTCAATATTCATCCTGTGCATGTGTTTAAAATTTTCCCTTTAAGATAATTGAAATCAAGCAGCTTATTCCAATGTATCCTATTCTATTCTATTTTAAAATCAATTATTCGTGGAGGTCTATGCAGTCTGGTCCATTATTCTTTTTGGGGGGTCCATTAATCTTTTTTCTTTATATATATTTTATTGTAAAGATACTGTATGAGTACATTCCCTATTGAACACTGTTACCCCCGCCTTTGTTTATCCACTACCCTCCCTTTCCTCCCCATCTCCCCAATTCCTCCCCCCACACACACCTGCAGTTGTAAAGTTCACTTTCAACATAGTGTCTTGTACATCTCATTGTTACAATGAGTCAACCTGTATCCCCATTTAAGCATTTTGTTTTTTCCCCTTCCTCTCCCCAAATTAGAAAAAAATGTATATACAAGATTGGTGTGTTCCTCCCCCACAGTATAATCCCTGTTTTCACTGTATTTGATTCTGGTGTCCATTATTCTTATATGCAAGAACTCTCACCATTCACCTGGAAAAAATCTTCAGTGTCTGCATGTTGGTGCAGTTCTCCATTCTCTGTGTTTAACTGTATTTTTACTGAAATTCTGTAAGTAGGAATGCTCACCTGTAGAGTATTATGATCCCAATGACCATCATGCTACCCTAACTTCTATTGTTTTCCTGGATGCTATTGCTTTCCTGAAGCATTTGGTACAAATAATGGAACTAATTCTTCTGAATCACTGCACTCTCTTTCCTGAGCTCAGTTCTAATAGTATTGACTACAATCTAAGCATTTTTGCTTCACTCAACACAGTTCTTAAAGGGCTTTCCCTTTTGAAGGCGTTCTCTCTGTGGGTGGTCAATACCCTTATGAAATTGTCAGACTTGAAAGTAAGATGGATTGTTAGTGGAACATTAAGTAGGACAGAGAGCAGATGAAATTTAAATACAAAGTCGCAGCTGTTCATAAGCTCAAAAACTTAAATTAGTTCAGCTGAACTGCGAAATTCAAGCAAGAAACAATCTCAGAAGTGAGTTTGCTGTTCCTTCTGCAGGAGGATGCATCTAAATAAACTGAAACCTTGCTATCTTACAAAAAATAAAAGCATTTGTGCTAAGTGACTCCCTCCCCAATTGACCTTTTTACTCTAACTCATTTTTGATCTTTGTGCAACACATTAGATAGTATTTCCTCATACTAAACATACCCTATCTCTATAGCTTTGGGCGTCATGAATCTCCCTCTCCTCAACATGCTCTTCTTGATTCTTTTAGCCCTCCTAATACCTTTCTTATTCTCCCTTTATATCCTTTCTAACTCCTCTTCTTACAAGTCGTCTCATAGAATTCCTAAAGTACCTACTCTCACTCTCAGCTTTGTTGTTGTTGTTGTTGTTGTTGTTGATCCAATTCCTTTGATTAGTATCTACTCTTGCATGTAACTTATCACGCACGTGCTCATTATTAGAGTTGCAGTTCTGCTCAGACTTTCTTTATTTCCGGCTGTTTCCAGATGTTCAACGTTTATAAAGTCAAGTGCAAATGTACATAATTAAAGGTAACTCTTGTTTAACTTGACTTTGACTATATCCTCTCCAATCCCTTGCCAATGGGATTGCATTAAGATGTGGGGCATTTAACAGGTGGGGCCTTTAAGGGAGGAAGCCTTGAAGGGGTGGAGCTTGAAGGGGTGGAGCCTTAAAGGGGTGGAGCCTGTAAGAGGTGATTAGATCTTGAGAACATCCTTTTGACAAGGCTTGTAAGAGTGAGTTTGAGCTTCTTACAGTTCTGCATGCTGAAGGCGCCATCTTGAAAACAGAGAGCAACCCCAGCTAGTTGCAAGTATCTTGAGCATGGACTTCTCAGTCTCTGAATCTGTAGGATACATTTCTGTTCTTTGTAAACTGTCTAGTCTTTGATATCTTGTTGCAGTAGTGCCGAATGAAGTAAGCAATTTCTCATGATTAATGGCTCCCTTGTTACTCTGTTTCCCATGAGGTCTGCGTTGGAGCCCAAGGCTGTACACAACCCCCAGCCTTCTGAGATTTGAACATGAAGTCACCTCTCCTCCATCTCCTACCCATTTAACCATTCAATGCTACTATAAAAATGCTCCATAAAAATCTCTGGCTTTCTCCTTCTTCTTGTGTCTTACTCTTGTTCCTCTAATTTGGGCCGTCATCACCTCATTTTTCATTTTTAATAGTTGGCTACCTGGTTCTGAGTGTCACCACTCTGTTTTATGCTGGTAATACAGGTCACTTTTACCATATATTGCCTTTGTTAAAAATTCCTATTAGCTTCTTTTTGCATATTAGAACAAATTTAAAAGCTCAGTCCAGCATTAAGGGCCCATGCAAACGGACTCCATTTTAATTTATCAATCTCAACAATATTCTCCTACTTCAAGCTTTCTGCTTCTATCAGTTAGTTCTCCCAGTCAGTTTTATCCCCAGACTTGCCCACATTTACTTGTATGCCTGCTCTTCTCTCTCTACTAATAACAGTCTCATACACTTAGAACACTCAGCTCAAGCTGTAACCTCACAGGGAAGTTTTCCTGAATGGATCCCAGCCCATGGTGATTTGTCTAGTGCTTTAAATTGTCTCAGATTGACATGACCAGACCTTAACTCTCTACACATTATAGATGGCTTTCAAATTGTTTTCTAATTTATCGTGAAAATATTAATTTCCTCTCAAACAAGATTTAACATTCCTGAAGAGGAGAAACTGTGATTTGTACCATTTTAAATGTGTGAAATTCTACCATTGAATTTAAAAATAACTATTCCTAGCTTCTGGGATGTTTCCCCAATTCAGTTATTTCGAATCCCTGGGTGAGTATCAGAGGAACTAGTTCTTTAATGGCATAATCAGATCCCATGTCAAATAAATGACATTAAGAGTGTCATTAATATAATTCCGTATTCCCAGCGATGTTCTGGAAGGTTTATATGTATTCTCATTTATTATAAATACATCGAAGTATGCTTAAATAAAAAGGGTTGAATGAAAATGAATTTTAAATGAAAGAAGGAGATGTTCTATAAATGTAAGAATTGGTGTCTATATTCTGATGTGACTTTAAGCAAATACATAGAACAAATGTGGTCCTGCTCAGGACCAGGCTCATATTTTTCACCTATAAAACCTGTGCCACTGGGGGACAGACCTAAACATTAGCTCACTGGCCAATTCTCTGTAGCTCATTCACATTTGGAAAAATATAAAGGCAGACATTATCTACCTTTGCTTGCTCTCCATGCTCATGCCTTTTAGGGACCATTAAGTCTTTTGTAGGTCCTCAATGAATGTGAAGATTTTTACTTCTGCAATGGCATCTATATAATATCAAATCAATTGACATATTTGAGCTTATATATACCTATAAATCATAAGTGAAATGCTCCAGTCAATATAAAAGAAGAGTTATATGTTAGCATTAGAGCTTATTTTTATATTTTATTTTTACTAAGCTTTATTAATTCTTAACCCAATTCACAAAACATAGCTATAGGTTAAAAAGTTTTGGAAGGACCAAGCTCAGTGACTCATGCTTGTAATTCCAACTACTCTGAAGATAGAGATCTGGAGACTCACAGTTTGTAGCCAGGCAGGACAAAAATGTTAGCAAGACCTAATCTCAAAAAATAAGCTGGTTGCAGTGTTTCATGTATGTCATGTAGAGATGTAAATAGGAGAATCATACTCAAGAACTGCTTAGACAAAACAGGAGATCTTATTTGGGAAAATAACTAAAACACAAAAAGTGGCCACATGAATCAAGTGGTAGAGTGCCAGCCTAGCAATTGTGAGGCCCTGAATTCAAACCTCAGTATCAAAAACAAAAACAAAAACAAAAAAACTTTTTGTACTACAAGGTAGTATCATACAATACAGAAGCTTTGATGTTTCACTAAAACATTTGAAATAATGATCAAAGATACATTGTACTCATAAAATGTGTTAAATTGAAATTAATTTGTATAATGATTTAAAGACAATAAAAAATAAATTTATAAAAATCAAAATTGGCCGGGCGCCAGTGGCTCACGCTTATAATCCTAGCTACTCAGAAGCTTTGAGACTTGAAGATCACAGTTGAAAGCCAGCCCAGGCAGGAAAGTCCTTGAGACTGTGTCTCCAACCAATCACTAGAAAATGGAAGTGGTGCTGTGGCTCAAGTGGTAGAGTTCTAGTCTTGAGCTGAAGAGCTGAGGGACAGCACCCAGGCCAAATAAAATTTTAAAATTCTTTTTAAAAATGTATCTGCATAAAACCATACCTTTAAGAAAGCTTGCTTGTGTGCCGCTTGTGTGTGTGTGTTTCTGTGTGTGTGTTTCTTTCTCTCTGTGTGTGTATGTGTGTGTGTGTGTGTGTGTACCAGGACGAGGGCTCGAACTCAGGGCCTGGGCACTCTCTCTGAGTTTTTTTGCTCAGGGCTAGCAATCTAGCACTTTTGTCACAGCCACTTCTGGTTTTTTGGTGCTTAAATGGAGATTAAAATCTCCTGGGCTTGCCTCCTTTAGCTACCTTCAAACCTCAATCATCAGAGCTCAGCCTCCTGAGTAGCTATGGTTACAGGTAGGAGCCACTAGTAATCCTAGCTACTTAGGTGGATGAAATTCAAGGAAGTCCATGAGGTTATCCAGTTAACCACAAAAGCCAGAAATGGAGCAGTGGCTCAAGTTGTAGTACACTAGCCTTGAGCACCAAAGTGTCAAGTGACAATGTTCAGACTCTAAGTTCAAGCTCCAGGACTGGCAACAAATTTATAACTAAACAAACACACCAACAAGCATTAATGATAAGATGTTCTTTTTATACATAAAAAGAAAACATGAAGGAATATTGATGACATTTCTGCAAACTTAAAAAGGGGAAGAGGAGTTTTATCAGAATAGAAGAAAACCCCAAACTCTGCAGAGACAATTCCACCAACTAGGAATTAAAGTTTTTGGATAATGAGCTTGTCGTGATTAATAGAAATTAAAGAAATAACATTGTTAACAGTTCCTAGTATAGTAGTAAATCCAGCCTTTCAGTCCATAGCTGGACTGGTCATCAGATTGCAACAGAGCGCTTTCTACCCTAAATATGTGAAGGCTGAAAAGATAGATAAAAGCATTGCAGGAGTTCTAATTTTCACAGCTTTGTGGGCCACAGAGATCTCCCTGTCTTGCTCAGACTCCACACAGAGTCTTTTTCTCATTTATAGGCCTGGCATGGCTGGCTTCACCAAAACAGTTATCCATTATTTGCTGGCAGCTGATAAACCCATCAAAAGGCAACCAATAAGCAAGAACTTATTTGAAGAATGACATTATCTTACTACTGTCAGAGAGTATGAGCAAAATGGCCATAGGTTTATCATCCTTACAAAGAGAAGGTGTTAGGAAGCAGAATTTTTTTTTCAGGTCAGAATCCTTAATCCAAGGCTGCAGACGATTTGATGTTTTGTAAATGGTCATTTTATCTCTGATCTGGTTAGGGGTTCTGCCATATACACACACCTCTAAGTCAGTGACAGGGAGGAAGGGAGGAACAGACAGAGACAGAGACAGAGATTAGAAAACTCCACAGCCTAAGAAAGAAGAGTGTGTCAGAATTCACAGATGACACAGAACATCATTTGCATCCAGTTCTGGGTGTCAGTGATCATGTCATGCATATTTATAAAAACAGCATGCAATGGGGCTAATGCCCATAAATGTGAAAATGATTAGAAAATTCATTAATTTGGGTCATTTGTACAGTTCCATTGTCAACTTTAATCACTTGTTTAAATTGATGTCTCCTTTAGAAAAGTCAGTCCATAGTAGTTATTTATTTATTCGGCAAGAACATTGCATAGGTCTGGCTTCCGCTTGACCTATAACATATTTTCTTATAATGTATTCATTTCATTCTAATAAGCAGAAGGTTAGGTTTAACCCATTAACATAAACCATTCTATTAATAAATACTTATTAACTCTGTTAGATTGTATTTCTGCCAGGGGAAATAACTTGGTTGCACTTACAAGTATGTCAAATGGCTACTTTATGCCTTTTAGCAAAAGCCAAAAATAATCCATGTTGAAAATACTTTTATAAGTTAAAACATCTTTTAGAAGCTTAAAATACTCACCAGACAATAGGGTGGAAATGATCTGTACAACTGGGGTGGGGAGAAGAGGGGGAGAGAAAGTGGAGAAAAATGAGGGAGGGGTTAACAAGTTCAACAAGAAATGTACTCACTACCTTACTTATGTGTCACTCCTCTGAACATCACCTTGAAAGTAAGTTTTTTTTAAATACCATAAGGAAAACTATTTTATAAAGCTTAAAATATTCCATAAGCCAATCAAAAAGTTTCCACCTGAATCTAATAATAAACTGGATCCTAATTAAGATCCTAGTTCATTTATCAACATTCCCTTGGCACAGTTACCAAGTCTGTGTTCTATCATTAACTGCTCACTTCCAGACCACCCCAATTCTTACTATCTGGTGACATTCTTTATGTAAACTCCCCCCCCCACAAACTTTCACACCCACAGGAAACTTCTCTATAGTTTGTTTAATCATGTACCCATTGGCAAAAGTTTGTCACATACCAAAACCTTTTTGAGCTCATATTAAGGTATTGCTCCCCAAGCTTACTTCTTGGCGTGCGCGCGCGCGCACACACACACACACACACACACACACACACACACACACACATCACTTTCTCTACTACTATTCCTACTGGGATATAAATATTTGTTTAAGAGAATTTACTTTTGTGTGTGTGTGAGAGAAAGTGTTTAAGTGTACCAGTGCCAGTCAGTACTGAGTCTTAAACTCGGGGCCTGGCCACTGGCCCTTTGCTTTCCTGCTCAAGGCTAGAGAAAGGGCTCCATTTCTGGTATGTAAATGGTTAATTGGACATAAGACTCGCAAACTTTTGTGCCCAGGCTGGCTTTAGATTGTGATTCAGATTTCAGCCTCCTGAGTAGCAAGGATTATAGATGTGAGCCACTGGTGCCCAAGTTAGAGCATATACTTTACAACACTGTCCTCCTCCCTCCACTGCTTGTCAAGTTCAGGACTGAGGGGACTCAGGTATCCAAGAAAGAGAACAAGCTTACACTTGAACATGGGGGGTACTGGGTGATTTGTTTAAAAGTGAGTTTTAAAAGTATTTTCCCCCAATCTAAAAACCTAGAGAATTAGTTCAAGACTATTTTTTTCATTTTTATGAAAATGACCTGAAGCAAGTCAGTGAATCCCTCTAGACCTCCATTTCATTGCCTATGAAATGAAAGTGATGAATAAGTCCATCATGATCCCTTTTAAAATTAAAATTCGTGATTCTGATATATCAGGCAAAGCACTTCTAAGAACTGAAAAGTTTTACCGAAGTTGGGAACAATGTTCTCAAAAAATACCCTGATAGTTCCAGTCATTAAAATTTAGCTTCTCGCTTTTCATCTCAGACAGTGACAGCTCTAGCTTCTTCCAGATGGCAGATGTTACCTCAGAATCAGGTGGGAAAATATTAAGTGTGATGAAGCCATAGAACATGCTAACTGCATCCATGAAGAATGAAATTTCTAACAAAGAGCCAAAGGGGAGGGGGCGCTGTCTCTTTAAGAGGGAAGGTTTTATTGGAAGCTGGTATCTATTTTATGAAAGAATAGAAGGAGGCTGATGGCTTCCTGCTCCCTATTTCTTTGCTGCCTGAGCATTGTGGTGGTGATTCCCAAAGGAAACCATCTCACAACACCAGCTTAGCAGCTCTGTACCAGGCCTAACCTGGAGGCTCTCTCTATTCCCCCTCTCACCACTGCATTCTGAGTACTAGAGTATTCTGAGTTCCACAGAGTATTGAGTACCACCCACAGGTGGTAATTGGCAGAGTCACAGATATGTGTTAAACCTAAGGTTTAAGAAAACCCACATTAAGGCTGAATATGGTGGCCCAAGCCTAGAATCCCATCTACTTGTTAGGCATCACGAGGAGAATCAAGGTTTGAGACTGGTTCTAGGCAAACAACAACAACGACAACAACACAGAATTTAAAACTAATCAGAAAAACCATCTGGGCCAGGAGTCATGGCTCCAGCAAGAATACCTGTCTAACAAGTGCAAAGCCATGAGTTCAAATCTCAGGGCTTATCAAAAAGAAAAAGAAAGCCTAAGATTAAGACTAGTCTCTAACCTGCCTAGATACTTCCAAGACATGATCTTTCAGAAATATGAATTCCTGTTACACACTTTGGACAGCTTTTGTTGTTCTCTGAAGACCTAAGTAGGTTTTTTTTTTCAACCTGTTAATTTCTTCCTGAAGATTCCTTTTCTCTGGAGGATTTCAATCTAATCTCCCCCATCCTCTCTCTCTGTCTCTCTCTGTCTCTCTGTCTCTCTCTCTGTCTCTCTCCCTCCTTCCCCCCTCTCCCTCCCTTCCCCTTCTTCTCTCCTCTCTCTCCCTGCAAAATTCAGAGCAGGTAGCTCTTTTATTTTTGCTAGTAGTTGTAATGCTTACTAGTTTTATCTCCAAATTGATAACCTAGATATCAAACAAACTACTTAATACACGAGTTCAGCATTCCAAACAAATTATTTTGGCACAAACGAAATATTTAAATGAAATGGTTCTTCCTGGTGTCCTTCAATATTCATTTTTTTAATCCATAGCTCATTTATTTTAGGTGTGACACAGGTATAAAGACACACAAAAGAGCATGAAATGTGTTATTAGTCAACAGAAGAGCTCTTCCATCATACTTTGTGGCAAAGGGAATCCAGAAACATTCTTGCCAAGGGCTATGTCCAATTAGTCTCTCATGAAATAATTTCACAATGGATAAAACATAAAATTCAGTTCCACTTTTAAGTATGGTGTCCCTGTGACACTGACTTGAACTTCAAATTTATGGAGTCATCTGAGCATTCTAATAGCTTTTTAAAAACAAAATTCAGAACTTTGATCAGGACTTTGATTCAAAACCTATCATCTCCATTGAAACACATGTAGGAGATATGTATCTTCTTTCAGTTTCAAGTGTTTAAAGGAAGTCTATCGGGCAAGGAAATTTTAAAAGCTGGAAAATAATCGTGATATTTGTGGACAGGAAAACCAGTAGTTATATGGCTTGTCATTTGGGAGTTTTAGCATGTTATCTGTTTGTTTTGAGGCAAGTTCCCATTATGTAGTACAAACGGATCTAGAACTTAAGATCATCCTCTTGCCTCTGCCTCCTCCTAAAGGCTGAGATTACAAGTGTACATCACCTTGATATTGAAATTTTCTAATGCTTTCAACATTAGCCTGATCAAGAAATTGATTTATTGTTCGTTTCCCTCACTCTCTTTTACCTTATTTAATAACTATATAGCTATGTTCCCATAAGAAAACTCTTGCTTTACCCTTATGCACTCCTTGCCTGTCAAAATATTTCCCCAAACTTTCACTGTATTAGAACAACTTATGAGGAGCCATAGAATGCACCAATAATTCTATTTCTCTAACAACTGGGATCCATGGAATATGTGCTGTTAGAAATTCTTTCACCTGCTGTAGGCTGAGAAGATAAAATAAAGTAGCTTCATTTGTTCAAACAACCCAGCTTCATTGAATAGAGAAAATCCAAAGGCAACAATTCATACTAAAGATATTGGCACTTCATTTGTTTGTAAATATAATCTTTGACAAGAATACTAGTGGACAAGTCAACACATCTGTGGTTCAACATACCTACACACACAAATACACAAATACACTCACACAAACACATACTTTTGTGATGAGGTAGTTTAACCAATGGATGACACAAAAGGTTTTTAAATCCAGTACTCATTTTTTATTTTTCATTTTGTTCTGTTTTTGTTCAGATTTGCTATTTATCTACCTGTCTATCTATCCATATCTATCAAAAGACAGAAGGAGATATGTATGTATTTATATCTAAGTCCTATATGTTATCTCTTACTTCACTGGTCAAACTTTCTCTTATGTGAACATGGAAAAAAAAGGTGAATAATGAAAGATGGATCACCTTTGCTTCTGTAGAAAACAGTAAGCATTCATGAGGTCCTCTGAATCCATATTGCTGTGTTTTCTATTAGCAAACTATCCTCTGAAAACTTATTAACCTTTTTGACAGCTTTTTTTAAGATGCCTAACTGTATTCAGAGAACTCATTACTATATCAGATCAGTTCCTTTTCTGAGCTTCATTTGGGGAAATGCCTCTGTAGTCATCCTCCCTTACTAATTTTTTCATCTGTCATATACATTCAGTTCCCGGAACTCCAAAATTCAGTGTGCAATAATATTTCCACACTGTCGCCATAGAAGGCAATTTCATCCACCAGTTTTCAGTATAAGTACTTTGAAAATACTGCCATTATTTTTATTTTGCTGCTTATTGACTCAAAGAAAAGACCATTTATCAGAAATGAAGTCATTAGAAAATTATTAATCTTTAATGCATACTTTTTGTTTTCTTTTTAACCAAACCCCTTTCTAAAACTTCTGTTGTATTACATTTTGTAAATTCTCTGCAAATAACATCAATATTTTCATTTTGCTGTGTAATAAAGATTTTTGGCTTCCACATTTTACAATATTTATACTGAATATTTTCAAGATTTGATACAAAAAATTTACAAGTTATTTGGGCTAGAAATTTTTCTCACAGAAAATAATTAGAAACCATGTGATGTTTTTATTGTTTCTTTTGAGACTGTCATTCTTTATCCCATAACCATTTTTGGTTCTTTAGAACTCAAAGTACTGAATTATCTCAAAACACTTTTTCAGCACATATATATTATGAGAGTAGTAAAAGAAACACTTTGACAGTATATGAGTGGCTATGTTAGTGGTCCCAGCTACCTGAGAGGCTGACATAGTGAGGAATGTGTTTTGAGGCCACCCTTGGCATGAAAGTTCACAAGACTTCATCTCAATAGACTAACACTGGGCATAATGGAGTACCTTTACCATCTTACCTTACACAGGTAACCTAAAATAAACAGATCTCAGTCCAAGTGTGTGCCCAAGCAAGAAAAGAAGTCCTTGGATCAAAAAGTAGACAGTTTGATAAAGGGCAAGAGCCAGGGGCCATAAATTCCTCTCTGAAAATCTAGCAAATAACAAAGTTGAGAACTAGAGAATCAGTTTAAAGCCAGCCTGAGCTGGAAAGGCTCACCAACATTTCTGTTTAGTAGACAATGTAACACTAAGGCATGACTTACATGGTAGTACAATGAACAAAAAAGTGCTTCAAGAACATAAGGCTGGGGCTGGGAAGGTGGCTCAGTGGTAGAGCTCATGCCTTGCATGCTAGAGGCCCTGGGTTCGATTCCTCAGCACCACATAAGCAAAAAGAAAAAAGCCGGAAGTGGTGCTGTGGCTCAAGTGGTAGGGCGCTAGCCTTGAGCTGAAGAGCTGAGGGACAGCACCCAGGCCTGAGTTCAGGCCCCATGACGGGACCCCCAAAAAAACAACAAACAAAGAACATAAGGCTCTGAGTTCACACACACACACACACACACACACACAGCTGAAGGCATGACACATTGGCAAAACGCTTACCTAGAAAATGTGGGTCTCTGATTTCAATATTTCCTAAAAAAGAAAATTGAAAAATAAAATTTTAAGAAATAATATTATTTTGGGGTATTTGAGACTTAAAGAATTCATTTTTCTATTTGTGAATGTGAAGGTATTAAGGACTGTTAAAAACCATACAATTGGCAAAAAAATAGAAATATATTTAGAAGCAGGTGCATAAAAGCAAAAAATTTTAAACTTGTTTTATTCCATTCTTTGGCTTTGTACAGTATCCTAACAGTATCTTAACCTTCCTGAACAACTTATTGTTCAAGTAAAAACATCTCATTTTTTACTCATTGATTCTCTTATAGATTTCTTTCTTAATTTGAGAACAAATCTCTGAACATTTCATTGTGTCCTAGCTGTTGTATTTATTGCTGCCATTAGTTTAGCAAAGCACTGTTCTCACAAAATTATAAATTTATAAAAATAACAATTTTCGTGTTGAAACTTTTCACACTTTCTCTTCAAAATTTGAGGAAGATCTTAATAGATTAGAACACATTCTAAAGACAACTCTATTTGCAATGTAAAAAAATATTTTGGTTATTAGACTAACTCAAATCAAAAATAACTTAAATTTCAAGTTTACTGAATAAACTTTCCATCAAGAGTCTAAACAAACTGAAATATGTCATTTTCCTGTCACTTCACCTGCTTTTCATTCAAAAGTTCTTAAAAATAAATAAATAATGTTTGGCTCAGGGCTTCCTAACAATATTACTTGGAAATTTTATATTATTTATATAATATTTAATATAAGTATACATTATATAATGTAAATATATTTATAGTATATATAATATAAATATACATTATGTAATATAAATATATTTATATAATTTAAATATATTGTATCATATATTTATATATTATTTATATATAATATATATTTATACATATATTATTTCACATACATGATACTCCAATGATACTTCAAAGAGTATCACTGATAATGCCAAATATTCAGCAATGTTACAATGGGAATATTTGTTATTTGTCTCCCATTCATGCTATAAACATCTCACATTCCACACAGGCAAATCCAGAGATTTAAGCTTTTCAGTCTATCCTTCAAATTGACCCTCTTGCAATACATTCTTGACGTCTCTGAGTCTCTTGAGTCCTCTTTTTCCTTCAGTTCAACTCAATAAATTCAATTCCACCAGCATTAATTGGGCTTCTCCGTGTAAAGCACTCAGTGTCAAGTGCAACAGAGAATAAGCTTCCATCCTCCTCCACGCTATCACCACAGGAGAGATGGTTCCCTTCTTCCTCATGGAGAGCCAGGGCCGCCAGGGGTGTCATTGGGAGCAGAATTATAACATCTGGATAGTACTAGTTTCTCTATTCTCTCTCAAGTGTCCAATCACATCACAGAGCATGCATTTCTTTCAATGGAATTTTGTGCACCTGCACATGTGTGCAACACTCATCTCCATCACCTTCTCAAAAGAAAGTAGACTTTGTATTTTTAATTTGCTCTCAGATCATTCCCTTCCTGTAAGTTATCATGCTTCTGGTTGTGCAGGTTTATTCAAAACATTTTGCTTACAAATGAACACTTAATAAAAGGCTATTTGCACGAATGCTAAAAAAATAACCAGCCAACTATCTGTCTCTCTTGCACACTCTCTATATACATATATAAATATATAGATAGATATTTTTCATAAACAGGTATATATATGAAATTTGGAATAAAGTAGAAAGCAAAAAAAATAAAGATATCAAATCCCCTGGAAGCAACACTAACAACACGACATCATCCATCTGATGATTAAGCCTTTTTCTATATATTATTATTCCAGTAGAGTAGCAGAGAAATTACTGGGTAAAATTTGAAGTGGCAATGTCATATTAACCATATTTCTATACAAAAGATAGAAGTGCAAAGTACCATCAAAAGACTTTGTTTTCCATTTAGTAGAGTGCAAATTGTGAACAGTGGTTCAAAATAGAGTGTATTACTACATAGAGTAATATTTTAAAAGGGCAGATAGGTAGTTCACAATGAGCAGTTTGCTGGGAATGCAGGGATATTATCTCTTAAATATTGCTATTCTTCCAGGAGTACTGGCCAGCAACTCCCTTCTGGACACATGATTCAGTTTGGAGCCTGGTTCTTGAGTACAAAGAGATGCTGGCTTTTAGCATCTTTCCAATATGACACTGATTTTCCTCCTTAAGTCAAGTCAAGTCCTCCTTCTGTAGTCAAGAAACTAAGGAGTGAGGAGTCACATATATATTCTACATCTGAGACCAAAATGTATCCCTCTCTGTATGATGAAATAAGCTTATTAATGACATCACACCGCTAAAGGACCTGGCTACTTTATGCCTGAAGTATCTGCTGTTCTTGTGACTTTATAAAAAAAAGCTTGGGATAAAATTCCAAATTCTTTTGTAACCGAGAAAAGGAAAAAAAAAAACTTTTCAGCCTTTCCCTTGGGGCTAACCGTAATTGGATCCACTTTTGATGCTAAATTCAATATTTGATTTCCCAAATGAGAGACTAGGAAAGCAATGTTAGCCAAAACAGTTCTTTAGATGAGCCTCTCTTCCCATCTACAGCCATTATTTTCGCATGGATTTTACACATTATTTAGTAAGGGTCTGCAAGCTATATGGGTTTTTTTTCCCATGGTGTGTGTTCTATAATATTTGCAGATATTTACCAAAAATACTCACAGCTGAAAGCCCCTTAGCACCCTGCTCATCACCACACATATGCTCACTCTTTCCAGCTGCCCGCTATATTTAAAATCATAGAATTTTACCACAATATTTTCCTACTGTGAGATCTTGCTTAGTGTAAAGTTATAAATTAAAACATAAAATACTACCAGAAATACTAATTATATCAGAATCATCCAATTATTATTACACAGTGATTTTTTTATGTTTCTATCAAGTTTTTATATCCTTCATGTTTCCCCAAAAGTACAAAAGGATTATTACAGCACCCTCAGTTCTGTGCCAGGAATTCTCGCTCATAGGATTTAGATAATACATAACAAAGAAGGATATTACAGGACTGGATAGTTTTAATCAAATGTGAGTCATAGGATACCTGACAGAAATGTAGGGCTTGGCACAAAAATACGTAGGTACGTATGTTCTCGATAAAGAGGTAAATGTTTGTGTGTGTGTGTGTGTGTGTGAATGTATATACATATATAAGTTGGACATGTATATCCAAATTATGTTGTCATTTTGAATGCCTAGCTGTTCTTCCATTTTTGTTTTGATGTTCACACAAACATCCCACATAGTGACATTTTTTAAGCTGTTCCTCAATGTAAAAGAGAAGGGTATGTTTTTTTATCATAAATAAATAATAAATGTACTGTTGACTGTATCAGTGGTCAAAATAAAAGCTTACTGATCGCATAGTATGTTAATTTAATCCTGGTTTCTGTCATTGTCATTGGCTTCTGAACCTAATATATACATATTTAGAAATTTATGTGCTCCAAGAAAACAAAGGAGAATTCACACACAAAACACGTTGGGATAGAATAAAGATTCATTGAAAGTAGCAGCCATCATAGAATATTTAAGAACATTTTCTTTTCAAATCGATACTAATCTCTGCATCCCTTGCATGATTATAACTTTAATTTGGAGTTTTTTTTAATCTTCATGTCCTTTTACAGTTTGGTTGTTTAATCCCATTAATGGATTCTTACCAAGCACAAGTGAAAAAGCACTAATGCACTTGGTACATATCAACTGGATGATATACCATGTACTAGTGATCTAACTCACTGCAGTCTCTTAAAGAAGCAGAGGAGAGAGTACCAAGACAAAGCATGGCACAAATCGTAAAGAGGAAGGGGAATGACAGCTTCTCCTTGGCCAGGAGTAGCCAAGAAAGAAAACTGGTTTGCAGTTCTGAGTCTCCTAACTTCAAAAAAATAGATGTTGAGATTTTTAAATTGTATTTTCCTACGTTTTTCTGTTCCTAAAGACCATATAAGGCATGTCCACAGTCCATATCCATAAGGTCATGTCAGCTCACAGACACCCTAGTTGTGAACCCTGGCCAAAGTCCTGTGCCAGGTGCGAGTGAGCAGAGGAGCTGGAAGAAATAGAGGAAATAAAGCAAGAGACTAACTCAGAGAAACCTCACAAGGAAAGAAAAGCAAACACAAGACAATACGGCACCATGAGTTAAACCTGCCACTAACCTATGTGTAGAGTCCAAGCAAAAGCCCAGCACAAGCAGCACTGGAGCAGACTCAAAGGTACAGTGTTTGTGTGGAAAGCCAGCTTGTCACAGTTCAGCTAAAATAACGAATGTTCCATGCTCAAAAAGCATGAGGTGTGCTACATGTTTAATTACAAACCAGAACTGACATCATACATAAACTTCTTTAAAATGAAATTTTCACAGATACTTTCTACCATCTTATTAAGGCAGCATATGCTTTCTGGTTCTTCATCTTAACTATTAAGGTGTTAAGCCATGCAAGTTCTGTTCTTAAATAGAATCCTTGTGCATTCATATTTCATACCTGGGAGTGCAGGTGACTGCATTTACCTCATTCCTTCTTTGGCATTTATTTATAATTTTTCATGCAGTTGATACTCAGTATGTTGGCGACAGGGAGGCAGCTTAGAAAATTCTGTGTGTCTGTATTTTTTGAAAGTTACTTACAATAATTGAGATTGATTTGAAATGTCTACTGTTAATGACTCTCTCTGACTTTCAGTGACCTTTCTGTCCCAATAGCTGAGGATTTTGGGTTTGTGGCTTTTAAAAAATGATCTTACAACACAAATCTCTGCAAGCAAAAAGAGTCGTCCACCCACATAACCCAAATACACAGTGCTCATGCAATTATAAATTAAATAATAATTTAATTTTAAAATATTTAAATTTAATATTTACATTCCATATTGAGCAATACATTTTTGAAGACAGCAATTTTCTGATGAATGTTTTTAATTTCAAGCATTCTAATATAAGGAATAATAAAAATGACATTTTAGACTATTCTGAATTTAGGAGCATAAATAGAGCATTTCAGGGCCTAGTTTTTCAAGAATAGATACTAACAGGATAAACAAGATTAAACCTGTCATTATATAAAACTGTTTATTCATTCTGTGCATGGTATCTTAATATGAATTTTATGGGGTTTAATGGGAGTTTAATTTTGGATTTAGAGTAAAAGATCATGCTACACAGTAATGCAGGTGATGAATGAGGTTATCAGCATTATGTGTATGACCCTTAAAAGGTGAGTACACTAAATATACCTCAAAGGCAGAGTTATTAACCTTCAAATGAATTACAGATTTGATCTGTGGGACAAGAACTATCAGCAAAGAGTATTTCTACATACTCAGTGACAAGTATTAGAATATTGGAAAGTAACAATTTTGAGCCAGCTCAGCATAGTGTCCTAGAAAATTTTGTTGCATTGTTTTTCCAAATTGACTTCTGCTTTCTCTCTCTGAATTCATTTTCTATCATCTCACTACTAAAACACCGAAGAATATATCCATACTATTTTAACAAGCCTGCCGCTGGCTGGCGGGAGCAGAAAGGGGGAAAGGCTACATGGACTTTCTCTACACCCCTTACTAATCCTTACTTATGTATCCCTGTTCATTGAATTGCAGTCCTGCTATCTGTTTATCCAGTATTTTTGCACATTGTTATATTCATAATAACAGAGGTATATGAATATTCTTTTAAATTTATACCCTATAATGTACTGCAGAAGAACTGTAGACTTTATTATTTTACTCTCAGTAATAGCCCTTGGGAACATCCCCTTAAAAACTACACAATGCCATATGACTGGTAAGAAGTGAATATGAATTTACATTATATGACATTCCATAATTTATATTCAAGCACTGTTGCAATACCCCCTTAGTGGTTTACAGTTATTTGCTATTGAATACTGCTGCAATGAATGTCTTTTTACTTCTTCAACTTTTTTTTAAATGTGTTTTTGTACTAGGGCTTGAACTTTGAACCTGGGTGTTGTCCCTTAGCGTTTTTGTTCAAGGCTAGCAATCTACTACTTGATCCATAATGCCACTTTCAGCTTTTTAGTGTTTATTTAGAGATAAGAGTCTAGGCTGCCATTCAACCACAGTTCTCGAATCTCAGCTTCCTGAGCAGTTAGGATGACAGGTATAAGCCAACAGTGCCAAGTAGGTCCTTCTATCTTAGCAAACATCATTGACTATAGCCCAGCTCTGTGATTAAAATCAAAAGGCATACAAATGCTTTTTGTATGTTTAAAAAGGATTCTTTATCATCTTGAACCCTCTCAAAATCATTGTCCATTTTACAGATGAGAAAAATGCAGTTGATTCAGTAGAACACACACAGAGTGAGTGTAGAGACAGAATGTGAACCTACACCTCCCTGTGTTCTTCATCACTTTTCTATCATCTCAAGCTGAATTCCAATGAATTCCAAAAGAAAGGTCATTTGGAAAATTGGGCATCTTCCTCATGTGGATTAAGGTGGTCCTTGGTAAGCCTTTGAAGAACTGCACAGAAAGAGATGCAAAGAGAGACATGCTGAGCAGTTTTTCCCCCCCGGACTGACCTCTTTGGAGTTACAATAAAGCCAAGCTTTCCTCTCTCCTTGTTTACCAGGTTCTATGAGAGAGAATAAAGAGAAAGATATTCCTGTTGATGAAAATGATGACAGATAAAATGTGTTTGAAGGCTATAAAAGCTCCTTACATCTGGAGCAGCTGGCAGCATGGGATGGGACTCTAAGGGGAACTCATAGATATCTAATTCGAGCAATGGTTAAAAGTAAACTTGGGAACAGCTGATTCAGTGCAGTTATCTCTGGCTCTGGGAAGTTTCGTGATGTTCAGAGCCTGGCGCATAAAAATCCACATGACACATATTTGCTGAGTCTAATATCCTGATGAAAATGAACAGGGATGATTTACAGGAATATATTAGTCACAGCTGTTCTTATATAAACCAGGATATAACACGCTATCGCAGGTAATGAGCCATTAAAATGGGCAGAAAAGACTTGCTAATGTCTCAATAATTATGTATATTAGGGTACACAGATAACATGCAAATATCAGTGGCATAGAAATCAATTAGATTAGATAGATTGTTCACCATTCCGCAAATATTTGCAGTTACCACAAACATGGCTTTTTTCCCCCTAAAACTTGGGAAGGTTGTAGAATCTTAGTACTTCAGCCATATTTTAGGGTCACACACCAGAGATATTATCTCTAATATATGGAAACCTACTACTATACAGACAAGAAAATGGACCAAGACCATTTGCCAAGATCAACTCACCATGGAAACTCGTTAGGTTATTATGATTAGAAGAACCATTGATATCTTTCAGCTAAAATCCTACAACAAAACTCCCAGGGACCAGTACAAAGAAGAAAAGACAAGGAGAAGATGGCAGCTAAATACATTTATTATAAGATCCAAGAAGGATGGGCCTGCCAGCTCCACTGACAACTTTATTTGACAAATGCCACCCTCATGATGCTTAAGATCTTAGACTAGCATGATATATACACCAAATTCTCAAATATGAAGTCAGAGTGAATAAATGTGGTATCAGGCCACAGGGTAAGTTTTGCCCGAATGGTAGCAATAAGGATATAATGGCAGTCCTTATGAGTGGGGAGCTGTTGCTTAGTAAAAAGCAATGGGAGATTTTTTTTTTAGAATTGGTCAGAGGGAGGGAGGAAAGGAGGCAAGGAGAATGTGAACAGAAAGAAAGAGGAGATGAAACAGGGAGAGAGAGAGAGAGAGAGAGAGAGAGAGAGAGAGAGAGAGAGAGAGAGAGAGAGAGAGAGAGAGAGAGAGAGAGAGAGAGAGAGAGAGAGAGAGAGAGAGAGAGAGAGAGAGAGAGAGAGAGAGAGAGAGAGAGAGAGAGAGAGAGAGAGAGAGAAACAGAGAGACATAGAGTGTGTTAAGTGGTGTAGTTCTCCACTAGGCCAGAGAGATGAAGAGAAATCATGTCTTGTCAATTAAAGGAGGTTATTGGGATCAGTAAGTTGGACCACTCCATTCTTTCTGTATGATGTGATCTGTGATATTGCATGGAGCATCTTCACTTCTCACTAGTTTCCTGCTTCCTTTGTCTTCAACTAGCCCTTTCTACTCAACAGGTTTTAACTTTTTACACCTTTTACTTTTCCTAAGGCTAGTGCTGACCAGTAGCCGAGTGACCTACCACAACTCTCTCCTCCCATCTCCCTCCTCCCATGTGGGGTCTCCCCTGCTCTTCCAAGCAGAACTATTTCTCCGATTCATTGCTTCCCTTATCCCAGTTGCAGTTGTATTAGTGGGTCATATTTACTAAGCAATGGTCTGTTTACACATTTTGTCTTTACTCTTGTGGCACAAAATTTAAAGCAGTGTTCTGTTCATTCTTAATGCCTTGGTGTCTAGCCTTGTCTGTATTTGTGGTGTCTCTTTGCTTATAAATGAATGAGTGAATTCCATTATACATATACATATATATATATATATATATATATATCACATTTTCTTTTTTTTATTGTGAAAATATCATACAGAGGGGTTACAATTACATGGGCAAGGTAATGAGTACATTTCTTCTCAAGCATTGTTGCCTCCTCCTTTGTTTCCCCTTCTCATCCCTTCCCATCTCCCCCACCCCCAACCGAACCTCTCCCCATTGCCAAAGTTGTAAAGTTCGTTTTTCAAAATAACATCTTGTACATCTCATTGTTGCAATGGGTCCGCCTATATCCTTATTTAAACAATTTATTTTTTTCCTTCCCCTCCACAAAGTATACCAACATCAAATACAGTGAATACAGGGATTATACTGTGGGGAAGGGACATACAAAGCAACAAAGAAATCATCTTATAAATATGTTAGAAACAATCACAAGAAAGAAAAACCCTTTGAATCCTTATCTTGGGGTTCATTTCACCTAACTGTTTCTGCTTGTCTCAGACATACACTAGTTATTGCAAATAAGGGAAACCATGGGACCTATGTTTCTTTGGGCCTGGCTTACTTCACTTAATATAATTTTTTCCAAGTCTTTCCATTTCCTAACAAATGGGGCAATGTCATTCTTTCTGATGGAGGCATAGAATTCCACTGTGTATATATACCACATTTTCTTGATCCATTCATCTACTGAGGGGCATCTGGGTTGGTTCCATATCTTAGCTATGGTAAATAATGTTGCAATAAACATAGTTGTGCTGGTAGCTTTACTTTGGTCTTGTTTGTGATCATTTGGGTAAATGCCCAAAAGTGGGATTGCTGGGTCATAGGGGAGCTCTATGTGGAATCTTTTGAAGAACCTCCATACTGCTTTCCAAAGTGGTTGAACAAGTTTACACTCCCACCAACAATGCAGTTAGGTTCCCTTTTGGTCACATCCCCTCCAGCATCTGTTGTTGTTAGAGTTCTTGATTATCGCCATTCTAACTGGGGTGAGGTGGTATCTCCATGTTGTTTTGATTTGCATTTCTTTTGTGGCTAGAAAGGTTGAGCATTTCTTCATGTGTCTATTGGCCATTCTTATTTCCTCTTCAGAGAAGTTTTTCTTTAAGTATTTAGCCCACTTATTTATTGGGCAGTTGTTTCTTTGAGGATTTGTTGTTGGGGGATTTAATTTTTTGAGTTCCAGGTATATTTTAGATATGAGACCTTTGTCCGTTGTATGGCTAGTGAAGATCTTCTCCCAATCCGTAGGCTTTCTATTGATCTTGCTAGCTATGTCCTTTGCCATGCAGAAGCTCTGTAGCTTCATGCAATCCCATTTGTCAAACCTTTCTTTGATTTGTTGTGTTTCTGGGTCTCTATTGAGAAAATTTTGGCCTATGCCTAAGAAACCTAGGGTTTCTACTATTCCTTCCTGTAATGTTTTCAGAGTGTCTGCTTTGACTCAGAAGGCTTTGATCCATTTGGATTTGATTCTGGTGCAGGGTGATATATAAGGATTTAACTTTAGATTTCTACAGGTATTTAACCAATTTTGCCAGCACCATTTACTGAAGAGGCTGTCTTTCTTCCATTCTATTTTTTTAGCTCCCTTATCAAAGATTAGGAATTCTATGCCTCCATCAGAAAGAATGACATCTCCCTATTTGTTAGGAAATGGAAAGACTTGGAAAAAATTAAGTGAAGTAAGCAAGGCCCAAAGAAACATACATCCTATGGTTTCCCTTATTTGCAATAACTAGTATATGTCTGGGACAAGCAGATAAGGTCTAAAACTACGTACATATGACCAGATAAAATGATGTTCAGTGAAATGAACCCCACAAGTGGTTTTTTCTTTCTTGCTATTGTTCCTACCGTATTTATAATATACCATGTGATTTTTTTGTTGCTTTGTATGTTCCTCCTCCACAGTATAACCCCTGTTTTCACTGTATTTATGTTGGTGCCCTGCATCCTGTATATACACTTCTCTAACTTGGGGAGGGGAAGAGAAAAAACAAAATGCTTAAATAGGGATACAGGTTGACCCATTTTAACAATGAGCTGTACAAGACACTATGTTGCAAAATGAACTTTACAATTTAGGCAGTAGGTGGAGAGGTTGGGGGGGGGGGCGTGTACTTGTGGACGTGGGAAGGAAGAAAGGGTAGGGGAAAAACAAAGGAGGTAGCAATGCTTGATAGGAAATGTACTCATTATCTTGCTCATGTAACTGTAAGTCCTTTGTACAGTATTTTTACAACAAAAAGTGTATTAAAAATAAATGAATGAGTGAGTGAGTTACCGAATGTCCACTAGAATGAGCGATGTTTGGGAATGAAGATAACTGAATATTCTCCAGGGGAGAACAGAAAGCATAGAAAAGGAGAAAGACTGCTAATGCTAAGGTAAGGAAAGAGATGATTGGTGAAGCATTGTGGTAACAAAAGGATTAGGATTTTTTAAATGTAGGTAATCTAATAGAGTAAGTCATGGAGGGAAAAAAGCAAATTTTCACCTCAACACGAAGCTGTGGACAGACTATAAATGAAATAATGATTACTGAACTTCTTTGGAAGAAGCCTTCTTTGGAAGGCTTATACCCTTTCTCATTATCATTACAAGCCTTGTCATCTGTCCATTACAGACATAGGGCCAACCAGAAGAGCCAGACAATTCAGTTATACTCTCAGAGCTCAAATATGAATCCAGGACTGTTTTCTAAGGGCTTGTATTTTTCTGTAAAATAAAATTTGGTATTAGTTGTGGCCATAATAATATACTGGGAAGACAAGAAATTTTAAGCTATTGGAAAACGTAATTAAGTATATCTTAAAATGATTCAGAACTGGGTTAGAATATTAACAAAGCTGTCATCAAAGTATATTTTGTTCTGGTGCAGTTAAAAAATTGGGATAGAATGAAAAGGCCCATATATGATATTTAAGAGTTTGCAGTAACCTCATGAATGTTTTCAACAAATATCCATGAAATATTGTTATATCTTCGTTTTGTGAACTTCATGTGAAGTAGCATAGAGGAATCAGATATAGTTCTTAAAGGAAAGCTATTTTAATAAAGCTTAAATCTAAAAATGATTATGCCATGAGGGTCAGTCATATATCATACATACTTTAAGGGTGATTCAAACAGGAAGAAAGCTGAAAAATACTTGATGTGACACTAATAATTTATGCAAAGCATAGATTAAAACAGGAGGATAGAAAAGGCATGGCATCAAAAAGAAAGAAAGGCATAGGAAAGAATAGGTAAGTAAAAGGAAGAGAGAAAGAAAGGGAAGAAAAGAAGAGATGGAGGAAAGAAATGAGAACTAAGGAGAGAGGAAAGGAAAAGAGAATATAAGAGAAGAGATAGAAAGAGAAAAGGAAAACATGGAATTAAGATCATGATGGACAGGAATGGAGCTCAGAGTCCCAAGGTAGTGCAGGGTGTATCACTGGAAGAGTCTGAGCATGACAAATGGCTGAACAATTAGAATAAGAGGTTAAGATGCTACTGAAATCTCTACCCAGCAGACAATAGGGAACCCTTGAGACTTAAAACTCCAGCCCAGCCAGAGTGACTTTACAGATTGGGTCAACTTTACAATTAAAATACTTCTGTGATTTCCTATCGAATGAGGTCTGAAATCCATCAGAGCCCTCATACACTATCTGGCTTCCCCCTAATGCTGCAGTCTTCATTCTTGATGGTGTTCCCACCCCACCCTTGTCAGAGGCTTAGCATATTCTGTTCCTTCTGAAAGGCCCTCTTCACCTCTTCCATGGGACTTTGCCTTAAATCTAATTTTGCACACCACTTTCTCAGGAAGGTTTTTTTTTCCTCTGATATTCTAGATTATCCTAGTTTCTATCCATGCATTAATAGCCAATCATCCATTCCAACACCAAATTACATATGTCATTTATTAATATTTGGGTCATTAATTGCTTAATGCCTATATCTCCCAAATTACTGTAAATTTCACACAAGCAAGGACCATGAGAAACTGGCTAAGAAGTATTACTCTTACATCAAACACAAAAACTTAATACATAAATCTAGTTAAGACCGTGGATTACTGGAGGTGACCTATTTGGTGTAAAGATTAAAGATAAAAAGACAAAGAAGATATTGAAATGTCCAGTAAAAGACCCATGATACAAATAGAAAGAAAGATTTTTAAGAGTAGAGTCAAAAAGACTTCAAATTTTCTAGATGACTTATGTATAAATAATTGATGAGATCTCACAGAAAATAATTAGTGAATGTTATTTTTCCAACTTTCATGATTTTTAAGAAATCATTTCTCAGGAATGTTACATTTTTTCCCCTAATATTGAAGCCCCTTCACATCCTATGTTATCTTGGTACTTACTGGACTTGAACTCATGGCCTGTGCCCTTCTGGGTTTTGTCTGCTCATAGCTGATGCTCTACCCCTTTAGCCACTATTCCAGTTACAATTTTGCTGATCAATTATAGGGAAGAGTCTCTCGAAATTCATTTACCTGGGCTGGCTTTATACCAGGATTCTCAGATCTCTTCCTCGTGAGTGGCTAGGATTTTAAATAAGAGCCACTGGTGCCCAGATTCTATATATTCTTCATAGAACATTGCATGGATACTAACACCTACTATGTGTCATGCCTTTTTCTGAGTGATTTACAAGCATCTCCAAGTGAAACAGGTAAAGGTCCCTATAGTGTTGAATCTCTTTGATAGTAAGGTAAAGAAAATGAAGAGTAATAGCAGATGTACATATATTGTATGTTTGAAAGTCATAAGCATTGTATTGAATGCAATTAAATGTCACCATTTGTTTTGTTATAAATAATGTATTGCTTTGTTCATTACAATTAGCCAAAAAATAAAGGATCCTATGGGAAAAAATAGTCATGAGCATAAGGAAAAGTAAAGAAAAGTAAGGGGAATCAACATATAAATAACCCAGTGCCTCTGTATCAGTGTTCTATAGCATGATGCATGAATTTTAAAAGCCTTTGTCTTTTCTGTTGTTTTATTTCAATGAAGTCCAGAAGCAGAGTCTCTCATTGTAGGCACTCAATGAAATGCAATTGCTCTTTTTCTCATCTATATCCTGAGGAGAGAATCCTCAAAGGCAAGGAGGAAGTGGGATATCTTGGTATAAAACAGACTCCTTATTAGAGCTGGGATATGTAGCCCTGGGTCAGTATCCTCACCTGTCTATAAAGGGGTGTTCTTTGTTCTCCTGAATCAAAATCCAATATCTGTCTTCATACTTCTGAACATTATGTATACATACATACATGCATACATGTATATATTTTCAACATATACGTATATTGTTATATAATGATATGTAAGTATGTATTTATAAAGAATAAATATATATGTATATTTTTTCCTGAAAATACTTTCATAAGCCAGGCGCCAGTGACTCAGGCCTGTAATCCTAGCTACTCAGGAGGCTGAGATCTGAGGATCACCATTCAAAGCCAGTCCAGGCAGGAAAGTCTGTGAGACTCTTACCTCCAATAAACCATTAGAAAACCAGAAGTGGAGCTGTGGCTCAAGTGGTAGAGCATTAGCCTTGAGCTGAAGAGCACAAGGACAGCGCCCAAGCCCAGAGTTCAAGCCCCACTACTGACAATAAAGAAAAGAAAGAAAATAAAAACTTTCATAGATGTTACTCTTCCATTTCTCACTTTTATCAGGCCTGTGCTGTAACCCTAGTACTTAGAAGGCTTAGACAGGTGGTTTAGATGTAACTCTCTGAGGTCAGCTGGAGACATACAGTGAGATCCTATCTCAAAACTTAAGTAAGTAAATACATAAATTGGTAAGTCATGGCCTTATGAACATACATGACAATGTTAGATGATGTATTTTATTCATGGATTAAATTTTATCTTCAAATTACTAGCTTGTTGCATTTAGTCTTTCATTCATGAATTATAATTTTTTCATGGCTTTCTGAATACCATTAATAAAATTAGCATATTCATCATAACAGTAAATAACACAATACAAGACAATAAATATTTAATAGCTTTTCCTCAATTTGAAGAGAACAGTTGGAACAATTCAAACTGTTGAGACACTGTTTACTTAGAAACTGACTTTCCCAAAACAGAAGGTAAATATGTTTAAAAATTACTCATAACTTAAACAGGAGGAAAGGAACAAATTAACTCCATCATTACCTTCATCTACAGGAAGACTATTTTTCCATATCTATTTTTTATTGTAAAAGTACTGTACAGAGGGGTTACAGTTACCTGAGTAGGGTAATGAGTACATTTCCTATCAAACATTTTAACCTCCTCGTTTTTCCCCTATCATCCCTTTCCTCCCCACCTCCCCAACTTCTCTCTCCCCTCCCCCCAAATTGTAAAGTTTGTTTCAACATAGTAAGACTATTTTTTAACTAGAAAAAATAGTTATTATGTAAGCTCTTATTATTTAGGTAAATTAAAACTTAGCCACAGTTTGAAAGACATTCAATTATTATGTGTAATTATTCCCAATAATGAAATACTTCATCATAGTCAATGAACTATAGGAGTTGAGGGTAGTAGTGCATACTTGTATGTAATCCAATCCCTTAGTAGATGGAGTCAGGCATGAATATCACATCTCAGACACATATGTGAGACCTTATCTCCAAAAACAATATTAAAAAAAACTAACAGGGCTGGGAAGGTGGCTCAGTGGTAGAGTGCTTGCCTTGCATGCATGAGGCCCTGGGTTCGATTCCTCAGCACCACATAAGCAAAAAGAAAAAAGCCGGAAGTGGCGCTGTGGCTCAAGTGGTAGAGCGCTAGCCTTGAGCTGAAGAGCTGAGAGACAGCGCCCAGGCCCAGAGTTCAGGCCCCACGACCAGAACCCTCCCAACCCCCCCAAAAAAAAACAACAAAACTATGCTGATTATTTTAACTGTATACAGACAAGTTTTTATAAATATCTAATGAATGAATCAATCAGTCCCATAAAATTCTATTTTCCAAACCTCTGCTCAAGAGTCTTTAATTTGTTAACCCTAATCCACTGACCAAAGGAACAAAGCAGGAGACATGGTCTTTATTTCTCAAAAAGTGTGCCACACAGGAAGGGCACTATGAAATAATTATTTTTAACACAAATAGGGAGAAAGACAACTTTTCTGTTGTTGGTGATGATGATGATGATGTTGATGTTATTGTTGCAAGTCCTAGGACTTGAACTCAGGGTCTCACAGTCTTACTTAATCTTTTTCCTCAAGGCTGGCACTCTTTTACTTGATCCATGCCTCCACTTCCAACTTTTTGCTGGTTAATTGGGGATGATCGTTGCTTGGATTTGTCTTTTGTGGCTGGCTTGGTATGCGATCCTCAGATCTGTCTCCTGTTTTGCTGGGATTGTAGGTGTGTGCCACTGGAGCCATCCTGTTAAGACCATCTTAATAGCATCTACATTTTTTTTCTCCTGTGGTTTTGAACTTTCAAATGACACAAAATCCATGAAGCTATAGTGGGTGTTTTATCTGCATATAATGCCATCTTTTAATTAGTAGTGTAAAGAGATCCATTGAAAATTTGAGGGCCTCAGTCACATATTTTATAATTGTCCAAACCCTAAAGTTATACATAACTAGTTTTATGAAGAGCTTTATTTGCATGCATGCCTTCTCTACATGTCATGATGAATTGCCATTATGGGTCTTTTGCCAACAGGCATATGATTTCATTGAATGGTCTAAGAAGGCCATTGAAAAGGGACAACTTAATCCAGGTAAATGGGACTAAAACCAGCCATGCAAAATGCTTAATATGTGTCTTGAGTCTGCTTTGGGTATTTTTCATAGAAAATTCAGCCTTTACCAAGAAAAGGTTGATATTTGAGGGAGACAGCAACCGCAAAGCTGAATTTAAAGGGAAGATGGGCCTCAGGAACAGCTTTCTTCCAAAGGCAGGGTACAAGGCAGCTGGGAGGTGATGTGTTCAGGAAAAGAGGTGATTTTCTTTCTTTTCCCTCTGTATTTACCAACTTAAAGCAGAATGAGTGTATTTGTAGTGAGAAGAATGAACTAGAGAAAAAATAATGTTAACATTTGGGTTAGACACTGAGTTAAACTTTTGAAATCCAAATTCAAAGGCTGGTAGATTGAAAAGTTTCAGGAGCTGGGAGCTGGTAGCATTCACCTGTAATCCTAACTATTCACATGACTGAGATTTGAGATTCCTAGTTCAAAGCCAGCCCCAGCAGAAAAAGCTCTGAGACTCTGGTCTCCAATTATCCAGGAAAAAGCATGAAGTGGAGCTGGATTCAAGTGACAGAGTGTCAACCTTAAGAGAAAAAGCTAAGAGATAGCACCCAGGCCCCAGCACTGTCATCAAAAAAAGAAATAAAAAAGTTGTCAATAACAGGAGCTATTAAAAGTAATTTTCTCCCAGGTTTCCTCCTAATCCTCCCCCATCATACATCACACATCATGCCATCATACATCTGAAGGCTGGCATAAATGCCCACAAAAGCAGTTCATCAAGGCAAGCAGAAAAGTATCCAAAGATAGAGACAACTCTGCATTGCCAGAAAGTTTTAATGGAAGATGTCTCCACATAACGAATTTAAAAGCTAGAAAATTTGACTTTGGACATAAAGAATAAAACATACATTATGATTCTATGTGTTTTTTCTTTCTTATATATATATATATATATATATATATATATATATATATATATATGTCACACACACATATATACATATTTATGTGTTATGTATGTGTGAAAGAGAGAGAAAGTGGCCCATCAAGACCAATTATGAGCTTGTGCAATTAAATATAGGAAGTAAATTGAGTTGAAGGAACACTAAGCCCTCATTTCAGTAAGAATATGATTCCAAAGCTAAATGGATGTGAAATGAATCAAAAGCGAGAAAAGAAATGAAAGACTAAAAAGGCAGAGTTCAAAATATTGACAGGTAGACTACAAGCATCATTTGAAGATCATTTCAGAGAGGAGGACCATCAGGAGCAATTTCTTGTGCTAATTTGAATAATATTCCAATAATATATAGTGGTAGTTGTGGTCCTAAAAACCGAATTTAGAACTTGAAATCAGTAGAGAAATTCTTCTATCTAGTCATATGTCAAACTTTTGAACAAAGATATATACAAATTATATGTATAGGTATATACATATATGTATACATATGTATACATGCAGACATATACATATATAGACATAGTTATTGTAGGTTGGGAAAAATACTCCTTCATAGTTCTCTTGAGCTGCTACATGTCTGATTAGGATTTTCAGGTGTGTAAACCCCTGACTTTTTTACTGGGGCCACTTTCTCAAGTTCATGTTTGGAGGAACCATCTTAAGAGAGGGACCATCTCCCTCTGGGACAAGGACCAGGCTTTCTTCTCATTGCCATAAAAATGGTGGACTCCCCATGATCATTGTTCCTCAGTTGCTTGCAAACCAACTTGTGTGTATGGCCTTCAGCTGAGTCCCTAGATATCATCTCCAGAAGATAAGAACACTGTGATGATCTTTGCTGTGATTTGAGTGCTGAAGTCCTTCATCTTTGACTTATGGATCTTGTTTTTTCTGCTGGCATCCATGAAGGATGAGCCCACTTAATAGCTTGCAGGCAAGACAACCAGACATGTGACTATATGGTCATATCACTCAAAGTTTATTGTGAATATTATTTGCAATATATATATATATATATTACTCATTAATATTCCTTACTTTTTGGAAAACTTCAATTGTTTCTTCCTCATAACACGCTGACTCATTCTGTTATGTATCCAGATGATTCAGAATTATCTTACTTCTTTGTATTCATCTTTTAAATATCATCTTTAAAATAACCTTGTAGCCAGGTGCTGGTAGTTCACCCCTCTGATCCTAGCTATTCAGGAGGCTGAGATCTGAGAATTGCAGTTCAAAGTCATCCTGAGCAGGAAAGTCTATGAAAGTCTAAGAAACCAGCACAAAGAAGGAGTGGAGCAGTGGTTCAAGTGGCAGAGCCCTAGTCTTGAGCTCAAAAGCTCAGAGTTAGTGTCCAAACCCCAAGTTCAAGGCCCAAAACTAGCACCAAAACATAAAAATGGCCTGGTCGATATTTTAAATTTGGGTCAACAAGTTCTTGTCCTAACAGTCTAACTTCTCTTTTCACCATATTTAAACACACTTATTTAAACACACACACCCACAAAATACATGACTTAAATTAAAAGCAGTCTTTGCTCTACTCATACTGTGACATTGATTACACATTGACCATGTTGAAACATTTCATCAACGTTATAATAATGCATTATATAGCAAGCAGATTGGTAACATAAAAATATTCCTATAATCTTATGAACTGCAAGCTGCAGTGAGATAATTATGAGGATGAATAGCCTTATTAATGTCAGATACAATAGTATTTTCAATAAGCTCATGACAGAGCATCTTCTATTACTTTGCAACCAATACTGAAGGCGTGTGGAAATATGAACTTTCTCACAGATTCATAAAAGCATAAGGAGAGATGGTGACATAATTATAATTATATTAGAAGCATAGTTGATTGGTTGTCAGCACACTGTACATTTCACAATCCTGGGTGTTTTTACATGATAATGGCATAATGACAGTAATGAACTTACAAGTTATTCTTAGCAGAATATCGTAGCAGAAATGTAATCGATTTCTGCAGAAGCCAGAAATGCAATCCTCAACCTTATAGGTTATTATAAATGCAAAGCACAAATTCTCATTCATAACTACTTAATTAAAGAACATTATTGGTTTACCTGTAATTGCTTTAATTTATCACCGTGTTACAATTTATAAGTAATGTATGTTATTCTTCACTAGTTTTATTGTAATTACACATAATTTACAATTCACATTACTGGATTTCTAATTAGCCTCTAAATATTCTTGGTTATAAAAATGAAAATACTATTTTAAGGAGACTAGGATAATTAACAGTGTATTAAATCTATTGGTTATCAAGCACTTACCAAACAATAAAGTCAACTGACTTTGGCTATTTAGTTGATGGGTTATAAAATTTTATAAAGTTATGGACTACAAGATACTCCCTAAGTTGTCATTATTAGTAATTTTGGTTCAAATTAATATTGGTAGAACTCTGGTCAATATTATAGTTAGCAAAGGGACACATTTGCCATCTCAACTTCTATTTTGGTGGCTGGCACTGGCGATGAATATTGTGGGATAGACATCTACCATATTGTTTCAAATAAGCTTTCCTATTCTTTGAATTTTCATGTTATCAATTCATAGATTAACCAAAAACAAGAACAAAAAAAACCTCAATCAACTATGTCTATTGTTTTAATAGACATTGTGGAAGATAATAGTTTGATTTTTGAACATCACATGACCTTCCCCTGTACTTGAAGATGATGAATGAAAACACATGAAAAAAACTATAACAAATGTCCCTTAGCAAATAAAACCACATTCAGAGGGTGTTTTGGAAAACATTTTCAATACAAAAATCTCCTTAAACCAACCTGAAATTTCTATCACTAGAAACCATGCTTTAGCTTAGGCATGGATCCAGAATGCTTCTGTAACTGAAAATCATTTAATATCCTCAAGAAACATTAAATGAGTCCTTATACTGAATTCATAAGCATTAATTTCTAGATGGGACTATATCAAGAAAAAAAAATACAGTTAGAAGGAACAGAGGAAATCCTAAATGAGAAAATACAGAAGAAAAGGCAATAGCAGAGAGTTCTTTTGAACAGAGGAGAAGCCTGGTTAAAATAACATAAGAGTAGTGGGGGTGGAGTTAGGTCCAGGATTCCAAAGGGACCTGCGAATCTTCTGTGTTCTGGGAGGGAATGGAAGACCATTGAGAACTGGGACTAGGATCAAAGACAAATGTCCCTTGCTTGGTAATTTTGCCTAAGGCAAAAATTCTTTTCCAGCTCTTGAAGCTGTTGCACTTTCATACCTTTAATTAAAATAGAGCTTTCTATAATTTGGAATAAAAAATATAACTGTAAATGGAATCACTCATACATTTCTAAAATTATACGTTTTATCTACAATATAAAACATTTGACCATAAGTGCAAATCATCTACTGAGTTCATCTGTATTGAAATTAGCTTATCAAAAATACTAGATCCCATTTTAAGCAGTTCTTCCAATTACACTAACTGCTGTAGGAAGATGTGGGCTGTGGAATGGGCAGGTGTATTCCATAGACTTTTGTCCCATGATAGTGAGACCACACCCTCAACCAACATCTTACTATATCCAGAGTTCTAACCAAGGAGGCATCCAATGCCATCATGACCAATGCAAGCACAGTAAGGGTTAACAAATCTGTCTAGACTTTTCCATTAGTGGGTGTCACTGGGAAGAAATCAACAAAGCCCTATTCTGAGCTCATTCAGGACCAGCTTGGATGCATTTTATAAAAATGGTGCTCATTGTGAGTAGATTTGACCTGTAGTTAACTCATAGCAGCAACTACAAATGCATGCATTTATTAACTATAATCCTAGCCCAAGCCAAAGCTTTGGTCAGTCTATGTATGATATCACAAGAAAGATTGTGGGGTTGGTTAGTAGGTAAGACTCAATCAGACTGGATGTAGTGTTCATTCAGCTTGTATGCCTTTATTTCTCTTTCAAACTGTCTTTATTCAAGATGTTCAAATCCCCATCTGTTTAGGTTATAAAGATGTCTCAACTATTCCTGGAGACTGGATGGTGAGGTTTGTATTTCATTGGTGAAATTCTTTTCTTTTATCTCCGTGTATTTGTGGGCACATGTGGTTTTAAATCACACTTATACAAAGATAGGAATATTATGTTGGAAACTACACTAATCGAACCAGAGTTTAATGGGCCTCATAAAGGATAAGGACGCACCATACCTCAGATGATTGCTTCTCGATTAGAACACAGAATGCTATAGTCCGTGCTTCCTTTTGGGTATGACTTGAGTCTGTACGGTGTACTACATAAATGATTTTCTATGGCTTTTTAAAAGGCAGTGCATATTAATATTTTAAACTGAAGTAATTGCTTCTTGCTTAGCAATGGGTTTCATTTATGAGTGTTTATCCTCAGCAAATGGAAAGTATGGTTAATCTAAGTTAAAAATGGGTTCTTTAAATAGCTCTAATTACATTCTGTTTATATTTGTGTGTATTAGACACTTAAGATTTAATCGGTAGCAGTTCTAACAAACCATAATGTTTATTAGCTGGTTTTAAATTATTGTTATAGATGGCAGTCGAATGAGAAAATATATGATTTGTCTGCTATCAGACAGAGTAAATAAAAGATGGACCAAGGTTTACAATTTTAAAAAATAGTATAACTTTGAATTTTAAAATGGTTTATCAGAAAGAAGTCATGCATGGCTGATGTTCTTTATTTTTTTCTCACTTTAATTCTAAAGTTTAAAAAAGACAGGTGCTCCCCAATTTTTCTTTTCAAAAATTGCCTGAATCCTGATGTTTACGTGCCAAGAAAAGAGGGATTCAATTTGATATTTTAATTTCATTCTTTATTTCTCAGAAGAAAAATAAATATCATATATAATAGGTTGATTTTTAAAAAATATTTTTAAAACACATTTGTCTTAGGTTAAGACAAGACTGGCTTAAATCAATTTAATTTGAATATATATTCTATTTTGCTTAAGCAGAAAGGACTTTACTATATATTTTTTTTAATTAGGACAAGCAGAATCCCCCTTACCCGAGCTGCGTATGGCTCACACAGTGACTTACAAACTCACCACTACTTCACTGACATTCTAGGTTCTATTTAGTTTTATGCAAAATGAAGTACAAATCAAGAGACAATTTATTAATTTTACCACACCTGTAGCTCTATGGAACTACAAACCAGGATTGTTTTGTAAATGCAACAGTATTCCCAGATAAGAAGTTTGTAGAATTATTCGTCATTTTGTAAATAAGAAAGCAATGGCAAAAATATTATGGCTTTTCAATGGGGTAAATAAGTAAACACGGAAACAGTAGTTTCTCCTTCAGTTTTAAAATAGGGGGCTAGATGACCTTGAAAAGTTACTTACTATACCTGCTTGTCCTTTACCTTATGAGTAAAAATGGGTATAATATGTACTCTGAGTTATTTGGGAGGCAGAGCTGGGGAGGATCTCAGTTTAAGGCAGCCCAGGCAGAAGTTTAGGGAGACTCTCCACTCCTTCTCAAACTTCAAACCTGGGACAGTAGTACATGCCTGTGATCCTATCTATATGAGAGTTATATAGAGAATAATAAAGATCCTACAATGGACCTACATAAAAATTCTAGACCATATCTGAAAAGTAAAAAAAAAAAATTAAAAAGCCTGAAGTAGGTGAGCATTTACCCAGCAAGAATGAGGCACTAACTTCAAATCCCAGGATCAATAATAGTGCCTGGCTGATAAAGGTAATGTAAGTTCGATGACCACACATAGAACAGTGCCTTTGTATAAACAACAGATATTCAGATTGTGTTCGTTTCATATCAGCCTATAGATTTGAGTTCTGTAAGTCACCATAGCCTTCCATTTCCTCCTTTTGTTTCTTTCTTTTATTTATTCTTTTGCACAATCTCTTTCCGTCTTCCATTTCCATTCTTTTTCCTTCTTTCTAGAGAATGCCCTTAATAATTCATGCATGAATATCAAGCCTCCCAAATTCAAGCTGGTCTCTTTCTACCTCCCTAAGGCACCAACTCCTTAAATGCTTCTTCCCCATGCCTGCCTTCAGGTTACTTCCCCTCATGTGAGCAAATACACCACAGAATACTTCAGAACCTGGAGCCATCATCTACCCTGCCATGCTTACATCTGAGTGCTATGAACACTGCCTGTACCTGCACGATCCTCTTGTTCATCTCAGAGTGGCTCTCCTCCACTGGAGCCTTTCTGTTTTCTTACAGTGTCCTCTTTCTACCCTGAATTTTATGGAACTCTTCCTCATCCTTAAAGACCTCTATCGCTTTCCCTTCCAGGTCTGCCCACCTCTGGGTTCCCAATGCATTTGATTCATACCATTCATGTACCATCTTTTATCCCTTCACACTTTTTACCAAAACATATTAAAAATAGGTCTCTTCTTTATAATATTAATATCTTTATTTATATCCATAGCTTAGCTTGTAACTCTGGCATGACATATAGTAGGGGCTCAGTACATATTTATAAGTAGATATTTGTTACAAGATTTAATGTAGGCTTCTGATTTCTCTATCATATATAACTAAAAATAAGACTGAAAATAAGATAATATTTGGACTAAAAATTGTAAATGTTCTGTCTCTTTTCCCTATCCCCAGTCCTCTCTCAGTAACTATTTCTCTCTATTAATTAGTTGCTAATTTCTTGCTATATCGCTCCATGTTGTTGGTGCCAGTGATCATGGATGAACAAGCTAGTCTATATCATCACCAATAATAACCTTCCAAAACAAGTCAGGCAAACACAGTAGCTAAAGCCTATAATCCTAACTACTATACACAGGTGCTGGTGGCTCACGTCTGTAATCCTAGCTACTCAGGAAGCTGAGATCTAAGGACCTTGCTTCAAAGCAATCCTAGGTAGGAACGTCTGTGAGACTCTTTATCTCCAATTAACTACCAAAAAGACTGCAATGGAGCTGTTGCTCAAGAGCACCAGTTTTGAGCAAAAAGAAAAGCTCAGAAATAGCACCCAGGCCCTGACTTCAAGCCCTAGGACTGGCACCCATGAAAACAGTTCATGAGACATCATTTCAACCAATTCTGGGCGCTGGGCCCACTACCTGTTATCCCACCAAGAAAGATAACCACCATTAGAGGAGTGTAGCTGGCAAAGGTGTAAATTGAGACCTTATCTCAAAAATGACCAATGCTAGAAGGAATTGATAGGATGGATCCAGTGGCAGTGTGTCTGTTTAGTGAGTGAAAAGCCCTGAGTTCAAAACCCAGTATGAAAACGAAAATAAGGCTCTTCCTTCACAATTAACAGTGAAGTTAAGTACACTCCATGCTGATGGTGAACTTTGAGAAGCCTTAGGTCAGGGATGGTAAAGGATCAGAAACAGAGCAGGGAATATGGCTTCATCTAGAAGCCACAAAAGGCCGCCTTGAGGATGTGATTTTTAAACTACAACCCAAGGGTAGCACAGGAGTGACCAAGCAGAAGCGTAGAGTGGCAGGACCATATGATTAACAGGGCCCATACCTGGTTCTGGGTTCAAAGGTGACAAAGAAAATAATGTCCCCTGGGCTTTCATAAATAATAAAACAATCTACAATAAGTACTGTGCGGAAAACAAGCAGTTTGCTCTTTATAGTAGAAACAAGATGGGGCATCTAATTATGTAGGGTAGATGGAGGAGACCTTTGGGGAAAGATGCTGTTTAAGAGAAGTGGAAATCAGCAGGATAAGGCTAGTCAGGAGGGAGGAAGGGAGCAAAGCAGAGTCCTAACAGAGGGACTACTAAGCTACGCAGTGCTCTGATGCTGAAGTAAAAACAAAAGGTAAGAATAACAACTTGGATTGTGGGGAGAAGAAGAGACAGAGAGACAGCAAGCCAATGTGACTGATAAGCTTGAGCAGGAGAAATAGCCTGAGAAGAGGGTGGGAAGGAGAGCTCCTGACTATGGAGGGCCTCAGGGCCAAAAAAGTAAGTTTGCTTTTTATGACAAGTGCATTGCAAAAGCTTCATGTGTTCTAGTCAAGAGGAGTAGAATGACTCCATTTATCTCTTAAAGCCTTGCTTAACTATCTACAAAACAAGAATTCCTAGGGAGGTAAGGGTAAGATACTGTCATCCAAGATGATGAGAAGATGGTAGAGAGAAAGTGGAAGCTGCTGCGTACATTGGAAGAACAGGAACAGTTTGTGAGGACTAAGTAGGAGGGGAGTCAAAGTGTTACTAGATGGTGTTCTCAGGTAAGAACTGAACAAACAGCCCATGAGTAATGAGAGAAGCACAGGCTTAAAGAAGCAAAAGTAAAGCCAGGAAGTAAAGTGGGTTTAATCTCCCAATATGGGAGCTGGACGAAGCCAGAGAGTTCCACATCCCTGAGGATTATGATCTAGGATAATTTGCGATTGGTTGGTTTGGGCCAAGGGGTGGTTGGAGGGTCCCATCCACCAGACAGGCTCTTTTTTTTGCCAGTCCTAGGGCTTAAACTCTGGGCCTGGGCACTGTCCCTGAGCTTCTTGCTCAAGGCTAGCACTCTACTACTTGAGCCACAGTGCCACTTCCAGCTTTTCTGTTCATGTGGTACTGAGGAATTGAACCCAGGGCATCATGCATGCTAGGCAAGCATTCTACCACTAAACTACATTTCCAGACCAAGGGGCTCTTTTTTAATGGACAGTTTTGAATGGCAAGGTAGTGGTGCTATAATAATTTTTCAACTGATCATGTTTATATCCATAAAGCATTTTGTTATCAGCATAATAATGATTTGCAATAATATGTAGTACATAAACAGGAAGGCTTAAATAGAGATCTCTTCCTGAAAGCACTTACAGCCAGCCAGCCAAAGTCAGTACTGTGCATATGCCATCATGGGGAATTTTATTTTTCTGAGCAAACTTCCTTACTATCATTATATGACATTGTCTGACCCAGAAAGACATTTTATCAGTAGTCATGAGTTAAGAATTAGGAGGTGTCATAGGATGTCCTCAACCAGAGGCTGATTAATGGGCCCATCTTAGTATTTGGTACCACATCCTGTGGCTTAGGCCTCTATCCCAGGAGGGGATGGGGATAGGCCTCTATCCCAGGAGGCTAAGATCTGAAGAATCTGGTTCAAAGCCAGCCTGAGTAGGAAAATCCATGAGACTCCAGAAATGAAGATGTGACTTAAGTGGTAGAGCAATAGCTTTGAGTAAAAAAGCTCAGTTCAAGCCTATGCCTTGTCTTTGTTACTTTTCAGGGCACAGGGTAGTGCTTACTTATTCTAGTTGCATGAATAAATAGTTCCTAGTGAGGACATAACTAAGTTACCTTTACTTGACATTTGCTGCTATACAAGGCTGGGTTTATATTCTAGATTATGCTACATTTTATAGCTAGAAGGGTCCATCAATATTATGTAATTTGATGCCTCCATGATAGATAGACAGACAGATAGATAGATGGATGGATAGATAGATAGATAGATAGATAGATAGATAGATAGATAGATAGATAGATAGATAGATAGATAGATAGATAGATAGATAGATAAAGACAGAGAAAATGAAAGCAATTTGGGGTATAACATGACCTTCTAAAAAACCATAAACTTTGGAAATGGAATTCTAACAATGTCTCTTATTAATTGAGCAAATTAATCTTAGTATCCTTCCATTTCCTCATTTCAAAATGAAGATAAGTCCTACTTAGCAGTATGATCAGAGGATTAACCAAGCACTGGTGACTGCCTGGGCAGAAAAGCATCTGAGAATCTTACCTACAATTAATTAGCAAAGGGTGAGAAGTGCGGCATGGGGTTCAAGTGGTAGAACACCAGCCCTGAGCTAAAGAGCCAGTAAGATCATGAGGAACTAAGTTCGAGGTGTGCCGCCCCCCCATACACATACACACTCACACAGAACTAATGTACATCAAACACATGACATAAAACATGCAATGAATAGCAAATATTGTTATATGTTCGTGTTCCATTATCACTACCAAAGTTGGGAGGCCATTTAATGCAAGGTCTCTAACTCATGTTTCCAATCTAACACTCCTTTTCTATGCAGCACTCAGTCTGATAGAATTTTTCACGCATTTCTGGGCTCCTACGCTCTATTTAAGAATAACAAACAAACATATCCCCTCTAGTGCCCATTTCAAACCCCTGGAGACTTTCCATGCCCTAGAGAATCAGGTACACAATTTGTAATTTTATTCAGCAATGAAATACCACCCTGGTAGGAGGTGGGGGGGCAGCAATATTTCAGCCCTAAGAACCAGGTCTGGCACCCAGAATAAAAGACTCTTTTAATAGGAAGAATAATCTATCAATTTTGTGAAAGGGCTTTTGGAAAAGGCTCAAAGTCCTGCTGCAATAGAAAACATAAATGGTACATTGTCCTAGTTTTTTTTTTTGTATGTGGAAATTGTATGTTAGCACTAAAGAACAGAATTTCTTTTTGCTTCAGCCTGCATTTTTAGAATATGCGATCCAGACAACTCAATTTCCTAGAGGTTTCTAAGTGACATGAGAAAAAGAGATGGCACAGAGTAAATGAAGAGAATAATTATAATAATAAACATGCGATTGTATACACTCAAAGCACAGAAAACAATCTATGTTTCTACATGTGAAAATAAAAGTCCTCAGAAAACAATCTATGTTTCTACATGTGAAAATAAAAGTCCTCAGATTCTTAACCATTTTCAGCCTAGTACTATCCTGGGGTTTTCCTAAATGACAATGTGGTTCTTGCCCCGGTCCTGCTAGGAAGCAATGTGAAAAAGGCTCAGTTCTGGTGTAAGCCACTTGAGTGCACTCTAGAGTATGTCTGTTCACCTGAAAGGTAGAGGACACTAGAAAAAGGTCCTGAGGACCAGGCGAGGAAGAGGATATACATAACAACCTCAGAGAAAGAGGAGTGACCCAGGTTAACTTTCCATGTTGCAGTGTACCAAGGAGAGCCTGTGAGTGAAAGAGAGAGGGCAACATACTCCAATTAGAAACTTATCCTCAAAAAGCATTTTTTTCACTTCCACTGTATCTTTTTTTTCATTTTTTCCTTCCTTAGTTTTTAAGAGATCCAGTTATGTAGGTTGAACTAAGCAAAATGTAAGGAAGGGATAGGAGTCAGAGTTCAGTGCTAATCCGGGCTGTGGCAAGACTCCACTTAACTCGAGGAGTGCGAGGCCCAAAGATGCCAGCTAACTCCTCCATGGCAAACCTTTTAGGAATGTAGTTTAATTTTATCCTATTATTAATGTTAGAGGTCTTCCACAACCAGTGTTTCCTTTCAGTGGTTTGAAATTATATTCTAAATATGCACCTCTCTTGTCTTGTCCTCTATAATAAAATTCTTCAAAATATAATAGCAAGCACTTGAATTAGTGGAGAAACACTAGAATTTATAGGATTTGGGCACCATTTTATACTCTGTGTAGATATTCTTTATGTTCTTACTTTGCTCTCTTGGGTGTTTTTCACATTATTTTTCCATAAAACTAACATCAATCAACAAAGATGAGATAATAACTTTGAAACAGACTCAAATAAAAATAATATCCCTGAATATAAGAATGATCCTTTTGTTATATAGAATGTGAAATTACTTTGTTCTGTTAAGGATGTAAAATAAAGCCAGTCCTCCTTTTCCTCATGATCTATTTGTTAATTTGTTACTTCTCAAATTTAGGCTTACTTCCTTAACAAAATATGTTATATGTACCAGGAAATGCAGCCATGCTCTAACCTGGAAAACATGATTGCATGTACATAGCTTTGCTAAATCATTGAGTTAAGTGCCTATTGAGTGCACACTATTTGCTAAACACTTCTCTACTAAACAAAATATTTCCTTTCCAGTCATCCAGGGCACATAAAACAGAGGTGATAAATAATCACAGTGAATTATATAGAGAAATAGAGAATATTGGAGGGAAAATAGGTATGACAAAAATAAAGCAAGAGTTTGGGGAAGTGAGGGAAAAAATAAACATAGCAAGAGATTGGGATACGTTATACATTAAAAAGTTAACCAGTCATAAATCACTTCGGCAAAATAGCAGGATACAAAATAAACCCACAAAAATCAGTTGCCTTCCTATACACTGATAATGTACAGGAAGAGAGGGAAATAAAGGGAGCAACCCCATGCACAATAACCTCCCAAAAAATAAAATATTTAGGAATTAACCTAACCAAAGATGTAAAAGAACTATTTAATGAGAACTATAAAAAGTTAAAGAAAGAAATTGCAGAAGACACTAGGAAATGGAAAGACCTCCCAAGCTCTTGGATAGGCCGACTTAATATAGTAAAGATGGTAATACTTCCAAAACTAATATACAAATTCAACGCAATTCCTATTAAAATCCCAATGACGTACATCACTGAAATACAGAAAACAGTCCAAAAATTCATATGGAACAACAAAAGACCTAGAATAGCCAAAACAATTCTAGGGGATAAAGACAATATGGGAGGGCTATCCATGCCGAACTTCAAACTCTACTACAGAGCTATAATAACAAAGACAGCATGGTACTGGCACAAAAACAGACCCGAAGACCAATGGAACAGAATAGAAGATCCAGAAATAAATCCACAGGCCTACAGCCAGATGATATTCGACAAAGGAGCCAAAGACATACAATGGAAGAAACACAGCCTCTTCAACCGCTGGTGCTGGGAAAACTGGGCAGCCACATGCAGAAAACTAAAAATGGACCCCAGCCTATCACCATGCACCAACATCAACTCAAAATGGATTAAAGACCTTAACATTAAACCTGAATCTCTGAAACTACTGCAGGACAGAGTAGGAGAGACACTTGAACTAATAGGCACAGGAAGGAACTTCCTGAACAGAGTCCCAGGGTCACAACAAATTGGAGAGAGATTCGACAAATGGGACTACCTTAAAATAAAAAGCTTCTGCACAGATAAAGCTATCGCAACCAAGCTAGAAAGACAACCAAATAATTGGGAAAAAATATTTACCAGCAATATATCAGACAAGGGGTTAACATCCTGTATATACAGGGAACTCAAGAAACTAATCCCTCCCAAACCTAACAAACCAATTACTAAATGGGCAAGGGAACTAAAGAGGGACTTCTCAAATGAAGAAATAAAAATGGCAAAGAAACACATGAGGAAATGTTCATCATCCCTGGTGGTGAAGGAAATGCAAATAAAGACAACCCTGAGATACCACCTTACCCCAGTCAGAATGTCCCACATCCACAAATCAGCCAACGACAAATGCTGGAGGGGATGTGGAGAACGAGGAACGCTATTACACTGCTGGTGGGAATGTACACTCATACAACCACTTTGGAAAGCAGTCTGGAGGGTCCTTAGAAAGCTAAAGATTGACCTCCCTTACGACCCAGTCATACCACTCCTAGGCATCTACCCTGAACAACAGGAACCAATATACAAGGACACGTGCACCTCCATGTTTATTGCAGCACTGTTCGCAATAGCTAGGATATGGAAACAACCTAGATGCCCCACCACAGATGAATGGATCCAAAAATTGTGGTATCTATACACAATGGAATATTATGCAGCCATCAGAAATGACAAAATAATGGCATTTGCAGGGAAATGGATGGAGCTAGAAGGAATCATGTTGAGCGAGGTAAGCCAAGAACGAAGAGACAAACAGTACATGGTCTCCCTGATAAGTGGATGATAAATCCAAAATGTTAGGTGATATGACAAAACTAACAGGACTTAAGAAACAAAGAACTCCCACTCATCTGGTTGAACCACTACCAAATATCCCCATGCTGCTGATCACATATATGGTATATAACATGTGAGCACCGTTATATATTACAGACTGTGATAGACAATTTGCTCCAGGAAAGCTAGAATGAACTTGTGACTTTAAACGAGCATCATTATTCCACAATACTGTGAATTACCGGAAATTAAGTAATCACTTAATCACAATCAAAAAAAAAAAAAGAACCTTGGGGAAGGGAGGGAGGGAGGGGATGGTAGGGGGAAAACAATGGAGGGGGTAACAATGTTCAAGAGGAAGTGTACTCATTACCTCACTCATGTAACTGTAACCCTCTGTATAGTATCTTTACAATAAAAAAAATTTAAAAAAAAAAAAAAGTTAACCAGTGTGCAAAGACTTGACAGAGGTTATAGAGTGAAAGTGTTAGGGGAAAGGTCCCAAGGTAGCAACCTTCCAAAGTCATCTTAGTGTGGAAGAGGAGTAACATAATTCTTATTTTAAAAAAAATCACTTGAGCTGCTATATTAAAAATAAAACTAGAGAAATCTACAAGGAAACCAATATAGTAGCAGTAACTCATATAAGGGCTAGTAGGGTCTAAAAACAAATAGTGTTGGTTAGTGTTGACAAGTAGTAAGATTTTAGCTATATTTTGTTTTTTTTGTTTTTGTTTTTGTTTATTTTATTTTATTTTATTTGAGAACATACTGTACAGAGGAGTTACAATTACATGGGCAGGATAATGCATACATTTCTTACCAAGCATTGCAGCAAGAGAGACCCATCTAAACTTCCAAATACATTGGATGTGGGAGGTGGGATGTGAGAAAGAGAATAATTAAGTATGACTACACATCCATTAGCCTAAATGACTGACAGGATGGAGTTACCATCACCCAATACAGAAAAGAAAAACTACAAGAATGGTAACAGAGGTTCAATCAACAGTCAAAATGCTATCCTTTCAAAGTAGCATGGGGAAATATACCCTTCCATTAGCCATGTATGAGATACGAGACCTTGCAATCATCTTTATTCCTACATCAATATTAACTTATGTAATATGAAGTTGAAATTTCCAGAATTTTTAACTTCTGGAGTATCTAAAGCCATTATGCAAATATCACCCCTTCCCTCTTCTTTTCTCAGTTACCAGTACTTTCATTAGAGTTTTGTATATTTATTAAGCTCTATTTCACCTTTTATTATTTTTTTATTTCTTCATGCTGCATTCTGATTTCCTTAAATGTGTCTTTTAAATTACAGTTCTCAGGGCTGGGAAGTGGCTCAGTGGTAGAGCGCTTGCCTTGCATGCCTGAGGCCCTGGGTTCGATTCCTCAGCACCACATAAGCAAAAAGAAAAAAGCCGGAAGTGGCGCTGTGGCTCAAGGGGTAGAGTGCTACCCTTGAGCTGAAGAGCTGAGGGACAGCGCCCAGGCCCAGAGTTCAGGCCCCACGGCCGGACCCCCCCAAAAAAAATTACAGTTCTCTCTACCTGTTTCCTGGTCTACTATTAAATTCATTTGCCTTTATTTCAGTGACTATAATTTTCATTTATAAGGATTTATTAGATTTCTTTGATCCACCCATTCTTTTCTTATATCAGAATCTTCCTTCTAGCCTTTGTCTTATCACTTTAGTTACTTTGACCAAAATTATCTAATTAATTTCTCTCAGCCTTCTATTATCTTTGTTATTTTAGATGCTAACTCTCTCTTGTAAATAATTCCCCTTCACCATCTTTGCTTTTCCTGATTCTGACTTTCCTTAGCACAAGAGTGTCCCTTGTGCGTGGGCTGTGGAAATGGTGCACACACAGTGCAGTTGGCCTCCATTTCTCTAGTGACTCCATTGTAGCTCAGGTCTGAGTGCGAGTCTCATGAAATGGGATTGGCATTTCTATGCCCTGGGTAAATACCGGAAATTGGACTCCCCTACACCCACACAGTGAAAATGCTTAGAGTTAAAATGTTTGCCAAAAGAGTTTTTAGGGATGAGAATGTAGTTCAACCGCAGAATGCTTGCCCAGCATGTACAAGGCCTTTGGGTCAATCCCCAGCACCTCAAAGGAAAATTAGGAGACTTTTCTACCACAACACCAGAAAGAGAAGAGAGTTTCTTCCCTTTATAATGAATATCATTTTTCAAGGCTTCTTTTCACAAAAAGGGCAATGCTTCAGTGGCCTGATCTAGGTTCCTTTCCCTCATCTTCTTCCCTTAGGGGAATAGGCATGTTTTGGTCTCAAGGACACAATATTTGATATTCAGTATCAAATAAGGGTCTTTTTCGTGTTTCTTTTACCTAAGCACTTCACACTTTGCTTTGCTAGGTTGTTGTGGCTTTAAAAAAAAATGTTTGGTTAGCTTTTATGAAAACTTGCAGTGTTTATCCAAAATCTATAATTTGGAGGACAATGTTGTTAAATATGATTCATGTGGTCAGCCAGGTGATACTTGAGAATCTCTGTGACACAGGATTTGGGGGTCTCTTGAGTGAATAAAATACCCCTTAGTGTCTGGACCTGATGTAAATCTGGGTTCCTATGGGAAAGACAACTGAAATAGCTACTTAGCAAACTGAACCTACAGCTACTAATATTTTAACCTCTGGTATGGCAGTGTAGATGTGCATTCAGCACATCTGAATATAGTGAATTTTCCTTTCTTACTTAAATTCCCTACACATAATTCATATTGTCATTACCAGCAATTAGAAGAGAAACCCAAGGAAAAACACTACCCCAGGGAACAGAATACTTGGAAAAATATTTGGTAATTAAATCATTCAAAGCAACACAAAATTATCTTAGAGTATCTTTAGATTGTCCTAAAATAAGGAAAATGAGAAAAAATACTGTTAAGTCTGAAAGTCAATTTTCTATCCTCACTCTGATATCAATTGAAATACATATTGTAACAGCATTTAGGATTAGAGTTTCTTACATTTTAATTAGTTCCAGGCACTTCAAATTTTAATCATAATTAAAAAAAACATTAAGTTCATGCCTTTGAAAATAGGTCAATAATGTTGACATTGGGACTTATTTTCTACAAATTATTAAGCCAAACTTGGCACATTTGAAGAGTCACATTGATTATGTCCATAAGAATTGTCATTGAAATATTTGAGGAATAAAACATCTTTTGGACAAACCTTTGTTTGATGTGTACAAATATAATTTGTAGGGCAAAGGATGAGTTTTGATATGTGGGTTCTTGTACAGATTGAAGGTGGCAGGGTCGCTGGATCCTCAGCAAATTGTAAACCCCATGTATTTGAGCAGAGAGGATTTAAAGATCAATGCCAGAGTTCTCAATGATGCCTAGAGGTGGTGATTATGTTTGCCTCATCTTGGAAACCACATAAAACACCTGTCCTAAGTTGTCCCTAGTTGTCAATTATTTCCAGCCCTCAGTCAATCAGATTACAAAAAAAGAGACTAGACCAGGAGGTTGGGTTTATTCAGGGATGCCCAAAATTTCTCAAAAAAATTGTCTATCATGGCAAAGATTATTCTTCCAGCATTAATTGGTCAAGAAAACACTCTGGACAAGAATGTACAATGTAGTCAGTAATTATGTTAGGAAGACATTTTCACTTCTGTGCAAATTCAACCATATTTTTAAAGAGAAGTATTTGCAAATAGTTATTAATTAAATCCACCTATTTAATCTAGTTCATTGGTGCATAAACTGATTCTGAGGCTTCCTTCTGACTCTTGGCCTTACAGGAGTTGGGGTTAACTGTTGAAAACTCTGCTTCACCGGTTATAAAAACAATAGAACGAATGTGTAAAGACATTATCATTGAAATACAACTGGGGTTCAGCTTCCTCATAGCCTGATCAGCTGACACTCGGTAAAGTTGCATCACCCCAATCATTCAATTATTTAGTATAACAAGTTTCTCCAGAGCCAGAGCCAGAGCCTGTAGCATGGATGGAATAACAACAAACATAATAGCTCAAATTATAGCTATCTCACAGAACCTCAGCTTCTAATAAAATGCTTCACAAACTTCTGAGAGTCATAAGCATTGGTTCTTTCTTGTTGTCGTTGTAGTTGCTATTGTGTGTATGCTAGTAATAGGCCCTGCACTTTTACTCACCTTTATTACTCGTGGTTTGAGCTTTACCACTTGAGCTACACCTCCAGATTTTTGCTGGTTGATTAGAGATAAGAGTCTCATGAATTGCCTACCAGGACTTTAAGACAAGATCCTCAGCTCTTATTACCCTGCATAGCTAGGATTTCGGTGTGAGCAACTGGAGACTGGCACTTCATTTCTCTTCTATTCACTAAAACTCTAGTTCTGTACAACTTCACCCACTTGTATCCACTGAGAAAATCCCTCTGTCTCCAGGCAAGAAGGGTGCATTAGTCAGGGTTCTTCAGAGAAACAAAACCAATAGGATACACAAGGCATATAAAAGGGAATCTTTTATGAGAATTGGCTTGGTAGATTCCGTAGGATGAGAAGTTTCACTGTATGTTCTACAAACTAAAGAAAACCAGAAAAAAAATCTGCTGATGCAATTCAGTGTGTGTCCAAGGGCCGGGGGAGCTGGCCAAAGGCCTGCAGAGTGTTTGGAGTCCTTTGAGATTGCCATGCTTTCTGACAACCTTGGTGGGAACAGCTACATGATGTCATGCCCAAGTATGCCCTACCCTCCAAGGGATTACAGACCAATCTGGACCTAGCCCAGGACAGGGACCAACTTGTCATTGCTGCAACCTTTCTCCAGCACCTACAGAAGAAGGTTGGATTTCCTCCTTCCTCTTCTATCCAAAACAGAAGTTTTACTGCAAAATATTGGATGGAATCCTCTATTTAAATTGCTCATTCATTTGTCAGATTATTGAAACAGGTTCGCGTCTCAAGGAATACACTATCATTTATTTGACATAATGTATTGTTGTTAAAAGAGTTTTCACATGTATTCACCCACTGATAACAAGCTCAATGCAATAAAATTAAGGGGAAATTACCCTTTCATTTCCAGTTTGTGGGGGAAATAATTTTGAAAAGGGAAAATTGAATAGCTCATTTGAATGGCAAGAGATAAGCAATGTGGTGCTTTAGAAGGATCTATACGGCATAAAAAGGCAACTTAATTTAAAATTAGGGCTTATGAATGGGCACAACAAGCAGTAAATATTCCTAGAAAAATGTTCCCAACTGCCTGAGGATCTTGTAAAGTAGAGAATTAAAATAATTCAGAACAACATGGAGAGCAATGAATAAGCAAGACGGATTGCTATGCTCTTCAGAAGCAAGATGGCAGCTTGGAGTTTGGGAGACAAAGTTTGAAGCTAGATTCTTTTTCTATGTTCACACATTGTATCTAGACAAGAATATTTCAAGGATAAGAGTCTAACCTAAAGGTGTCAGCTGTCTGTTGTCTTTTCCTGCTCCCCCTCAATTTAGGTTGAGATTGTCTGCCAGAGATTTTTTTCCAGTACAATTTCCACACTCAGTCCATCTCCCCTCCCTATTTTTTTGATGCTTGGATTTGACATCAAGATTTGCACAGTGGTTTGAGCCATGCTACTTGAGCCATACTACTTGAGCCATGCTTACAACCCCGCTTTTTGCTAATTATTTTGGAGATGGAGTCTAGTGGTTTTTCTGCATGGGTTGGCCTCCAAACATAATCCTTCGGATCTCAGCCTCCTGAGCAGCTAGGTGTGAGCCACCACTGCTTCTCATTTGCCTGTGAGAGGTAAGAGAAGCCAGGAAGTCAAGAATTCTATTTTAGAAAAAGCAGTTCCCATTCCATTTTCGCCATAACTTGTTTTACATTTCTTTAACTGGCTTCAAATTATTTGAGTATGTGGTTTTAAGAAAGTCTCAGATCGTTCTAGTAGACTTTATCCCATAGGCAGCCAGGATCATTTGTTTGATTGTTGATCATCAAGACATTTTCTTTACTCGCACAGACACAGTTGCACATGCACACACTCACCTATGGATAGCGACACATCTGCTCACCCACACAGACTTGAAGACTTGAAGATAATTTACCTTTTATATGTGTGATACTGTTTTGCTCCAAATATATTGATACTCTCTTGTTCTATAAGCTGGTCTTATTCCTATTTATACTAAAAATAATGCCATACAGCCACAGGATCATTGTTTATAATTCAATGTACATGGCTGGTACCCTCTGAGAGATTCCTGGGTTAATTTTCTTTCCCAGTTTGTTTGTTTTTGGGGGGGTTTCATGAGGCTTACACTCTGGCTTGGGTGGTGTTGTTCCTGAGCTCTTCCGCTCAAGGCTCATACTCTACCACTTGAGCCATGGTACCACTTCCGGTTTTCTGGTGGTTTATTAGTGATAACAGTCTCATGGACTTTCCTTCCCTGACTGGCTTTGAACCACAGTTCTCAGATCTCAGTCTCCTGAGTAGCTAGAATTACAGGAGTGAACCACCAGCGCCCGGCTCTTTCTCACTTCTAAGCAGTCCTTGAGTAAATACTCTCTCATACACAGGAGCTTATTACTACTCTTAGAAATAAGATGCCAAGCTAGATGTACAATGAAACATTGAAAAACTACTAAATTAGTCTCTTATAAATGATGCAAATTTATATTCATATTAACTGTTCAAAGTGTGTATCTGAAAGTACACCCTCACCAAAATTAGGTGGCTTTCTTTTTTTACTTTTTTAGTGAGATGGAAAATTATTCCCCATGTTTCTATTTATCAAAATCTCTTAAGACCTATTTCAAATCTCATCACTTTGACCATCATCTTTTGTGAGTGATTGGAAATGTTGTCTACACTTATAAATTACTGCTGCAATTGGTCCAAAGATCTCTCATTATATTTACCCAACTCAGTTTCATATAGGATTTTGGCTTTGGTTTTGTATATTTTATGATGGCACTGGAGTTTTAACTCAGGGCCTTACATTTGCTAGGCAGGTACCTACCACTTGAGCCATGTCATGTTTTGTACTTTAGTTATTTTTCAGGTAGGGTTTCACCCTTTTTCCCAGGGCTAGCATTGAATGCTAATCTTCCTACCAATGCCCCTCAAATTTCTAGGATTCCAGATATATACCACCATATCCAGCTCATTTGTTGAGATAGAATAGCAATTACATTGGGCCTGGACCAGGCTCAAATGTAGATGTTACTGACCACTGCAGAGTAGCTGAGATTGTAGTCATGCATCATTGTATCCAGATCTAAAGGAATATTTTATAAAGTAAAATTCTATATGAGTTAATGATTTACTCAAAACATACTTGGAGTAAACAGTAGGTATAAAAATGATCAAGTCAGAAGTGAATCTCACAAAATCGATTCCAAGTTTGGTGCTGATGGCTCATGCCTGTAATTCTAGCTATTCAGGTGGTTGAAATCTGAAGGATCTCAGTTTAAAGCCAGCCTGGACAGGAAAGTCTTTATATCTCCAATTAACAAGCAAAATGCCAGACTAGATATGTAGCTCATATGGCGCAATGTCACCTATGTAAAAAAAAATGTCTATCAAGAGCTGGAGGCTCCTGAGTTCCAGCCCTGATACCAGCATTGTTCACATGTCTCACATCTGGAGGAACCCATGTGATTCCAACCCAGATTTCTTTGGTGTGACTAGCAGCAGGACTGCACTGGAGTCATTGAGTACGAATTCTGCCCACAACATTGGATGTATTTGGACTCTGGGAAATTCATTAAGCAGCTCCAGGGTTTGATTTTCTCATTTTTAGTATCGACTTAATAATCACTGTTTTATCTGAAGACTGGTGACTCAGTTCAATAAGGATTTTCTCCTGTCTACTGTGAGCCAGGCTCCAAAGCTACAACATGGGTACATTGTGGGAGAGTCACTAGGACTGTGTGTGTATGTATGTGTGAGTGTGTGTGTCTGCTTTGAAAATATCACAGCGCTATTTACACATGGGGGAGGTGATCATTCTGCACCTACCACACAATCTGCTATTTTATATAAACAAAGAATTTCCTCTATTGAAAATTTTATTTTATTTGGAAAGATAAACTTCCCATTTTAGTAGCCAAGTTCTTTGGTCTACAAATCATTTTTCCAAAATTTACAAGTTTTGGCTTCCAAAACTTGTGTGAGCACCAGTATTTATATAATCTGTTCCTATTATTCCATTTTTTTGTTTTACTAACATTCATTTTTGCTGGTTTGTTTGTTCCAGGAGACTTGAACTTCTGACCTTCCTAAGTTTTCACTTGGCTTTCTTGCTTATAGCTGGCACTCTACCACTTGAACCACACTTCCAGCAGGGTATTTTGCTGGTTGATTGGAGGTGGAGCCTCAAGGGCTTTTCTGTCTAGACTAGCTTTAAACATTCATCCTCCAGATTGGAGCTTTCTAAGCAGTTAGGGTTATAGCCATGAGCCACCAGTATCCTATTTCTCATCCATATTTTTAGAGACTTTTTTTTAAATGAGCAATGAAAATGCTGAGTAATATTGCCATTCCTTTCTTAGCCTATTAAACATCTCACTGTATATTTAGAAAATATTAAGCTAGAGCAAAGTTAAGTCAACATTAGGAGAGGAAATAAGGAGATCTTTCAGACCTTGGCACCTCCTTTTGTAGAGACATCTTTGCTCCTGGAGTTCTCAGGACAACGAAAAGAAAAAAGAGAGAAGGAAAAAAAAGCATTTTGCTCTAACATATTGATCTTTGAGGCTGAATCAGCAGGCCAAATCGGAAGTATAAAATGAATCTGTGGGGATTAAGGGTGAACTGTTGCATGGCTAAATGGGTCAGGCACTTTTAGCTGATGGATTTACCTGATGCTGCCCAAAACAGGAAAGATTGAGGTCCAAGCAGATCAGCCAGTTTTCAATAATTTTTTTCTTTTTTTATTTTATTTTATTTTATTTTATTTTGTGAACATACTGTACAGAGGGGTTACAATTACATGGGCAGGATAATGCCCATGTAATTATTATCAAGCATTATCAAGTATTGCAGCCTCCTCCTTTGTTTACCCTTCCCATCCCTTCCCAGCCTCCCCCCCCCACCCAATCCTTCCCCCCTCCCCCCCACCCCCCCCCCCCCCCGCACCAAGGTTGTAAAGCTCGTTTTCGACATGACAACTTGTACTTATTGTTGCAACAGGTCCACCTGTATCCTTAAACAACTGGTTTTTCCCATCTCCTCCACAAGTTATACTGACATCAAATATAGTGAAAGCAGGGGTTATACTGTGGGGGAGGGACATACAAAGCAACAAGTTTTCAATATTTCTTCTGTCTCCCATTTTCCCCACAAGACTCACAACCTCTCTAGTCTAGAAAGAGAAATAAAATGAATAAATAAGTGCATACCTCTAGCTTCTTTACTGAGCCAGACTTATTAGAGAAAAGTGAGCACTCTCTTCTTGGGGAGTAGCTTAGGGAGGCATGCTTTTATTTAGTGACTGAAGTTTGAAATAAATAACCGGTTCCACCAACCTCTTCCCAACACTTATCTATTCCAAATTCCCAGGAATGCTACAAAACACACCTGGCTTTTCAGAAGAACTAACAGATAAAGTTCTTCATTTGACTAATTAGATTCCTGGGGAATGGAGTGAGAGGGTAGAGAATACAATAGTTCTATTAATCATACATAAAGCATGTTGATAGGATAAATAACCATAAAGTAAACTCAGTTTCTTGTCCCTTCAAGAATAAGGAAATATCAGAAACAATGATATTGGACTATTCATAAGGAAATGGAAAGACTTGGAAAAAATTATATAAAGTGAAGTAAGCCAAACCCAAAGAAACATGGTTACATGGTTTTCCTCATTTGTTGTAGCTAGAATGTGCCAATAAATCTACAAGTAAAACAAACATAAAAAATACACAATAAATTATACAGGACTGTAAACATTCATGCAGTGAGACCGTAGGAGGATATTCTTAGGAGAGGATCACAAAGTCTCAATAACTATGTGCATATGTTCATACACAATGATAATTATCAAAATGAACTCCAAGAAATGGAATCAAGAGGTTTTTTGCTATTTTGCTTTTTTTTAATGTATTTATTTACTTAATTATTTCCTCTCTCCTTTGTTGCTGTTTTTATGTGTATCTTTTCTCTCGTGTTTGGGGGAAAGTAATGGAGAGAACAGAAATGGTGGGACAAAGGGTAAACACATGCAGCAGTAATACTCACCAGATGCTATGTTGAAAATAAACTATACAACTTGTGGAAGAAGAGGGCAGGGAGGGAAAACTGGGAGAAAGAGGAAGAGGTGACACTGTTCAAAAAGAAATATTACTCATTATCTGACTTATGTAATTGCAACCCCTCTGTTCATCACCTTCACAATAACAAAGAAAATAAGAGTAAGGATATGTTGATTAAGATGCATGCTACTCAGAAACTGCTGTATTGAATTGAAAATTCTTTGTATAACTATGTAATGATAAATAAAATTAAGTAAATAAATGAGAGAAAAGAAGGATGGAAGGTAGAAAATATGAAAAGAAGGAAGGAAGGGAGTGAAGAAGGGAGGAAGGAAAGAAACATCTCAAAATGAAATCAGGATGCATTTTATCCATAAATTAATAAGTTGAAGTGAAACCCCTTTGCACAACTACTTAAAGATAATTAAAAAATAAGAGGGGAGAATGTTTAAACACATTTATCAATGGAGACAGTCAGTAAATAGTAATCCTAAAAAAAGTAAATCTCATACTCAAATTTTCTGCTCTAGCCTATATTCATACTTACACAATTTTAGTAGTAACAGCTTCATAATGTATCTCACTCCTCTGATCCTTTTAAGTACACAACTTGAGAAGTCTCTTGGGTCTTATTGATATTCTCAATTCTCTACTAATTTGCTTATGATGAAAATTAGAAATCGATATAATAAACACTGTCATTTTTTAAAGGCAGAAAATAGCCATAAGCAAGTACCACTGAATAGACTGGATTCAAAAATAGACTTTTTTTTTAATTTAATTTTATTTTATTTGTGAACATACTGTACAGAGGAGTTGCAATTACGTGGGCAGGATAATGCGTACATTTCTTACCAAGCATTGCAGCCTCCTCCTTTGTTTACCCTTCACATCCCTTCCCAGCCTCCCCCCTCCCCCCAATCCCAATCCTTCTCCTTCTCCCCCTTCCCCCCCCCCCCCCGCACCGATGTTGTCAAGCTCATTTTGGACATGACAACGTGTACTTCTCATTGTTGCAACAGGTCCACCTGTATCCTTAAACAACTGGTTTTTCCCCATCTCCTCCACAAGTTATACTGACATCAAGTATAGTGAAAGCAGGGGTTATACTGTGGGGGAAGGATATACAAAGCAACAAAGAGATAATCTTATAAATGCGTTAGAAACACATGCATGAAAGAAAAAAACATTAAAATACACATCTAAGGGTTCATTTTCCTGACATCACATTATCTGACCTTTTCCGCTTGACTCATACATATACTAGATATTGCAAATAAGGGAAACCATGGGACCTATGTTTCTTTGGGCCTGGCTTACTTCACTTAATATAATTTTTTCCAAGTTTTTCCATTTCCTAACAAATGGGGCAATGTCATTCTTTCTGATGGAGGCATAGAATTCCATTGTGTATATATACCACATTTTCTTGATCCATTCATCTACTGAGGGGCATCTGGGTTGGTTCCATATCTTAGCTATGGTAAATAATGCTGCAATAAACATAGTTGTGCTGGTAGCTTTAGTGTGGTCTTGTTTGTAAACATTTGGGTAAATGCCCAAAAGTGGGATTGCTGGGTCATAGGGGAGTTCTATGTGAAGTCTTTTGAGGAACCTCCATACTGCTTTCCAAAGTGGTTGAACAAGTTTACATTCCCACCAACAATGAAGTAAGGTTCCTTTCTGTCCACATCCCCTCCAGCATCTGTTGTTGTTAGAGTTCTTGATTTTTGCCGTTCTAACTGGAGTGAGGTGATATCTCAAAATAGACTTTTATTAAAAAAAAAAAAAAAAAAACCAAAACTTTTCCTTTCAAGCGAACTAGATTCTTTGTTGGTTGTTAAGTCTCCTTCCTCCCTTCCCCTACCACTAGCCTTCACCCTAATGCTGGGGAAAGTGTGGATGAAGGCAGATTTTTCCATTCAGTTTCTACCGTGTGTGTTCTCTTGCATGGGCTTATATTATTGCTGCCTAATGAAATAATCGGCTGGTATGCAGTGGGGGAGTGGTAGTTCAGGAGGGGGAGAACCTTCCTAAAAGGTCTATTATCCTGTCAATATGCACACAGAACCCTCATTAATGTTAATTAGATTTACCCACCATTACAAGGGGAGGCAAGACCTTAAACAGCAAGTTAAAAAAAAAAACCCTATCTGGCATTGCAAAACATAAGGAAAAAATTAGAAATCATTCCTGCCTCCAAGCAACCTTAACTCGTGTAAGACATTCATGTGGCCATTAACCCAAGCAGAAATTGAACTTGTCAGCCTTATATGCAGAATGTTTAGAAGGGTAGCCATTCAAGAACAATTTCTTAAATGAATTAACTACAAACTGGATGCGTTTCTAAGCAGTAGATGTACTCTTGTCTATCTTCTCTTAGCAGAACAACTCCAAAGGTGTGGTTTTGAAGCACTTTTTATTTCTGTTTGTCTTTAGATATAGGAGGGTAGGGATAGAAGACAGAACTTCTCGTAAGACTTGGCTTATGAAAAATATGAAAATCTTAGACTCATTCTTGTCTTCTCTCTTCAACATCTAGCTTATTTCCTTTTGCTTAAAAGAAATGTAAAATCAGCTGGTGGCTTTTGACTCAGCTACTCAGGAGGCTGAGATCTCAGTTCAAAATCAACCTGGGCAGAAAAGTCAATAAGACTCTTACCTCTTATCAATCAACAAAGAGCTGGAAGTAGAGGGGCAACAACATCAGCTCCAAGTGAGAAAGCCAAGTCAGGGTGCAAGGTCATGATCTCAAGCCCCAGGACCAGCACAAAATTAATTAATTAACCAATTAAATATTCAATCAGACCACTTTTCTTCACCTGTGTTTCCAGTACTCTTGTCCAAATCAGTGTATGTCTCACCTCGATTACTGTGATGGCTAGAACTTGACATTCCTCTCCATTAGAAAACAAACAAAAGAACAGGCTCCTGGTTGCTCACACCTGTTAATCTAGCAACTCAAGAGGTTGAGATTTGAGGAACATGGTTGGAAGCCAGCCCAGGCACTAAAGTCCATGAGACTCTGATCTTTAATTATCCACCACCAAAAAACCCTCAAACCTCAAAACTAACCATTCTCTACTTACTTCTTTCATTAGTGACTACTCCAAGCTATGGTCCACTCTCATCCATATCCTGACTGAACTCAGACCTTCCTTATCCTCCTCTGCAGCTGAGCTGCCTCATTGGGATTTTGTTCCATAATCAAGTTCTCTCTGGCTTCAAGGCCTTTCTCTAGCTGTTCCTTCCCTTCCTTCATGCTTTTAAACCAAACTCTGCTGTTGAAGAGCCCTTCCCTGCCATCATCCCTGTAATGGCTACTTCCCTTCCCACCTCTTTATTCTCCCTTCTTTTCCCTCCAAAGTTTGTTCACCAACACATAACAAGCTGTACTTGCAAGTGTACATTTCCTAATGCATCTGTTAGCAAAGGTGCATCCGAGCTGGATGTAAGCTCCTTGATGAAATTTTGTCTGCATCTCTGATGTTAGACTAGTACCCTGGACAGAGCGCAAAACATAGAAAACCCTCAACAAATGAAGTGAAATGTTTGGGGGTCATTGGGGATAATTGTACCTAAGTTGAGCTCCTAACTGAGAGTGAGAACATTCTCTCAAACACCTGAAATCTTCTCCTTATCACATTAAGCAGTTCTATGAGAAGAGAAAGCCATAGGTCAGCTTTTGAAAATCCTAACTTTGGTAATATTACTGTCTCATATTTCTTTATTAACATCTCTCAAAGGATGCCTACAATTTCTTTTGCACTCAGTGTCTTTTATCCTAAAATATCATCCTTGAAACCCATACACATTGTTTCTAGTCCAATTCATTGAATATTCTGATTCCTTTTCAGATCTTATAAATCTTTCTCTTTTTACCGACTTCATTGAACAACACTTGAACAGGGCATGGCCTCTTTTTATTTTTCTTATCTCTGGACCTGGTCTCAAAATCAGAGTTGCAAAGAGAAAAGAAGCAATACCTTCCAGATCATAATCAAAAGTGCTAGAAATAGGAACTTGAGCATGTGTGTGCAGACCTGAATTATGCAACCTACCAGCTTTTGTGTGTGACATGTTGACAGAGGTTGACACTTAGTGGCTTAGTACCATGTAGTTGTCAGCTGGTATTAAGACTTAAAGTTCATTCTACAGTCAAAATAAAGGAGAAATGACAAAGTCCATATAAGAACTCTACTCTAGCACTGTGGCAGCTTAGGGCATTTCCGTTTGGTCCATGGTATCCAAGGAAACCTCTGCTTTGCTGAGTCCCAAGATGGACTCATTTAAGCTTCAGCAAGATATCTGTTAACTAGTCCACCTCAGTGTATTTGCTTCATGGTAGTAACAGAAAGCACATACTTGTCATCAAATTTTTATGGACTTTTAAAACGTTCCTTATAATCACATAACATAGAAAACAAGCAAGAGAGGAAAATCAGGAAGAAAACAGGAAGAGAAGAGACTTATTACAATTTTAGTTGTTTTCTGAAATGTAATAGAAAGCTTTATACTTAAAGTAAAACAGTTCAAGACATAGGGAATTCTCTTTTTATTTTGTTGGATTTATTTTAAATACTTGCTGCTTATCTAACAGGATATATTTTGCAATTTTTTTAAATACTTGAATGTCTACAGTATTACTATATTATGCTGAATGGTTTTTATATTCACAGAATCAGACTTTATAAAAATGGTGGGTAGACTTGTGTTTCATTTCATCTCTGTCATAATGCCTACAGTGAGTAAAGCAAGCTTTAAAACTCATAAATGTAATTAAGGCTATGATCTGTGGAAATACTTTTATGTTGTTATAAAGATATTTGTGTTGCCTTTCTTTTGGAAGTGAATCACTATGTTTCTGAATTGGACTTTTTCTTCTTCTAAATCATTAAGGCTTTGCTTGCTTTGTTTGTATAATGAATAAGAACCTTATCTAGAAATTGTTTCATTGCCACACTCTGTTGTAGATGGACTTGGAAGTTCAGTTTTGTCCTTCCCTTCTAGAATAGACAGAAGAGATCTTCTACCTGTGTGACTCTGGTAATTGAATTACTATACAACACACTAAACAAAAAAAAATGTAGACTAGCAGCAATTAAGTTATGTTCTCAGGTTCCACAGTGGGCACTTCGCAGACAGAGCAGGAGGAGGCACAGCACTGTCAAATGATGGACACTGGTAATAGGAAGGAAATAAAGGAGACAATCCCTACCTTCTTGATCTAGGTTCCCTTAATAACTGAAAAGAAAGAATGACTGCTTTATGTTGTTTCCTCTTTGGGTTACTTCCAAATGAACCAGTACACTGTGCAAAAAAAAAATATGTGAGCTGGAGATAGAGCCATGGGGACAAGACTCCCCAGATTTGCTTACAGGAGGACCTCAAGAGGGGGTGGTCAACTGGGTGCATACAATGTAAACAATCGTCTACATGGAGAGTCTGGATCAAAGTGCTTAATGCATGCATACCATATAGGTATGGAATCTCACCAGTAATTCCCTAACAAGGGCCCCAACTATATATGTTCATTCAACAGTCATGTTGGCCATAGCTCAGAGGCAGCTGTGGATGCTAGTGAATTCACAAATATTATCCTTCTTGGACTCACTTGACTCACACAATGATCCTGAAACACGGGTTTTGGGTTTATGTTTATGGTATTCAAGAGACTGGATGGAGCATAATGAGTGGCATTGCATAATGGCAGTGGTCACCGCTTACTGTGTACTTAGGCACTTCATGATGCTTTCGGAATGCATCCTCACTGTAACTCGGTGAGATGGATGCTCACATTATTATATATGGTTTAGACAATGATGACGATTCTGGTAGCAACAATGAGCATCTCTGTGTTTGTCTGAATACAGGCAGAAGATAGTTTATGTATCTGTGTTTTTTCATGTGCACGTATAGTAACAAATACATGCACACAAAACACATACACACACACATATATACATACATGTATATATATACATATATAATATATATATATATATATAATACAGCAAATGGATACAGCAAAATGACAACCTTATAAAGTTGTGTCTGCCTAAGGTGGAAAATAAGGTATGTGAGAGCATTTTTCAAATTATGAAAGTCAAGATTGTATTTATATATATATATATATATATATATATATGTGTATATATATTTCAGTGTGTTCCTACACATTTACACACCACATAATCACTACCAGAGTCAAGGAATAGAACATTTTCATCACTCCTGAAAGATTGCTTATGATCCTTCCCAGTCAGTCAGATCAACATCTTCTCCCAAGCAACCAAGGTCTTATGTCCCTAACAATTAAAATTTTCTTTTCTAGAATTCCATGTAAATGGATTTCACTCTGCAGTGTGCCCATGCAGTTGCACATATCATTACTGATGATCATGAATACATACAGTTCAATTTGTTTATCCTTTTACTTATTGATGGACATTTTCAGTTGTTTCCAATTTAAACTATTTTGAACAGCTGCTCTGATGATTTGTGTACAGTCTTTGTAAAGATATTTTTCTTGGGAAAATATCCAAGATGTAAGTATTGAGTCATATAACAAGCCAAGGATTTTGGTACTCACCTATGATCCAAGCAAATTTGAAGAATAAAAGTTGGAGAGATAGATTAAAAGCAGGATTCTTTCTGGGTAAGACAGTGTTAAAATTAGAGTTTGGGGCTGTGTGTGTGTGTGTGTGTGTGTGTGTGTGTGTGTGTGTTTGAAGAAAAAGGTGTGTGGGTGTGTGTGTAGGAGTTAGAGATTTAGCTCAGTATAAGAGCACTTGCCTGACAAGTTCAGGGTCCTGAGTTTGGTCCTCAGCTCTGGGAAAAAAAAATTAAAAACTAAATGAAAAAGGAGGAAGGCAATGAGGTTATTAGCTAAGTGGTAGAGTACTTGGTAACATGCACACAAATGATGAGTTTTTTCAAAGTGCTTGCGTCACATTACACTCTTACAAGTAGTCTGTAAAATTAGCTCTTTTCAATACCTTTATTATTACCTGATATGGTTAGTCATCTTCACTTTAGCCTTCCTAATAACTGTGCAGCGATAACTCATTGTGGCTTTAATTTTGCACTTTTATGCTGATTAGTGATATTTGGCTTTTCCCATGTGCTTGTTGGGTATTTGTATATTTGTATTTATACCTGTTGAGATATTCTGATGTATTCTAAACACTAACAGTTGATTGGTGGGTTGGTTTCAATTTTTAATGGTTAATTTTAGTAAACATCAAAGATTTGTCTTTCACAGTCCTGAGAGATGTCAAGTTGAAGGTCAAGGCAGATTCTGTGTGTGGTGAGGATACATTTCTCATTCAGAGATAGCATCCTCTCCCAATGTCCTCACATGAAAGAAGAGACCAGATCTTTTTAGAAGGGCACTGATCCCAGTCCTGAAAACTTTGTCCTCACCACCAAATCACCTCTCAAAGGTTGAATTCTTGAGGGTTATACTTTCAACATGCCAACTTGGGAAGCATACACATTCAGAACACAGTATCTACTAAAAAAATAATTTTAGAAAATTTTGTTTAAAAAAGTTCATGTTAGAGCTGGGAATGTGGCTTAGTTGTAGAGTGCTTGCCTAGCATGCACAAAGCCCTAGGTTCGATTCCTCAGCACCACATAAACAGAAAAAGCTGGAAGTGGTGCTGTGGCTCAAGTGGTAGAGTGCTAGCCTTGTGCAAAAGAAACTGAAGGACAGTGCTCAGACCCTGAGTTCAAGCCCCAGGACTGGCATATTATTACCATAATATCCTAACAGCTATCATCATTTTCATTAGGTACTATAAAAGGTGTATTAAAATCTCTGATGTGGTTATTGACATGTTTATAATGTATGTTCCATGAGGGTGGGTATTTTTTAATATATTTATTATAATTGTCTGGAAAATTACATTTAATTATGAGCTATAGTTTCATATTTCAATATATGTCTATGATGTTTAACCACCAGATCAAGGTAACAGCATATCCCTTACCTTCTTTTTGTTTCTTTTTGATGAGTATATTCTAAATCTTCCCTACTTGCTACTTTCAAAATATGCAGTTAATTGAGAGCAGATTTATTATTTTTACATAGATATTCATTGCTATATTCCAATTTTCTAGAAGAGTACCCAGCACATACTAGGGGATTCATTAAATGCAACATGAATGACTAATAATTGAAAGTCAGAAGAGTCATCTTGAATCTGAAAAAGGTAGTATAAAATGTAGGGGAAACAAAGGAGAAGGCAACAATGCTTGATAAGAAATATACTCATTACCTAGCTCACATAATTATAACTCCTCTGTATGGTATTATCACAATTTTAAAAAATGTAGGGCATCATCATTGTGACAGACAGTCACAAGATGTTTCTTAGATTACTTGCACAAATGCAAAGAAATCATCACTTGACATTCTTTAAATTCCCAAATTTAAAAACGTAGTGGAGAAATTGTAAATGTCCGGGCTAAGAAAGAAAGGCTAAACTACATAATAGATTACAGATGTTGTAAGCATTTGCTTTGTAAGTAGTCCTGCAGATGTGTTATATGAATCTTGACTACATATAACCTATATCATCAGCAACACATACTTATTAATTCAAACTCTTCCCTGATTTAGAAAGCAGTTGGGTTGTGTCAATAAAGAGAGCTATAGCTCTACAATACAGAACAGTAGAAATATTAAGTGAGTGACTTTGTATATCATTCTTATTAAAATAATGGTGTTTGGAAAGTGATCATGTTTGCTTGTTTACTTGCTGGAATGAGCTATCTCCCATGTAATCTAACAGGGCAGGACTGGATGCCAAGACACAAGCTGCGTTATGAATGTTTCAGATGGTTTGCGCTAGTGTAAATCCATGTAGACTCTGTAATGATGCTGTTCTGCATAGTTTATTTTGTCTCTTGGCCATAGAGCACTAAGCCTGGACATTACTGTGTACAATGGGTTTTGAATTCCATGCCATGGACCACAGCCAGCATCACACACAGAAGTTAATGACCGATTGTTATCTTAGCCCATAGCTTGCATTCCTTTTGATAAGACAGTTTCAGCAAGGGGTAGATCACAAAGTACAGGATTAATTAAGGTCAAATCCCAATGAAACCTGCAATCTATTTTCTCAAGGAAAGAACTTGGAAGAATCACAGGGTGAGTTTTTACAAACTAAAAACCAATTTTTTAAATAATGTTTAATTAAACCCGAGGCTTAATTTCCTTCTTGTTTAAAGAGACAGAATAGTAACGCAACATAATTTAAATGTGCTAGTATAATGGCAGATGAGAGACATTTATCATTTCTGTGAACTATTGTAATTTACAATGGTGATGAACTACCCCGAGCACCCTAACAATCCAGGCACATCTAAATCATCCAACTATGCTGACACTAGTTTATTAACATCTGACAGTAAAAATTGGTCTCTGGGAAACCATTGAATTTGGGTCCAGTGGTATACTGTTATTTAAAAAAACAGATTTTGATGGAGAATGATAGACAAAGTCGGCTATGTGGCTCAGTGCACTAATCATTTCAGTTCTAAATGCTTTGCAAAACTGCCAATACTAACTGAGATTATAATTCAAGACCAAACTGTGCTGAGTTTCTGGATATCTGACAAAATATGTTTTCTTTTGGAGATTTTCAATATTATTTTTTTCCAAATTACCTCCTGATAATTTTTCCTATCATATTATAAAGTCTTAGGGGAAAAAAGATTATCCTTTGTTGAGACTTATAAGAAGCTCCTTTGTGCTAAAGTTCTTTGCATATTTCAGACTTTCTTTTATGCTGCTAGAGTAGGTAAGTTATAATTAAATACTATATTAAAAATGAAAAATTTGAAATAAAAGTTGACTTTCTTTATTCCTGATTTATAGATACAACACCTTACCCGTTCCAGCCCACACTTTCCTTAACATAAGTAGTCTCCGTGGTGATTAATTACCTCGGCAGAGAAAGTTGGAATCAAAATAAGTTCAAAGTAAATGAAAAGTTCACAGGCCTTTCCATTTGTTTGTTGTGTCTTTTTAGAACTCTATCATTAAACCATACGAGTTAGGTTCTCTAGCTGCCTAGTAATTTGTAGAATGGTTTAAATTGTTTGAAGTTAAATACCATTTTAAATTAAGATTTCAGTGACTACTATCAATAATACAGTAATGATTCAAACAAAGACATTTATTTTCCTTCTATGGATACGATTTTTAAAATAATTTTCTAAAATTCTGAAGACGTTTGAAGTTGGGCAAATCATCTAATATTTATGGATCTCAGTTGCTGCTCCGTAGAATGAGAATGCTGATAACTGCCTAGCAGGAAGAATCCCTGACCTCAGGCTACAAATGCCTGCCTTCCCCAGACTTCATTCCACCCTGAGTCTACCCCTCAGAGAAAACATGACACCACACTGCATTCCTCCTGCTCTGTGTCTCCTACATTATATGTGACACTTCAATATCATATTCCCAGAATCCAATATCATAACGTTTAAAAAAAATCAATGATGTTTATTAATTAAGAAGGTTACCCAATTAGTATCAGGAATTAATAAATATACCTTTAATTAAGGGAAGGTACTTGAAAGTATTTCAAGGAATCTGTGCATGTCTAAACAATGTACCGATTTGTACAAGTACACACAAAAGTATAAACAATGATACTTGAAGGTAAGAATCAGAGCATTAGCTGCATTTCTGTGGCGTATTTTTTGTTGGTGGTGATTATTGTGGGTGTGAATTTTAGCTGCAGAACCAAGTATATGATCATATACAGATTACCTCTAAAAAAAGTGTTGTCATTTGGTGGCAATTCTCTAAACTCAATGACTTCTTCCTAGAAGTCTTTCCTCAAACCTGTCACCCACATAGGTGAGCCAGTGTTCTACCCACTTCCCCGCCCCACTGGCGCCCCCTACCAGCTCTTACAGCACTTTATAATAGCAGGAATCCATGGCGATGTGTTGACTCTCCTTTCTGACTATCTATGGAAGCTGGGGGCAGCCACTGCTTTGACAACCCTGTATCTCCAGTGTCTGACACAGTCCTTCTGACAAAAGAAATTGCTCATGACATTTGAAGAAGGAAGGATAAGAAGGAAGTAAGAAGGGCTCGGGAGGGAGAAGAAATGGAATGATATGATATGCTTTAGTTTAAGTCAGCCAATGAAACTTAACTCCTGAGTTCCTTTACAGCAGTGAGGCGTGTGACGCTTCATTGGAATACACCTACATTTACATCATGGGCTGCACCTTTTCATTTGGGAAGGGTCGAACTTACATATCACCAAAAAAACTTAAAAGAAAATTTAATGTGTAGTACAAATTTTACATGGTGGGTGATATTTTTTGGTAAAATACTCCAATAGATGTTTAAAACATACAAAAGTAGAAATCGATGGAATAGGAGTAGGTTATAATGAGTCACATACTATTAAATAGGCATATAAATTGTCTATACAAAATACACATGAAGAAAAATACAGTGCCTATGTGCCAAAAGGGAGAGGCAAAAACAAGTCAGAGTTCTCCCCTTTCGACTAGAATTTTGGACTTTATATTGTAAACACAAATGAGAAGTGTCAAATCAAGTTCAAGGGCAAGTTATGCAAATGGAAAATTAATGGCTTTCTTTTTCTCTGTGTTAGGCATCATTTCCTAAACACTGGAAGCAAAGTGTGTATTTAAACCACATTTAGATTTATCTTTGACATCTTTTGAAAGAAAAATAGGAATTAAAATGCAATTTGTGTATACTGTATTCTTGTACTGCATTCTCTTTCCATCTACTTAGCATTAATACTGTAGGGAGAAACTATTCTTTCAGAAAAATGTCAAAAAAATTACTCAAAATGGTACTGTTGATTGTAAGTAGGCTGTTTTTCCTTACACTAATGTAATGAATTCTTTTAATAATAGGACATATTCTTTTCCAGGGTTTCAGGACAATTTCATGTCTCATAATCAACAAAACTGAAGGGTAAGGAGAAGCCTATCTCAATGAAAAATATTCATGTTCACTATATACCAGCCAGCTATTCCTTGAGGGTAACTTTAAATCTAAGTCAAGTCACAAATGGATTGAGACTGCTGATCTCAGTTCATCCCTTGGAAAACTATGTATATCACAAAATCAGTATACATTTTGACATAGTTGGCAGCCTTTGCTTGAAATAGGCTCTGAATCAACTGAGCATGGAAACTCAATTTGCCTGGGGATACACTGGCCTTTAAATAAAGAGGGTTGATATTCTCCAGTAGAACAATGGCAGGGGGAAATCTCCCAACATCTATAATTTTGTGTATACTATAACTTTAACAGACAGTCTTGGTTTCAAGTCATCAGCTGCTCATGAAATGATTTTATATATATACGATTTAGAAGGGAAGTATAATAAATGTGCTCTTAAGCTTACTTGAGCACATATTTTTTAAAAGTACTGATTTCATTAGATATTTTCTTTTATTTTTCCCAGAAGATTATGTTTGTGTTATCTCTCAAGCAACCCTGGTCATGCAGAATACCACCTGCTGATCACACAGCTCTGTGACAGCCACTGCAGATTGCTAATGGTAACACAGCACTAGTAAACAGATGACTTTGGATGTCTGATCTAGCCCAGGGGGGCAAAAGGCCTGCTCAGAGGGGGCGATGATGAAGCTACTTAGGAATCGTGAGACTCAAATTAGGAATAAGTGAATGTGTAAGCAATTATCCATGGGCACATACTACCTTAAAATAATTGGAACCACTGTGCACATTGCTTAAAACTGCCTGATGCTGGCTATCAACTTCTATCTTCACTTCTCTGCTGGCCGGAGCAAAAATACAAGGGAAAGGGTAAAACACCATGCATGTAAGCCAGACTTCAGTGGTAATACACAGCTATTTTCCATAGTTATTGCATGGGAGGTATTCTTTTTATGCTACTATTTAAAATGACCTTGAATAAGTGTACCTAAAAAGTTGGCTAGAGACAAGGAACTTTAAAAAATTTCTCATTTCTTTAAGGAGACAGAGTGACTTTATTTGATAGCGGGAAGAAAGGCATGAAATGGCAGACTGTCCATTTAGAGAGAAGCCCCAAAGAGCAGTCCAATGGAGTCCTCTTGGAGGGCAGAGAAAGGACTTTTAAATCTCAAAATAAGCTAAATGTATGTATGCATGTGTGTTTATGATTATATAATTATATTTGGGGGATTAAAGCCATAGTCTCATGCATGCTAAGTATGCATGTTAACATTAATCATATTTCTTAATGTTCTTTCAAGCACATTGTCTCTGTAGAGTTTCCTATAAAATCTATTGTTCAGGATATTACAAAATGCTAGTTAGTATAACTTTCAATTACCTTCACAGTAAAATTCTCTCTTGCTGTGCTCAAGCTCTACCACTGCTGAGTTTCACTTGCCTTTTATAATGGTAGCCCATTAATATTACTCTCAGAAGACTAAAATTCAAAATTATAAGCAAAATACTTTTATTATTTGACAATGTTACACTACAACTTAGAAAAAGAGAAAGAAAAAGAGAGAGAAGTATAAGTAAAAAGAAGTAAGAAAAGAGAGAAGGAAAGGGAAAAGCTTAGTCTACAACTACTCTGCAGACACAATAGATTATGATTTTTAGAATAACAGTATTTATCACCTAAGAAAAGACTGTCTAGAAGCAGGTTGAACTGTACTGAGGTAGCATTCAACCTGTATGTGTATCTCTTAACATAAATTAGACATAAGTGGGCCCCTAAAATAAAATACTCATACTGTATTTTAAGTTATTCTAATTGCCTCTCCCACTCTAATTTTAATGCATCCAAATCATTTTTCTCAGATAAATGAAGCTTGAAAATGTCAGCCAGAATCTAACTTCCAGAATTTTATTAACAGCAAATAGTTGAGTAAAGTAGCAGTAAGATGGTTAAACCGAACTGATCTCTCTGCTTTTTGTACTGTGCCTTAACATCTGTTGTAAATTGCATACAAAAGAATACAATAGATGTTAACCTGGTGGTGGTAGTAGTTTGGGTGTTGTTGTATCTGTTCTTTGTAGTGGGTATCATGCCAGGAAACTTTGCTTCACAGCTAAATGAATTAAGGGAAGGAATTTGATGTGGAGAAAACAGGTTGTGTTTGTGCCAAACCCTATCCAGCTGTACAGCTTAAGAGCTCATTGTCTTAGCTGGCATATGAGAAAGCAAACTAGTATACTATATGTGGCATGATGATTACCTTTAAAAAAATAGCTGCTTGGTCTCCACTTCCAAAGAAAGCTTACAGTCACAGCTAACTTTATTATATGACACTCGAATGACACTTAAAATAAGAGACACTTTTGTTCTTGCCAGATTTTTAGCATCTCAAAATTCAAATGCCAGTACTCAAATGCCATTTCCTTATCAATATGTAGACTAGAGGAAATGAAATAATATTAAATAAATGGTACCTAAAATTTTTAAAAGCTGAATATGTGGATGATTATCTATTGTGTGATTAGTAAAGAGTTTTCTTTGCTAGTGAATGACTATAGCTTCTCAAATAAGAACATTTCTACCTTTATCTTCCTTTATTTTAAGACTTTCTAGACTTTGTTAAGTTTATCTTATTGAATGCTTTGACGCGGGTTATGAGCAGTTCCTTTGAATACATTTTTAAATTGATTTCTTCTGAAAATACAGAATATTACCATTGTAACAAGAGAAAGAATTAGATTGGCCATGCTGTGTAAACCTGTTCCTCCAGTGGCCATAAATAAATAAAACTGGAAATAATGTCAGATTTCAGTTAGACAAGTGGTATATTAAAATCAATCAATGACTAGTTGAATATAAACAATTCTAATTGCCTAGTTTTGTGTGTTCCATATTTCTCTCTTTCGCAGACTCTCTTGTTCTTTTATTCTGCTGTATATTCTTTCAAACCAGTACCTCCATGTTGCAGTATTTTCTGTTAAATTTCAGAGTTGAATTTGCCCAGAACAAAGAAAGCTGTTTTTAAACTTTGATCTCATCAAATTTTTGTTCTAGAAGGGATATACAAACTTCAGGCCAAATTTGGCCCCGATTCCCTAAGAAATATAATAATTTGAATTCAGAGGGAATGGGAACTTTTACATGGATGAAGAGCATATTGGCCTCATAACTTCAATCAATAAGTGGTGAACCTGTATGGCCCAAAGTTAAGTTCTTCGATGAACTGTATATATTAAGTCAAGTCTCCATCTTCAAAGGCCCCCAGCAGTGGATAGAACATGAAGATGAAAGGCTTGATGAGCCAGATAATTAAAACTTAATGGATGCTTGTTGTATAAGTAGGTGCAAAGAAAAATGATAACTTTAGGTATTCGCAAAGAATTCATACAGAGCTCTATGTATTATAAGTAATTAATTGTGGATAGTTAACACTCAAAAGGTGACCCCAGAAAGACATGGGTCAAGGCTAAGTGCTCAACTCTTTCTTCAGTTATGGTTTTTGGGTGTTTTAAACTTAGTATTGGAGAAAAACTAAATCTAAGAAAAAAATGGAGAAAACCTGGACCGTCTAGAAATTTCCTGTTAAATTGATTTAGACTAAAGCAATGACCTTTTGATTTTTTGAGACCTCTCCTGATATTCCTCCAGGGACTAAAGGGCATGATATGACTTTAGGAGAAAAAAAATACACTGATAAAGACCTTTGACCAAATGGCTTAAAAAATTGCAAATATCTATCTGCATAGATGGTAACCACGAAAGCATTGGCTCTCATGAAACCCATTAGAATGTCTCAACAAATGGCTGATCTAACAATAAAATAAGATATGAACTGAGAGTGTTAGAGAAATGCAGGATAATGTTACCAAGCTTTCAGAAGTTCTATCCCTGGCAAACTACTGAATCTGTCTAGTAGCAGCTATTCCTGTTTGTGTGTGTCACGTGACTCTTTGAGGAAAAATCTTGCTGTGTTCTTTCCTTTTGTTATTCATGCATCCATGTAGTAGAGGAGTATTGCTTCTTCCCTTCTTGGGCATCGCTCCTCAATTCTATTCTTCCTGTCTAGCTCTCCAACATTCTAAACTCCTTAATGGAGCTCAGAGGAAAAGAGTCATTCAGATAGCAAATTGTGGTTGGGGGATTTAGCTCAGTGGAAGAGCATTTGCCTGACAAGTACAATGCCCTGAGTTCGGTCCTCAGCTCATCCAAAACAAAAACAGATATCCAATTGTGAATATGTTGAATGAGTTGTTTATTTTCTTCCTCGCATCTATATGATGTTATTTGTACACTACAAACACTACTAAATATTGTCAACATGTGACAAGTACCAGCAGGGACTCAGCTATAAAATATGCATTTGCCTCAGGTGAGAGCGTAAACATATATACAAGGACAGACAGTTGGTAAACAAATATGAAAATTAAAAAGAGAAAGTGAAAGAGTGTAAAATAAGACTTATATTGACTTGTTGAGTTTAAGAAATCTCTTATTTGGAAAGCAAGACTCCTTTGATGAAAAAGATCAGCATGGTATCTGTATAAATGTCCTTCAGGCTTTTGCTTGACAATCTGAGGTCTCTAAGGCAAATGACACATGGGAATACTGGCTCTTAGAAAGGTAATAGGCAGAATATAATGCTGGAAAATACAATTCTTGAGGAGCTTCCAGGATAAAGTGGCAGGTTAAATGCTTCCTCCATGTCACTCTGAATGAGGAGCGATGGTAACTAAAAAACAGACTACGTTGTCAAAGAGATAGAGAAAAGATCATGAGGAAGATAACAGAACTACGGTAAAGTATGGAACAGTAGAAGAACAAGCAGGGAAAAGTAGGAAGCCACCTCCAACTCCAAGGCCAGCTTCCTGGAGTAAGGGGAGGACTGGCAGCCTGAGCCATAAAATAAGCTTGAGGTTTTTTTGTATGCCTTGAAGCCAGTGCAGTGATTTGGTGTGGTAGTGACCATTTGGTGAAGCCAGCCAGAATTGGAGAAACAACCTATTTTATCACTCTTCATGAATCAGACTGCAATGGACAGGTACTATCTTCAAAGAGAGTGTACTGTTGGAGACTGTGCTACTCTAGAGAACAGGAATAGATATAAGTAAGGAAGCCTATGGACATGGGGCCACAGTTTATGGGTTGGAGAAAGCCACAGAAGCCTTTAGCTTTCTATACTTCCATATTATCAAGAGGCCACAGGACTCCTTAGAGAAACAGGTATTTTGAAAAAGACAAAGCTCTGAACATTTTAAGTTTATTATTGATATGTCTAAGTATACACAAAAGTTCAGCTATACATTCCTGCCTGTTTGACTTATATACTCCATATGATTTATTATTAATTAAACTACTGATATTTAAAGCAAATTAGCTAGACATGGTGATGCATGCCTATAATCTCAATACTTAGGAGGCTGTGGCAGGAGATTCTGGAATTCAAGACTATTCTAGGCTACACAGCAAAATCCTGTGTCAAAAAAAAATCTTTTTGCACCTACCAATACTTCAAAGTAAATTTCCCATCGATGCAGATAATAATTTATTACCATGTTTGTCATCATGACTTTATTCCTCCTGACACAAGTGGTTGATAACAAGTAACACTCAATCATACCTCAAATATACCATTTAATAATTAACATTAGGATCTAGACAAATCTCCCTATTGCATTTCCCCCTATATTCTCCATTCATCTCTTTCTCTTCCTAGTGACAGTTACTTGTTGGTGGAACGCAGAGGTTTTTTGGAGCCAGAAATTCCAGTCAGTGATATTCTTCTTGCATGTCCCCAGCTATGTTCCATGAAGTGATGCTAAGGCTGATGGGTAGGTTTAGGTGATATCCGCCTGATCTGTTCATTATTGAGGTTCTTGACCTTTCACCTCCAAGCTTAGCATCCTTGGATGATGGCTGCCAAGATAATGATCCCATTATGCTTGACAAAACAGTGATTCAGTCTTCATCAATTTATTAAAAAGCCTGTATATCAATTTGGCTGCAAATCCGCAGCTATGTCACTCTTCTCATAGATAACAAGAAAGGCTACAATTATGTCTGACACCAAATAAAGCCGTAGACCTTGTAGGCATCGCAGCACACAGGCCCCCAGAAAGGTTGGAGCAAGATATTGAGCAGAGTAAGTTACACACATATTTCTTCAGCAGGTATCAAAATGATCTCTGTGTCATTCAATTTGGGATGGTAGGGTTGGGGGAAAAAATTATGCCTGGTCATGAGCTTGTCCTTAGATATTTGGTACAGGGCCATATGGTAGAGTGATTTTCTTCACTTAATAATACGAAGTGGTTCTCAGAGCTCTCCACAGATTTTCTCTATTGGATTATCTCAGAAGGCCACAGCTAATGTTGAGCCTATTTCTCACTTTCTATAAAAGTCAAGGAGGCAGAAGCCTGAACAATCCATTCAAGACTTGACTTGTTGTCTTCTGTCTTCAACCCTCCCCCCACTCCACTGCCAGATAAAGTCGATCCAGGAGAATGAAATGTGAGCTGAAATAAGCTTATTTTTCTGAAAGCCCAAGGGCAAATGTAAGGTTCTGGCAAAGAATTAGTAAAGGGTCAGAGAATGAAATAAAGACTTGTTTCAAATATAATTTGGCGACATTGTGGACTAGCACCAATCTAATCTCAGTGAGAATAAAAACAAGTCTGTCTTTCAAATGTGCAAGATCCCTTCACAATAGCTAGCAAATTGAGTCCCACCCGACAGAGCTCAGTGCCTCTAGACATGAACGTAGCAAGACATGACCTTTTCTTGACTAAGAGAGCTCTTCTTTGACCCACCTGTGCCATTTTAAGTGTGTTTGAGTAGTAGAGACAGTGTTTCTCTAGTCTCTCCGGAATGCAAGCGGAAGACTGAATTCTTCCCCTCTCTTCACCCCTCCCCCATCTTTAACTTTCCTCTTCCCCCTTTGGTTTCCACATACACGTAAAAAATTTAATCAGCTGATCTCCCAGTGGCCCTTATCTATAACCTTAGATAATCAAGAAGCTGAAATCTGAGAATTGAGGTTCAAGGTCAGCCCAGGCAGTAAACTCTGTGAGACTCTCCAATTTGCCAGAAGTGGATACAAACTTGCCAGAAGTGGATGCATGGTTCAAGTGGGTAGAGAAACAGGAGCAAACAAGAGCACCAAGTCTTGAGTTCAAGCCTTGGCAGTAGTGCGCGCACGCGCGCGCGCGCACACACACACACACACACACACACACACACACACACACAATTTAATGATATAGTTTAAGTATTAGAGACGTTTATGAAAAGTTTCCTTCTATTCCTAGATCACCCATTTCTGTTTCCCAGAAATTGCAAATAGCAGAGGTGATTTGGGATCTGTGACAACGATGCTTGTCCTCAGCTTTTCTGTTTCATCGTCTTTGGAGACGGGGAGAATAGGTTTGACATATGGTTGTAGACAACCCATCTGTCTGTCCTGAGTCCTCATCCAATTCTCTAACCCTAGGCTTTGCCAGCAAAATTAACGTTTATTTGCTTTTCAGAATTGTTAAGTTATACATAAAGCATCCTGACAAAATGCCTACAGTATAGAGAATTCTCAATACATGACTCCACAAACGTTAGTTACTACTGTTAGTGTTAGAGAAACATCCAGTTTCTCAAACCCATTCAGTCCCTTTTTGTCATGAAACAAATGCAGTCTTTGAAGGAAATACCATGCACTTTCCACACTTGCTCTCTAATGACTGGGGGCATGTACCTGTTCTTCCTCACCTACGTTGCATAGCTGGTTAAAAACTCCTCCATGGCAAGAATTTCTCCCTAGAAATATGAGAGCTAGTTTAAAGCTTCTAAAGCATTCCCCTGTGATGCAGCAGACACTTCAACCTCTGAGCTTCATTAATTACTGTGAGAAAGGAGCTCCACGGAATACAAGGCAAGTACTTCTTTTTCAGGGTAAGACATAGCTCAGGTTTCTCGGGTCAGCTTAAGCTAGAGTACTTTAGCCAGTTTGCCCTTTCCAGGGGACTCATTTGAGATAATTTGGCTTCAGCTGTATTATGATGCCCAGAGTCATCCTTGCAAAGACAAGGACCTATCCCCACCAGTCCCTTCAGAAGGACTGGTGGGTGTCTTGATCCAAATGTCTTGTCCATTGGTTTGAATTTTGCTACAGACTGGAACTTTCTCAAAGTCCTCTGTCTCTGCCTTTAAGTCCTCTGTCTCTTGATGATTAAATTGGAAGTTTTTATTCCCCCCTTATAAGAAGACTTGTCCTTGACAAAACCTTTCCTCAGCCTCTGCTGATAGAAGCCACTGGTCTAGAATCTGTGCCGTCCTTGGTGGCTGGTGAGTTCAGGCATAGCCTTCCTTCTCTCAAAGAGCTCACCTAGACAAAGACAGCTGAGTCTGAAGGCAGCTGTATTGGACTCAGGTATCCAGATGAGGCCATCTGACATGGCACCACCTCTCATAAAGCTTTCAATCCATGGTGACTGCTCTGTGAAGAGCAAGAAACAAAGAGAGAAACTTCTTTTCTTTTTCTTTAGTTTGCTTCAAACATTTGTGTCCTGACTCATAATACAATAATCATATTCATTAAAAACACGTAGATGCAGCAGTGATACTCACTAGACACTATGCTGCAAATGAACTATACAACTTCTGGGTAGGGACAGGAGGGAAAAACTAGGAGAGTGAGGGAAGGGGTGACACTGTTCAAAACTAAATGCATTCATTACCTGAACTACATAAATGTAACCCCTCTGTGAATCATCTTTCCAATAACTATATCTATATCTATATCTATATATCTATATATATATAACCACCTAGATTATTAGTAAAGCAAATAACCAAATAAAAGTAGAGGACACAGACCATAAAAACCATAAATAATCATTTTTACTACTACAGAATTTTTGTTCTACTTAGTATAAAATTTTAGTTGCACAAGAGTTCTGGAGATCTATTGTGCAACATTGTAGCTAAAGTGAACAATATTGTATTGACAACTAAAATTTTATCAGCATGGCAGATTTTATGTTAAGTGTTCTTACCACATATAATCATATATGTATATATATTATGCATACATATCAATTCCTTTTTATAAGTTGGAATTAGCTTATATAATCTTTATGACGAGGCTAAAAATTTATAGAACAAGAAAACTCAATTCAGCATCTTTTTTCACTAAAACTGACATTTTTGATCATCATTTAGAAAATTAATTACCACTGATTATTTAGAACATTTATAGTTATTTATGTTTTATAATTATTCTGGAAACTTCTGGTATAACCCCTATTCTTACCATATGACATCAGGTAAATTATCTAATATGAATGAGTTTCTGGGCCTTCTTCTTATACTTAGAAGCAACAATAAATATGAGATTGGATGTTTTGCTAATAATCTTTCTCAATATTTTGCATAACATATGACATTTTAATGTGTAATATATACTTTGAGCCATAACTGTAATAAGGCCTGTGTTACTTGACTCAGAAAAATAAGAATGTTAGAATTCAAATGGTTGTCAATTAAATATATCTAAATATGTTAAAATAAATCACATTTTGTAAATCAAAACTACCATTGTTTTCCAACAAAGGTGCTTAGATTCATGGTGCTAAATTGTGTACTAAATTGGTATGCACCAAACCAAATAAGGTACATTTATATCCGTAATTATAAGAGAGTAAAAGTCTATTTCTCACTTTGCAGAAATCTCACCCAGGTGGGTAAACATTTTACAAGTTTGGATACCACCTGACAAGAAACAATTAAGAAACACAGTATTTAATTTGTTAATTTGTTACCTGATTTAAATTAAAGATAAATTAAGCTGTGTTCTCTATTTATCAGTATGATACAAGTAAACAAGGTTTATAGGAATAGTTTTGAGTTTCTGTGTGACTGATTTTAATTAAGAAATAATTGTCAAAGATAGCTTCCCCATTTGTCCTAGTTAGAATAATTTTGGAAAGCAAATCTTTGCATTATGATTGACAGATTTCAGACAGCACTTTTTTTTCCTCAAATATCTGTTATAAAAGCTACTTAGTTTTCCTGTAGGCATCAGTTCTGACTTGTATTGATTCATGCAACCAAATTACGTTGTAGTTGCTAAAATAATAATAAGGGTTATAAGTATATAAATAAATGCTATATGTGAAATTGCCAATATTTCCAAAAGTTATAATTAATGAGAATTCACTGTGTATATCCACAACAAATTAACACACCACTGCTACAGAGTAAAATAATTAGGCTGTTAAACTACCTAAAATTAGTTTCACCATTGATAGCCTTAGAAATTTCTGACAGAAACTTTATCCCAACTATTAGGATGAAAGAAAAAAATACTCTTTTTGTCTATCATCTTAAAACTTTCACTTCCTGGGGTTCAATCTGAAAGATAATGCATCTGCTTAACATCAAGCAGTTTTTAGAACTCTCCTTGAGAATTTTCCCACCATCAGTGATTCATAACCACTTCCTTCATGTCATCGTATGATATATCTTTTAAAGTCTACATTTTAAAGTTATTTCAGGGGCCCTACTTAATCAGGGTTACAGAAGCCCTGTGGACTTTCCTTCATCTCCTTCTCACTTGAATTTTCTCTGCATTCTTCCACCTTGCCTGCTATGGCTACTCAAACTATGCTTTGCTAACATGCCTTGGACCCAAAAGAATAATTCTGGATTTAGTCAATAACTTGTTTCTGGAATAATCAAAATAATTTTTAATAGTATTTCATGTGAGTTACAAAATAAATGTGCTCCTTAAAAACGCCAAGAAACTGTAGAGATTTCACAAGCAATTTTTTCTTTAGAATTATTTGTTATTATCTTTGCTTATACAAGGAAGATGCCATATTACAAAGCAGTTTATGAATACAATGCATTTTGATCACTGCTACCCCTTCTCGCCTTCCCTATGACCCACTTTTCCCTATCTTTCTTAATTTGGTGGTATATTCAAGGAATTCTTGACTACCTTATCCCCCTCCACTCTTCATTTACCTCCCCCTCACTTCCCTTCGTTCAAATGCCTCTCTTGCATGTACCATTTCCTGGTGTTGATTTTGTTGGCTTCTAACCTAATTTTTCTAGAAGATTATACTCTTTGAGCTCTCGATACAGTGAATTATCCTTCAGTCAATTCTATATGTGTTTACATATAGATTAATAGGTATATTCTATCTACCACAAATGAAGGACTTCATGAAACTTTTGTTTCTTTGAGTCTGGATTAATATATATTAATGTATTTTTCCAAGTCTATTTCCTTAAGAGTACTACAATAGCATTCTTTCTAATAGATGCGTAAAATTCCCTTATTTATATACACCACATTTCCTTGAGTCATGTATCCATTTAGGGATATCTGAGTTCATTCCATATCTTGCCTATGGTGAATAGAGCTAATGACTTCAAGAGCCAATAGACACATAAAATGTTCAATATCTCTGGAAATGCAAATCAGAACAATGAGATTCCACCTTACCCCAGTTAGAATGGTCATTATCAAGAAAACAAACAATTTAACAAATGCTGTCAAGGTTGTGGCCAAAAGGGAACTCTATTACACTATTGATGAAAATGTGAGCTTGTCCAACCACGCTGTAAATCAATATGGAGGTTCCTCAAAAAAATAAACATAGAACTAACCTATAACCCAGCAATCCCACTCCTGGGAATTTTTTCAATAGAACACCAACAGGGTTACAAGTTTACAAGGTAAAGCCATCAACACAACCATGTTCAACGCAGCATAATTCACCATTGCCAGGATATGGAATCATCCCAGATGCCCCTCAGTGGGATTTATTTTTAATGCTACAATTCTCTTTCTGGTAATTCTGAACTGATAGTCAGTAAACAAATAGTATTTTTGCAGAATGGCATTCACACAACAGAATTAAATTGAAACAAAGAGAATAAATTCCATGAAGGTAGGTATCAGGTCTGCTCTATGTGTACCTTCTCCCTGCACCTAGCTTAGTGCCTAGCACATAAAACATGTTTTAATGAAACAAAGAGACAAAGATGAAGAAGAAATGAGAAAGTATAAAGAACAAGAGTATTTTCCTCCATTATCACAAAATGGGCAAATCTGGGGAAAAAATCCATACTTACAAAAGCTAAGCCAAGAAAGAGAGTGTCAATCACTATGCAACCTAAACAGAATACCCAGCAACAGGAGAACTGGCATAGCTGCTGAGAAACTTGGAAGTCTCATCCAATTGGGTGAATTGGAACATAATAATAGCAGTGACCTCTCTCCTACACCTATGGTTCTACTTGGATTACTTAGTGAACTAGCATCAGGTTATTTTTTTCTCTTTATGTAGAAGAGATAGAGACAAAAACACATGAGAAATGACTACCAGGGACTTATCAGAAAGAGGAAAATGATGCTTGATATCTCTCTATAATGAAAAAATGCTGTCATTATTCAAACATTAGAAACAGGGTAATTTGATAACATATTAACATTGAAATATTAGTTTGTGGCTCTGAGAATGTGGCTTACTGGTAGAATGATTGCTTAGCATGCACAAAACCCTGGGTTCGATTCCTCAGCACCACTGAAAATGCTGGAAGTGGAGCTGTGCCTCAAGTGGTAGAGTGCTAGCCTTGAGCACAAAGAAGCTCAGGGACAGGCCCAAGGTCCAGAGTTCAAGCCTCTGGACTGGCTAAATGAATGAATGAATGAATGAATGAATAAATAAATAAATAACTGAAGTAAAGTAGAGATAAAAGGAAAAGGAAGAGCAATATTTCCTGCTTTCCATGGAAGAAATTGGGGTTAAAGAATCTAAGACTAGCAATTTCTTTCAAACATTTTCTCTGTCAGTATATATAGAATAACTCAAAACAGACGTGCAAATAACAGGGAGGATGATTTTTAAATGTTTTGTTTTTCACTTTGCTAATATTCTTCTAGTTATTTGTGTCATATTAGTAAACTTAACAGGTAGAGGTCTTCATTGTGCAATGAATGTATAACAAAAAAACTAAAGGATGCTAACTAAGTAAATTAGGAAGTAACAAGTAAAAAAAGGGTCCTTAGCAAAAAAAAAAATCAGAGTTGAGAAGATGAATGAAGGATGAATGGTGTGTTAAATGGAGGTCAGATTAAGAATCAGGAGGAGGAGGATGTTTAAGTAAAAAGTTTAAAGGAGTAAATGGAACCAGCTATGCATATAACTGGAAAGTGTTGTGGGAGGGAGAAACAGAAGCAAGCAAGGAAGAAATTACCAGGAATTATCAAGGGAAGACTGGCAAGAACAGGTAGGAGAACTTCGAGGTTCAGCACTGTCCTGATACCTGGGAAAGGATAGGTAAGGAAGGAGGGTTGTTAGCAAGAGGCCCAGTCTCTGCTGCAGCTCTGGAAAAAAACCTCAGACAAAATGGAAGCAGAGCCCACATACAGCAACACCTGTTCCTTAGTGGAGTCCTGTGTGTAGAGGAAATGACTACTCTCTGGAAGCTTTGTCTTGTACAGTCATTGCCTGGCAAGCATTATCTTCAGCCTCCAGATCACACATTTGTGAACTGTAAGCCCATTTCTCTTGAAGCCCATGGAGCATAACTGGCAAGTTCAAGTAGCAACAATGAGTAGATGTGGCTAAAGCAGAGTGAGAAGGAGAGAGAATGGCAATGAGGTCAAAGAAGTAAGTCCACGGGGTGGATGGGGGTGTGTTCACCTAGGGTCTTTGGCTGCTAATAAGTAAGGTTATTGGCACTTCACTCTCAATGGAATGGATTTTTTACCAGTGAAAAACACAAGCTGACATCATTGTACTTTAGTTGTCGTTGTCGTTGTAATTTTGTTGTAAGGGTGCTATATAAAGGGGTTAGAGTTACATCTGTGGAAAGCTGGTTGCAAAGAGACCAAGGTAAAAGCATGAGAGTAGAGTGGCGGCTACCGCAGGGATCCAGGTGGGAGATGCTGGGAGCTCTGTGCACAATGCAGTGGAAGCAGTGGATGGGTGAGGAGTCCATTGTGGGTATGTCCTAAAAATACAGCCAAAGTGTATGAAATACAATATACAGAATGTGAGGCAACGACAGAAACAACGTATGAGTTCCCGTGGCTGCCATGACAAAGTATCACACACAAGTCTGAAGTCAGAGTCCTTTCAAGGGCCCTTCTTGCATTCGATGCTTATAAATGACATTCTCACTGATTCTTCACCTTGTCTTTCCTTGGTGAATATATGTCTCTGTTTCCATTTTTTAGAAACATGGCTTATACAGGATTAGGAATAGCCCCATGATGTCATTTAAACTTGACCATTTGCAGAGATCCTATTTGTGAGTAAGGATACTCATAGGTATTATATTAGGACCTAACATCTCTTTGGAAGACAAAAGTCTACCTCAAAGTGGGAATAAATTCAAATGTATTGCACTAAAAAAAACCTGAAAGCATAATGTATTAATCTGTTTTCTGATCTTATAACAAAATACCGCATACTGCCCCCCCACCCAAACCTCCCCCCTCCCCACACCAAAGTTGTAAAGTTCCTTTTTTGACATAACGACTTGTACATCTCATTGTTGCAATGGGTCCACCTGTATCCCTATTTAAACGATTTGTTTTTCCCTTTCCCCTCCACAAATTATACCCACATCAAATACAGTGAAAGCAGTAGTTATACTGTGGGGAATGGAAAGGCTTGGAAACAATTATATTAAGTGAAGTAAGCCAGGCCCAAAGAAACATAGGTCCCATGGTTTCCCTTATTTGCAATATCTAGTATATGTCTGAGTCAAGCAGAAAAGGTCAGATAAGGTGATGTTAGGGAAATGAACCCTAAGATATGTATTCAAATGTTTTTTTTCATGCGATTGTTTCTAACACATTTATAAGATTATTTTTTTGTTGCTTTGTATGTGGTCCTGTGGCTCAAGTGGTAGAGTGCTAGCAAAAGAGCAAAAGAGCAAAGGGACAGTGCCTGGGCCTGGAGCTCAAGCCCCAGAACCAGCAAAAACAAAAAACAAAAAAAAAACACCACAGACTGGGTAATTTATAAAGGTAAGTTTAGTTATTTCACTTTAAAAAAATGAATTGGCTCACCATTCCAAAGGAACAGAAATAGCCTCCGGTGAGGCTTTTATGTCAAACTATCTCACAGAGAAAAGCAAAAGAAAGAGTGAGCATGTGGGAGAAAGTTTTCTTTTATAGTAAAAATACCCCACAGAGAATTAATCCAATCACTCCCTCTAGAATAGCCTTACTCTGCTCAAGGTTAGAGCCTTCAAGACATGAACATGTGTCTGTGGAGCGACTTACTACATTAGAGTTAGGTTTCAATACATGAACTTTAGGAGAACAACTTCAACCCAAAGAAATGGAATCATTGTTCACTGAAGTATGGATGATCATGGATTGTTATATAACACAAGATTGGCTATAGTCAGTTTGAGATGTTCATTTGCATTCAAGTACAGCTTTCAAGTATACTATTACATGGATATTAATCAAAGCTTAGGAGACAAGATAAGAATGTAGGAGCTGTTAGTATATAGGTGGATACTATTTAAACTTGTGATCTTGGATGAGATAAAAAGGATTGATAAGCTGGGGATGTAGCTCAAATGATAGAGTATCTGCCTAGCATGCATGAGGTCTTGAGTTCAACCCCAGAAGAACCAAAAGCTTGTGATCACTTTATATTAAAGAAGTAGGAGGAGGGGGAAGAGAAACTGGAGGAGAAGGAGGTAAAGGAAGGAGAGGAGGAGGGAGAGGAAGAGGAATAAAAAGAGGAAAAGAAAGAGGAGAGGAGGAAGAGGAGTCAAAAGAAAAGGAGGAAGAGAAGGAGGAGGAAGAGGTGGAGAAAGAGTATAAGCAGGAGACTAAGAGAAAGAACAGGTCCTTTGACATTTCCAAATTAAAGCAGGGAAGAAAAGAAAAATAAAAATCATTGGCAATAACCTACAAACTAGGGAAATTTCCTTTACCATTTGTCATATTGGGGATTGAGTATAGAATAGCCAGTATGCAATAAGTTATCAATACTTTGTTTCTAATTCCTACAGCACTGCACACTTATTGCCATCCTCATTAGTTCAAGGGAGCTAGTTCAAGCTCAGAGAGAGAGATACTTTACCAACAGCATAGCATTGTGCTGAATAATGTAAGCTAGAACTGTTTTCCACTTCTCACTAGCACTGTACTCCAGTGCAATGAAGTTTTCCTCAGTGTTTCTTCATTTCTTCAACTGTCAAAGGCAATAGAAACTACTTCATAGGGTTATAGGAGGGGTTAAATAAATTAGAACCCTGTAATAAATACTTTTTTTAAGTTCTTGAACGTAACATAGCATAACATAGCATATCCTAAAGCACTGCCTGTTAATTAAATACGTTTATGAAAAACTAAAAGTCACACAGCTCCTAAGTAGCAGAAATGCGAATTGCCTAAGCTTTTCTTCACTTGAAGCCCATCCTTTCTCTATCTCATCACAGTGAATGTGACTCTTTCCTTAGCATTCGCATAGATTAATTAATCTAATTAGAGGAATTGATCATTTGGAAAAATGGACAGACACTTCTGAAAGGCGGCCTTAAAGAAATTTTACTAAATAAGAAATGACGTTTTGAGAGGATAAATCATCATATAAATGTGAAAGCAATGAAAGAGAGAACCAACTCTAAGACAGATCATGGCCCTGGGTGTGAAAAGTGAGAGTGCCCATTTTATGAAGATTTCTCTTTGAGAGAGGTAGGAAGAACCACACACCTCAAATAGAAGGTTGTCTGGGGGAACTGAGAAGATCCAGGATTTTGTTCTTCTCCTGTCTTGGTTGGAGCTGATCCTTTCTTGTGGATGATTACCTCCTGTGGAATGGACAGGAATATCAGTTTAAAGTCCACAGTGAAGAAAGTAATCAGAAACAGTCAGGCAAAGACCAGGTTCCCAAACCCCTGGTTGAATAAGTTTGAAACTGAGAACAATCAGTATGAAAGACAATAGAAAGTCAAGGAGAGTGACTGAGAGAGACACCTTTTGTGTTGATTATGAAGAGGCCATGTGATTCCAGGGAAAGGTGCCTTGAAGCCAAGAGAACAAAGTTGTTCTTAAAAATCTGCATGCCCAGGTGACAGAAAGATGAAAACTGGAAGAATAATCGTGGAAAGTGGAAGTGAATCATTTTAAAATAGAAGATAGCCAGAATTATAGCAATAAAAATAGGGTCAGAACCTTTGGGGCTAGATGTGGTTTGGGACTCCAAGATCTTGAAATGCTTCCTGGACAAAGGGGACCTAGGACTACAGGAATAGAGTGAAAGACAAGCTATCACAACTTGTCCGCAGAAAACCAGACAATGAGCTGGATCATGTCTGGATTGATTTTTGACAGGTTTCTCTAAGGAAAGAAATGGAATTTACTCCCTGATTTTCTTTTCAAAAGGGAGGAAAGAATTATAAATCTGTATGGAAGATTCCGGTAGGAATCAAACAGCAAAAGAAACCTCACTACCTAACACAGGCAAGGATAAAGGACCCAAAACAGAGGAGGAAACTTTGGACCATGACTCTCTTTCTGCTTAAAAGAATGTAAGAAGGAAGACCTTTGAGAAGTCACATCGTGAGTGAGGGGCTGCAAAGTGACATATTAAATCTGTGGGTTGCTTTATTAAGTTAAAAGTTAAAAGAAAAAGTAGACCAAATGTATTTTTTAAACTTAACTATTCCACATTTTTTGTGTTGAAAAAGCAAAATGCACACTAAATTAAGCCTGATTTTGTATATATAAAAAAATTCCTTGGATGACTCCAGTGGTACAGACTAGGGAATTCAGCTCAAAATTTATAGCACTTATATAGAGGGTTTTTCTCCGTATTTCTTATGTTTGTATTGCAGTAATGAAGAAATATGAAAGCCGTCTGGTGACCAAATAATATCTGTAAATTCCCATGGATAAAGCCTCCCCTTTATATTTCAAAGTTATTAAGTTCAAGTCCTGTTATGGTTCTACTTTTATTAGTTTTTTTCCCCATCAATGCAATTATTGATTGATTAATTCTTATTGGCTTTCTAAAGTAGAAAAAAATTATGGCTGAAATAAAACACTTCATGGAAAGGATAAAGTCTACATAAAGTGAAAATCTGAGACAAGTGGTAAAGTTTTTATTTTAGCCACCCATCTCTCTGTACAGGGTCCCTGAGACAGAGAGACTTGACTTAAGTAAGAAGTCTATCAGAACTAGGATTGCTTGAGTGGGCACCAGTGTTGTTTATCAAGAAGAATGAAGTGTGTATAGTCACATTTCTTATCCAGCCCTTTCGTATCCAGCCTTATGGTCTATGAAAACCAAGGGTCAGGGAAGTCAGATTACTTGCTCAGTATCCCAGCTACAATGATGATATAAAAATCTCTCCCCGCCCCCATCTTTCTTCTCCATCTCTACAGTTCCTGGGTCTATTGTACCAACTTCCTTTTGAAAGCTTCATTGTGTAAAGACCCAGATCTTACATTAAAAATGGAGCAAATAGAATACCACTTGCTCAACTTCAGAGGTGCATGCCCCAGGATAAATTGGGTCTGTGTCTGTTGGCAGCATCATCACTCACACAGATGTCAGTCTCTTCTTGAAGCTCATGTGTCTCTTGAGTGCACTGCATTGTCTCCCAGGCAACTTGTGTTCTTCCACATTATAGACTCTCTTCAGGGTCAGAAGTCACTGGGGAAACTGTGATCTTAAAGGAAAGCCCACGCAGGGCTTGAATGAAACTGCATAAATGAATTAGATCTCATCGGTTAATGTGCCTCATTAGAATACTTAAATTAAAACACGGGACATGACTGTTTGAGGGAAGTCCAACATGGCTGAATTGTGGCAGTTCCATAAACTCAATCTCAAATGTGTGCCCCAATCCCCACTGGAAAATTTATGCAATGGCAACATTGTTCAAATAGAGGGGGTGATCGTGCTAGGGCACCTCCAATTTGCCAGGCAGGCACTCTTGCCACAGAGCCACACCTCCAACCACAGTGTTCTAATTTCTAAATCGTTTTGTTTTATTCCAATGTAGCCCAGGCTGGCCGCTGACTCACTATCCTCCCGCCTCAGCCTCAGAAATGTTGCCATTACAGGTGTGCAGCAACATATCTAGCTTCATTTATAAATTTTGAAATTAAAAAAAAAGCCCACTTAGCTACTTAACAAAAGCTAGCATACAGATGAAATTTGCAAGTTTTAAATCCAAAAGGCCCAGTTAGTCACTTAACAAAAACTACTGTGCAAGCCAAAATGTTTTGCATGTTGAATATTCTTCAGAGAGGACCTCAATGGCTCCATAGCTATGAGCATATGACCATATAAAAATGATGCTTATGGAAATGAACTCCAAGAAATGGAAACAAGAGGGTTTTATTGTACTGTTTACAGTTATTCCTTTTGTCTTTCTTTTTTCCCCTTTGGTTTATTCCCTTTTGTTTTTTTTTAAATTTCTATACCCTTTGTCTTGTAGATAAATTTAATCTGATTTGGAGAGGGGAAAGGAAATCATAGAAACACCATGTTGGAAATGAACTTTACAACTTGGTGGGAAGGGGAGTCGTGAGGGGGAAAAAAATGGGACAAAATGAGGGAGAGGTAATACTGTTCAAAAGAAATGTACCCATTACCTGACTTATGTAACTGTCACCCTTCTGGACATCACCTTTACCACAAAATTTAAATTAAAAAAAAAAGTTTACCATAAACAGAAGCAAAAAGACCTTGATTGGATTAGATATGTAATCCCTTTACTGTTACACAGCAATCGGTTTGAGTTCTCATCTTGTAAAATTCTAAAACCTTTTTCTTTCAAAATTCTTTTTCCTTGTAATGAATTGAGCATAGTAAGAGAAATCTGCTAGGCTCAGCACGAAGTTGTAGACAAGAAATATGCAGCAGGAAGATAAATATTAATGAGAGCTGAGTAGAGAGTCCACACTGTGGTGCCCAAGGAGGCCAGTGGCTTCCAGGCTCCTTCTCGGGCCACATTCAGTTCCTCATTCCCACCCTCCACAGTCCTCATCTCCTTCAGTGCCCACTCCCTCCACTCTGCCTGTGTACAGCTCACTCACACAGTCTCAGATCTTTTCATGCAGTTATCTATCTATCTAGCTAGCTATTTATCTAGCTATCTAGGTATATTTATCTGTTTCTATCTACCTATAGATAGACACTTGTCTCTATACTTTTTTATAGTACAGATAGATAGCTGTCTATCTATAGGTAGATAGAGACAGAGATAGATGTAGATGTATGTATATATATATATATATATGTGTGTGTATATATATAGGCAGAGATATAGATACAGATATATAATTCTATAATAATAATATCTAATGTAACTCTATGACATACACATCTATACATCATTATCATCATCATCATCATCACCATCACACTCAAGTTTATTTTTAACCTCCTCAGATAGTCTTAGGTTCAGGAAAAAGACTTGAGGACTTGAGCTATAGAATGAACACCTGTCATTAGAATGCAATCTCTACAACTTTAGGGGTTTCTATAGCACAAGTCAACATAAATGTTCAAATGTGTTGACACAGAAACTAGAAGAGATTATGAGTTGGTTCTGTGGAGTGAAACAAGTTCCTATCAAAAGTTAATAGGGGGAAGAAAGTCTTAAATCACTTTCATTTCGACAGGTAGAAATTGGAGGGGCCATAAGCTTAAATAGAAGCAAAATGAGAACTCAATAGTTACTCACAGAGGAAAAGATGTCCAAGGTGACACTAGACAAAGTGCAGCGGGAAATATCACAAGAGGCGACAAGCTTGGGCTGTAGGGATAAAGTAAGGGTTTGGCATTAGCACAAGGATGACTTCTGCCCTCAGCTTCTGAGCAGGTGCCCTGTGGCAGGAGAGGATGGCATGTGGTGAATCGATCCAGGAGAAGGCTCCGTATATTTTCATTATATGCCAAGTGAGATAGCCCGTAGGCTGAAATTGTACTTGAGGTCCTACACTGCGGAAGTAGATGGTTATCTGGAGGAGCGGATCACATCCACATTAGACCTTGAACTTTGAGAGAGGTCGACAGAGCTCAGTGGGTCTAGAGACCAGAAAGGACCCATGCTAGGGTCCATAATAAATACCAGTGGGAGCAGAGGAGAAAACAATATGAAAGAGAAGACTGTGGCTAGTGAAGAAATAATAAGAAAACCAGTAAGGGATGATTTCAGAGGAGGGAATTTCAGAGAAGCGATTAAATAGAATGCAATTAGCTGAAACAAAATGACAAATAAATAAATAAATAAATAAAACGTTGATCAAGAACTAATAGCTACCACTATGTTTTACAGAAAAAGGGGTCGATAAAAATCTTTGCCTAAATAAAGTGTGTCTGTCACAGAAGAAAAGAAGAAAAAGAAAATTCAGATTCTTCGAATGCATGCTTTGGGGAGGTAGATGTGCAGTGTTAAAAATGAGGGTAACTTTATTCTTTACGAATTTTAAAGAATACCTCCTTTCACAAAGAATGATTAGACACAAGCTACTTCTATTGAGTCAGATGCTTTCCCTGAGAGTAACTTAGCCTCTTCTGGAGATACATTAATCTTTTTCAGTCCCTGGAGCACCATTAAGTACAGGCAGCAGTAATTTACTAAATTGCATACTCGAAGCCTGAAAGAGTTAATGCGGCTCCAAAAGTGCCTAACATTTACCCAGGGAGTAATTTACACACTGGAAGCATCTGGCTGAATATGGATTCAATTGTTTACTGTACTGTGGGTCTCGCAGAAAGGAGGTCACATGCTTTTTCTTATTGAAAAGTTCCGGGGAGCAGTTTCATTTTAAAAAAAAATATGCACCTACGACCACATTTTCCTCTGGTAATCTGTTTTTATAGTGCTAAAAAAAGAAAAGATGTTGCAGGAAATAAATTTAGACTGTTTGATTTGCCAAAGCAAACTACTTTATTGTAATGTTACCTTTGTTACCTTGATGTTTGGGGTTTTCAGGGTTGAGGGATACCTAGAAATTGGGAACTGGTCTTTATTTCCTCTCTGGAAGAGGTCATTCCAGAGATTTGTACAAATGTTTGTGTTTTACCTTTCGGCATGCCAGAATGCTATAATGAACCGTTGCTATTTAATAAAGATTTACAGAAGAGAAAGACTGTCACCCATGAATCAATGCCAAGTTACTGTGTGCTACAGAACATCAGTGCTTGTGTTTAGGAAAGCTGAGATGTTTACAGACACATCTGAGTAGGTATCAGGGTTTTTGTTGTTGTGCTATTTATTTTTTTATTTCTTTGCATGTAATGTGTCCAGCACCATGGATAGAATAGTATGGCAGGAGAAGGAGCAGTTCACTTGGAAAGATCCAATAGAAAGGATACTGATAAACAAAAAGTACATGGAGAATTCCAGAGTTCATGGAATTCACTTTTGAGATACCTTTTAACTGCCAAGATAATAATACCATTCCCATGATAACTAGTAACCCAAGGCTTAGTCTGTAATTGCATATTCAACTCAAATAGTTATATTCACCCTCAACATCTTTCTGTCTTAGTGACAGAATTGTTTGATCATTTTTATAAGTACTATATACATTTGCTAAGCCCTTACAGATATTTTTAAAGATGAGCTCCCTTTTTAAGCCAAAGTTCATTTTACTGTATCAAAAAGCTTATGAAATACAGTAACCAATTTAAAGCAAGAAATCAAATGTTAGAGAACTTGACTTTTAAATAATAGTCTGTTATTTATCGACTCTATTCCCCCACTTAATGTCTTAGTCTATTTACTTTTCTACATTCATTAGGATTATTATTATTTTCAGATAAAATAATGTTTACTCTGTCTACTTGGAATAACATTATGCAGAATGCAAAACACAAATTAACTTTCAAAATAATACATCTTTGTAGTCTCTAGCTGTATTTCTTTTTAAAGAGTCCTTAAAACATGTAGTAAGATGTTTCCTTGGTTTCTACTCTTTGAAAGGAGAATGGGTTGACCACCTTGATTTTCCTATATGAGTATAAAATTCTTACAGATAAGTATAAAATTCTTACATGTAAGAAATGTACTCACTGTCAAACAGAAAAGGTCAGATAAGGTGATGTTAGGAAAATGAACCCTAAGATATGTATTCAAATGTTTTTTTTCTTTCATGTGATTGTTTCTAACGCATTTATAAGATTATTTCTTTGTTGCTTTGTATGTCCCTCCCCCACAGTATAACCCCTGCTTTCACTGTTTTTGATGTCGGTATAATTTGTGGAGGGGAAGGGGAAAAATAAATCGTTTAAATAGGGAAAAAAAAAAGAAATGTACTCACTGTCTTGCCCATGTAGTTGTAACCCCTCTGTATGGTATTTTCACAATAATAAAAAAATTCTTATATGCGTGCTAAGAGTGACGGAATTACACTTGCAGCAGACCTTCTTCCTTCCCTCACCTTTCTTAGTCTCCTCCCACCCCTGTGGTTTTCCTAAAGCTTTCTGGAGTCTCTCTAAACCTCCTTGGTTCTTTGCGCTTTCCTCTGATCTGAGTTACACAGCATCACTACAATGCTGAGAAGCCCAGGGTCAACATCCCTCCCTTCCACCCATTCTATTGCTTGTATATTGCATTTAACACCAATACAAGCAAATACTGGGTTTGCCAGAAATTATCAAAGCACATATCAAATCCCCATATTTCATTCACCATAGAATGTAACACAATTTATAGGAAATGTATGTATGTAACAGTCCTGAAAAATAAATACAGGTAGAAATAGTTCTTTCTGTTTCATGGATTTTTTTTTCATTTAATTTTCGGGAAGGATGAAAACTTGGCTTCTCCTTCCTTCCTCTCTAGACTTCTTGGGAGTTGTTCTAGCCTGCTCTGAATCATGAATTCGGTATTATTTATTCATATTACGGTATATGTGTACTTCATGATATTGCATGTTTGCAAAATGATTTTGCAAATGAGCTTAAACCCTATGTTATTTGCCCATTAACCTAAAGCAAAGTAGGGCAGAATAGTATGTTCTAAAGCAAAGTAATCTCCAGCAAATCATGGGGTAAGAAAATTTAGGATTACTGTGACATTAATGCACTAAAGCATATATTTCAAAAAGAAATTCCATCATCTCATAGACTTTTTATGGCTGCTTTTTTTTACCAAAAAGAAGTCACTTATGCAAACCTTTAAATGAAAGAAACGAATTTGATAATGAGCATGTACATTGCCATATGACAGAAATGTCTAATTTGCTAGAGAGATTAAGAAGAAGTCTTATAAGAGAGAAGAAAACTAAAAGTATCCAGGAAAAGAATGACCACTGTTGCTTGTTACCCTGGCCAGTAGTGACTACTGCCAGTAGGAAGATTTCAGACACAACCTTTAGAAAAGGAAACTATTCACTCAGTCTTACTGTGTTGTGGGTCATTTCTTTCAGAGGCGTGGTTATATCTTAGTACATAAAACCCTGAAAAAGAATTCAGATAATTGCATCATTTTACATGATAATATTCACAAAAGAAGAGTATCAAACACACTTGAACATTCCATGCCTCCAGAATTTCACATGCCCCCCTCCCTCCACCCCCCCAAACATCCCAAGCTATTATTGTAGCAAATCAGCTCAGAGTCTCCATGGAGGAAGGAAAAAAAATAATAATGGACTAATACAGCAATCTCAGGGCATGTACTTTTTATCTGCAAGAAGCTGAGACTGCTTTACTGATATCAGGTCATTAATCATCCCAAGGTAAAATAATCCTCATCTCTGAAACAGGCAGAGATTATTCTCTTGGTTTTGTGAATGAGGGAAGTGGAGCAGAGTTTAAAAGGCCCACTGAAAACCACATCCTCAGAGCTGGCAACAAAACTGATGATCGACTAAGTCCTAAATCTATGCACCACCCACCCTCGCCTTTTAGTTTTGGCATAAGCAGAACAATGAGAGTACGGTTCACGTTGGATAATAGATGTGTCCTAGAAAAATGCTCACAATTCTAATTTTTGTCCAGAAAATTGTATCTTAAACAATGAGCAATGCAGAGAAACCAGATGTGCAGCTTTTTCCATAACATAAATGATCTTTTTATAAAGTGAATGACATTCCATCCTTTATTTTACAACTTTTGATTATGATCTAATGACTGCTTTTTGTAAAGCAACTACATCCTGCAATTCAGTGCTTCTCATGGTCCTTAGAGGTAAAAGTTCCTTTTCTTCAACTGTTTCTGATTTTCTCTATCCTTTTCTTTGCTCATTTATACATTTTTTTCATATGCCTGATTCCAGAACTGAGCCAACAGTTCTGGTTCTATTCAAACTCTTTGTAAACCCAAAAGCCAAAGTCAAATTCATTGACTGGATAAACTTCTAATTCACATTATTTTATTAAGACTCCAATTGGCTAAATGACCATCAATTTCAATTTCTCCTAACTAAAGCATTTTTTCAGTTTTTCTACAGTTTTCATGTTCATTTCCTTTTTTTCCTCTGCTAGCCTCTAACTTTTACTTCTTGCTGCACTGATGAGAAAAAAAACCAACAAATTTTCCAACAATTTATTTCCTGCTTTCTGAATGTATGCATTCAGTTGTTCCTCCTATTTTCTTTTTAACTTCAATTTTTATTTTTTTAGGATTTTATTGTAAAAAAAAATAGTATACAGGGGTTACAGTTACATGAGTAAGGTGATGAGTACATTTCCTATGGAGCATTGTTACATCCTCCTTTGTTTTTCTCCTACCATCCCTTCCCTCCAGTTTAATGTTGTTGTCGGTGTTTTGAGACAGAGTCTTGCTATATTCCCTATGCTAGATTGAACTTCCTGGACTCACGTTATCTTCCCACCACAATTCTCTCTTTCCCATAGTAGCTAGGATTACAGGCAAGCCTTCTGCAACTACTTTTTACTTTTCTCCTGAAGAACAAATGATTCAAGGAGGACATTTCTATATGTCCTGGATCCCCCTTCACTCTGAACTTCCTACCATGTTGTCTCATGTATATCCCATAGCTCCAGCATATTTCAACTCTTCCAAATGTCCCAGCTTTGTTATTGCCAACATTTTCAGGAACTTGTGTGATCCCAATCATGATCTTTATTGTTTTCTCAAGAGATAACATCCTGGTTTCCAAACCTAGTACGTTGTTTCCCTAGTTAACAGGGACTAATGTCTCCTCTTCAATATCTTCTAAATTATCATTGCTGGGGTTTTTAATCTCCATTCTGCTCTGAGTATTTCTTTTCCCCACCTTCCCATTCCTTTCTATTTTCTTGCTGATCTATACATAATCCTTTGTATTTCGTTTAAATCTTTTCTCCCTCTGTATACTCTTTTAAGGTCTCACCTGCCATTACAGTGTTACTAATGCTTATGAGGACATAGCATTAATAGTAAACACAAAAAATGAAATGTAGTCATTAACTGGTGATGATAATATATATCCATCAACACAGAAAAGTGTTTATTGGAAGAGTATTGAGTGGAAACAGCTGCATAAATGATATAAAGAAATTTTTGACACTATAAACAGAAGTTATAGTGCAATGACAAAAACATTTCCAAGGATTCTATGGTACTTAACAACGTTAAATCCATGTTACCAATCCATGTTACCAAATCCATGTAACCAAATCAATTCAGTCTGCAAAATCAAACTCATTAAATTCTAACATGAATCTGGCTCCTTTGTAGTGGCTTTTCTTTAGCTTTCTATTGTTTTCTATTTTGCCCTTGACCTCAAGCTACTCTTCTGGCCATTTCTCCACTTATTTCTCGCTCAAATCACAGAATTAGGAAGCAGCAAAGTCAATCAGACTGAATGACTCACGATGTCCTATTCATACAACCATTCCAAAGTGACAACCAGAAAGGATGAACAAAGCTTCCTTTGCAATTTGTGTGGGAGTCCAGTAAGATAGAAACCCAACAGAGGCTGAGAGAGGAATAAAAAGCTTTCCTCCCAATTCACCCTCCACTACACCCTGACTCTAGTGCTAAACAATCTTTTTCTCAGTTTGATACAGATTTGAAGGAACTGTGCCTCCCAGTTTCACCTGGGCCATTATTCGCTTCATCCACTTGGCTACAGGTTACAAGCAAAAGCTGAATAACTAGCAACCAGCTCCCTAAATATGCATACATGCATACAGCGCTGGCCTTCAGCTTGCCATTTAAAATGCAGAACTCCAGCAGAATCACTTCTTGGTTTAGTTCTTTGCGGAAATTTCTGTCAGACAACAGCAGAAGGGAAATGTCATAGCTGAAGTACACATTTCTATTTTCCCTTGGCCTGAATGTGTGTGTGTGTGTGTGTGTGTGTGTGTGTGTGTGTGTGTGTGTGTATTCTCTGTGAATGAACGTTCAAACCAATGTAATAAGGACAGAAAGAGAAGGAGGGTATGAAACATGGAACACATGGGTAAGGCATTGCCACTGCTACACAAGCATAGAAGCAACAGAGATGGAGTCATTGCTGAGAACTAGAGAATGCTAAGCTAGAAGATAGACAAAGGGGCGTGGAGAAATGGACACTTGGCTAGTTTAGTAATTACATGGGGTTAAACAAGGAAATGGATTTTTTTAAGTGAGCATCAAAAGAAATTAAAACTCCCAGCCTAATTTCCAAAAGAAATAGGATCTGTCCCCTGCTTCCTGTCCTCCTGCCCCGGGTGTCTTTGCAGCCTCCTTATCTCATTTCACCTAGCTCTTGTCTTCACTGTCATATCTTTTTACTTCTTGAACTTCCTAATGTTCTCTAATTCCTCTCACTTTATTTTATTTTGTCTGTATCCTATTTCCTGCTGTGCTATCATTATCATAGCCCAGTTCTCTCCACAAAATGTAATACATCATCTTAAATCATTCTATTGAAATCATCACCCTCTCTTAGCAAACCCTTACCTGCTAATTCCCCACTAACTCCACTATTCTCTCCTCTGAGGCTTCAATTCAGCAACAACTCTTTCCATTTTCTCTGCCCATGTGTAATGCAAAAACCTAGTCAGGGAGCAGCAAAATCAGGAGCTTCTGTCTTATATCTTGCCATCATGAACTATTCCGTTCTTGTGGAGAAAGAGGAAGAAGAAGAGAATGAGGAAGAGGAAGAAAATAGAATTGACTGCTATCCAACATTAATTAAAGGTAGACAATGCACCAGATACTATTCTGAATATTTTACATGAAATTACTCACTTAAATCTCACAAATGGTGAGACAAAATGATGCCACAATCAGTTTATAAATAAAGGAATGAATGCAGATAAGGGAAGTAACTTGCCAGGGTTTTATGACTTTGCTTTTGTAGAGAATGATAATTAGTTACCTAAAAGGGAAGCCTGATTTTATTTTTTACAATGCTTTCTCCTGAGGAACTCTGGACAATTTTATTAGTAATGAACCAATGTACCAAAACACCTCCCCACCTCCTGAAAACATATGCACAACTAGCATCTTCTAATTTGAATGTTGTCTATGCATTGAGGTCCTCTTTGGTGATTATGAAATCTTTGTCTTAGCCTCTTAGTTGAGATCCTTTAACTTACAGTATGAGGCCCAATACCCTTAAGATCCTCAAATACCATGTAAGTGTCAGTTAATTTCATGAGCCCTGTTTATTAGGGGTAGGTCACTGTGATGTCTTGAATAGCACTTGTCTGTGACTCTCTCGGAGAAATCAGGGTAAAGCCAACAAGAGCAACAGGGGTGGTGACACTGAGCAACCCAGGACAACTTCCAAGGTAAGAAGGGTTTCCAAAACTCACTCATAGGGACAGGCACTGGAGGAAGAAACAGCAGCCCAGAGAAAGCTAAGAACCTCTCTCTATCTACAGAAAGAGTGAGGAAGCAAGAAGGATAAATTCCTATACCAAGTTGTGCATTAGGTAAGAGCTGCTTTACAAACTGTTATAAAGTCCTTAGAAACTTCCTTGAACATAGCTGTAAAACCATATAAGCTAACACTTTTCAAAAATCTCATATTTTCCAATATACCAATTTCTGTCCAGGTTTGTGTACTTTTAATTATGTCTAAGGTTTAGATTTTTTTATTGATATAAAAAGATTAATGTGAGGCCAGACCAGCTGCCTATGTACATAAAGGGATCATTCATATATTGCTACCAGCTCTTTCGTATATTACCATATTACTACATTATGACATTCATATATTACTACATTACACATTCTAATCATTAGTGATTCTACTAATCTATTTGCATGCAACTATATATGCCAGAATGCTCTAAACCAAGAGATCTGTTCCAAAAAGACATGTTTTGGGATAGCTGCTTTTGAAGCATATACAGAGAAATAACTAGAATAAGTAAGAAGTAAATCAGTGTGAATTAGACATAATTTTATACAGAGGTAAATATTTTCATAAGTAATATAGTATTACTAGTATCTGACAGAGTGATGTCCATACTAAAATCAGCCCATGTTCAATTAGAAATACTTCTTCCTGTTATGCATATAAAAATGGCTTGTTATAAAATTATAACTAACCTATGCTTATCATGTATAAAAATACCTCATTTAATATGCAATGTATAATGCCAGGCAGCTGAAGAAAGGAAGGTTCATGTAGGCTATATATACTTACTATGTATATATAATTTTATATGTTATATATTAATTTATACATTAGATATAATTAGATATATAAGGATCTTCAGTCCTTATTCAGCCCATTCATACATTATAGTAAAGAAATTTCAATATTCTTAGAAAGATGGCCATCAAACAATTGGAACTTGAAAAGTATCACTGGCAATAGCTATCTTTCACTGAGTAAGCTCAGAGTACATGCTTTCAATTGAATGCATAGTTCTTAGAATTTGTACCTCATTTTGCATTGCAAAATTATAGTGTTTTTAAAAAATTCCTTGACTAGCAACCCAGTCTTTGATTGGATATGCATTCTAGCTATCAGATTTATAGAAAAATTATTATTTTGAAGTCCAGATACCAGAATATACAAGAGTGATAAAGAGTGACTCTGAGACTATGGAGAATTATGTGTGAAATCCCAGTTTCGTATCTTTTCCCTTTGGGTTAATATTGTACAGCAGTGAATGGCAGGCAAGGAGGTTTGATCAATAACTGCTTCAGTTAATGGGTGCCCAGCAATAGCCTCTCCCTCTGCTCTAACAATTATAGCCAAAGGAACCTGAAAATGACCAACTAATAATAACAAACATTACTATTAAATCATTGCATTCCCTACCTGAGAAAGCCAAACAGACAACTTGAAACAAACAGCAACAGCAACAACAAAATGAACAAACAGCCACAGCAGCAACAAAATGAACTGTGACATTATTGAGAAAAATATGCTTACAAAATTCACTGAGGGACACGGGCAGATAACGAAGTATCAAATATGGACAACTCATGCAAAAAATATATACAAATAGGGAAAACTAGATTGTGTTCAGGAAATTTTCAATCATTTGTTATCTCTGGGGTGGGATTGTGTGTGTATGTGTATGTGTATATATGTGTGTGTGTGGCAGGCTTTTGTGTATTAATTTTTCTAAATGCAGCAGTAAGCATGAATTATGTTCATAAATAGGAAATAATCTGAAAGTAAAAGGACATTCAAATCAAACAGAATATTTGACCAAAAAAAAGCTTTACATGAAAGAAGGAAAAAAAATACTAAAACTCAACTTCTTAGGAATTAAAAATTGAAAAGATATTTTTCATCCTATTTTTCCCCTTTAGACTAACTCTGTCCCTCCCCATTCACAAATAAGACCAAATCTGGATGCCAGTTTCTGTCTGGGCTTTAGTATGGACTTACACTAGTCTGCTCTTTTCCATTTCAGTGATCATGGTGGGAAGAGCAGTGGAAATGAGTTATGTAAAAGGTTTCTGCCTAGTTGTTGTTTTAATTAATCTGGGTCCCTGAATGACACACAGGCTTAGTCAGGTGGCATGGAACCTGTCGCTGCTAAGTAATTGGTTTGAACCCAAATGCAGGTCATGATCAAAAGTTGTCACCGTCCAATGGCTACTCATTGGGCCATGTGAAATGGATTGGTGGTCTCGGCCTAATTCCTTATGGACCAGTGTCAGTCTCATGAAAAAGCATTACCTAAAGTAGCACTAATTGGTTGACATTGTCAGCATGAAAGAGTGAATAAAGAGATTGAAATTGAAAATAGCCTTCAACTTGGCTTGCCAATGGGAATTCCCAGGGCATCATTGAACAGGTTACCTCTGTTGCTTGCCACGATTTGTGGTGGACAGTCAGGAGTTCCAGAGATCTTAACCCAAATCTTTTTCTCAGAAACAGTGGAACTAGAACTGAAGGAAACTGAAACTTTTGTAGACTTCTAATCTTTAGACTTGCCCCTCACACTCTTGCTTTTTACTTAGATGTCTCCAGGGAAATTTGAGCAAAGATATTTTAGCCAAAAGGCAACAGGCTGAAACTGACTCTGCTAAACCTTTTTTTTAAAAAAAAGTCTCAAATGGAAAGCTAGCTTCATTATTACCAAACAGTGTGTGTTCATCACTTTAATTATAGGAAAAATCGATAGGGCATATAAAAGTACATGGCATATTTTACCTGACATTTGTGCTTGTCCACTTTATTAAGCATGCCTTTGCGAAAAGAAATAACACGCTAGAATTTACCAAAAGATGCTGTATCCAAGAGCAAAGATTTCTCTTGCACTCAATTGATCTCATATCTGTCGCCTGTACCATTTCAAATAGCATGTTTTTAGTAAACGAACATGAAAACAAATTAAAAAGGCAATAATGGATGCGTTCTCCCATTAGGGCAACCAGGCAGATTACTAATTCACAAATATTGAAACTAGCACTGATTGAGATGAATGAATTTCTCATAATTTAATAATGTAAATCACCCCAACAGCAGAGACCTCCAGTAACTAGTAGCACTGGAGGAATGACTGTGAATGTCAGCTGATAGATGCTGAACTGAGAATTATTTATTGCCTTGCTCTATTCAAAAATGGTTTCTTCCTTTTATGATATTGATCCTTCATTCTTTGTCTCTTTACCTTTGATATGTTTTAAATAACTTCTCTCTTGTGAAGAAGACAGGGTGCCTGAAATTATGGCAGCCAAATTTTGTAAGTTAATCATTTTTATCAAATATATTTTGACCTATGATGCAATGGGGAGGCAAGGGCTATTTTAAACATATAGTAAATATTACTAGAAATATTCTCAAAAATTATCTTACCAAAAATCCCTACCTGGTGATATCACTTTATCACACACATCAGCATGGGGAGAAGGAAAGCTTCCTTTCAAAGAAAAAAATACTCAATAAAATGCCTTTCTATGGAGCTCTTGTCGGATAAAATGCACTACTTACGACATAGTTTTAGTAGCTCCATAATTCCAAACTTCTACCATGAAGCTTCATTAAAGTATATAAATTAGTACGACTGTCAGAGATGGCATTAAGTATTCAATAAGAGTAGACTTAATGCAATTAATAGCAATTAAAATTATACTTTTATGATGTCAGCCACCAGCATTGTAAAGACATAATTGCCTGTAAGGACTTCTGTACCATATTTATCCTCTAAAACTGTCCAATTTATATGAAAAATGCCAAAAACATATCCCATATGGGTACCATTATCTTCTCGGATTTTTAGAAGTAATCTGTCTTATCCAGCCTGTGCACATTAGGCTAATTTGCTTTAATTAGTTTTTTTCTCATTTTGTTAATAGGCATGTTGATGTTAAGTTTTTATTTCGGAGGTACAGATGCTAACTTCACTCATTATGTTCCTATTAAGAGGTCAGTATACTTCAAGATAAGCTGGACTTAGCCACTTAAATACCAACGCTCTTCAAAATACCCGACGATATAGCTTATCGAATATAAAAACTATATCGCTATTACAGTAATAGTAAGTAACGTGAATTCTAGCTAATTAATTAGTAGTTAAGCATGGACAAAAAACAGTTTCACCATTTCTGCTGTGGCAAGGCATTTCTGTATGGACATAATAAATTAGATAAACTAATGAACTGATTTCAGAAACAGTCATTTGTGACCCCTCAAAGCATCCGTAAGGATTGCCATGAATCCTTGCCAGCGTTTTGCATTTCAGCCAGGAGGCACACAAAACAAGAATCTCTTTTATTTTCCAGATCCAATCATAGCCGTTGCCTCAATCCTTAAAGACATTTCGTTAAAACTAATATATTTAAACAATTTTATTAATTATTATTGGTTACTTCATCTGTAAAATTTTCGAATGCTGAGCTCTTATAAAGAAAATAATTATATGTATGCAAAGAGCAAAGCATATAATTAAAATTTTTGCCTGTTGGTTCTCTAGGGACAGAAAATATTATGCGAGTAATTTAGATGGTTGAGCAGAGTCTCCTGATGAAACTTACAGCATTTAGGAAATAGTAAGATTTAGGCTTGCATGTTCTTGTATTTGAAAATATATATATATATATATATATATATATATATATATATATATATATATATGTAGTTCCAAGTTTCTATGCCTGTCTTCATGAACAGATATTCCTTATATGTATATGATAATTGACCTTAGTTTGTTCTTGAGTATTTTATATTTTATATTTGTATTCTCAACAGGAAATAAATATTAAAAATCATTCAGATCACTTTGAATATAAAGAAGATACAGTAAGAATGCTATTAAAATACATAATTATTTTTAAATAAAATACATTATATATGTTATTTTATTCCCAATATGTATCTATCTTTTATAAAAAGAACACAGTCACTGACTAATATTCCAAAATGCTTTAATAGCTTCATGAAATACCAGCTTTTGTTGTATTGTTTTGTTTGGCTTTGGTTTTCAGTAAACTCAATTTGTACTGTAAGGCTTGGATTGTTTTCTGAAGTGAGCCAATAGTTGTATTGATAAGATCTATAAATTGAACATTGTCATGTAACTAAATGTAATAATTAAGAAATCAACAGAAATGAAAGAAGCAAAAGCTCAATTGCAATGTTCATCCTTTGTCACTATCAGCCTCCAAGATTAAAGGAGCTTTCACAAGCAAGAATGTTGAGCTAACGAAAAACAGAATAAATAACAGAAAGTAAAATAAATTAGGATGCGATGGTCCTTCACAGCCTATCACATAAGCCTTTCAGATACATTTTGAACATAACAAGTTAGTTCTTTTATATTCCTTTTGTCTCAGTTTATCATAAAGACGACTGATTACTGTTCATTGGAATTCAATTAGTTTCTTGTTTCTACAAAAAAAACTGAATGAATTACACATTTGCCTCTGTCCCATTTGTACAGTGAGCATACACTGTCAAAAGTTGAGTAACAATGCAGAGTGTTGGGAAACCAGTACTGTGGGAAATATGTAAGGAAAGCACCTTGGTAAGAAAACTTACACGCAAATATTTTGCATTACAAATAATCCTCAAACTGCAACCAGGTTCTATGCTAAATTGTGTTTATATGGAAGCTGATTGTTTAGATATATAATTTCCCCCTAGAAATTACTTTAAATGATTGTCCTAAGCTTAATTAACCCTGAATATAATTGATTTTTGAAGTAATCATCTTTGTTTGCGTGCACAGTGTGTGCTCGTGTATATAGGAGAGAGGTGTTTTATTAACTGCCTACTTGCTGTAGATTAGTGTTTGTGTTCAGTATTTTATACCCCTTACAATCCTATGAAACAAACATAATTATGTTCCCTTTGTGATAACAAAATAGCCATGAAGAGATCAAAATTAGGTGCTTCATTTTTATCTCAGATGTGGCCCATATTCAAAATAAGACTAATGGGCAAAAGCAGTTGTTCTCTCCGCTTGGGTCCCAGATGCCTCTCAGTAGAACAAAACAGTGACAGAGACACTTCAACAACAACCTGTCCCACCCATCCTTAAAAAACTCCAAACTCTAAAATATACCTCCATTGTTCTCAGTCAAACTGAGTCATATACAGCAGCTAATCATAGCTGAGTGTTACAAGGAAAACACTATGGTGGTAGTTTTGTCTGACTATAACTGACTGAGTAGCTACAATATTCCAGGCTCCATTAGAGGAACTAGGGCTACAGTGGTAAAAAAACAGATTTTTTTTTCTGTTTTCTAGTTTACCTTCTCCTGTGGGAAGGAAGACAAGACAAGCATGAAAACAAATAATCAGACAGTGGTCAGAGCTATGCAGAGAATAAAAGGGTGATTTGGCCAGTGGGGACAAGGAAGAGCAGTGGGAGATGAAATCATCTTCAGCCAGTAGAGAAAGGAAACCTTCTGTTGCCAGTGGCTCTTGACCTGAGACTGAATGATAGATAGCCATTCTAAGACATGAGTGTACATGTACCCACTTACAAGCAGAAAACATGAAGCTCTCAGTATTCAAAGAGTCTAGAAGTTAAAAAAAAAAAAAAAAGCATTAAGAAAGTCAAGAGAGTGGAAGGAAACCATTTGAGAGAGGAGCATTGATTGTTCTAGAAGCCTTGTTTGGAAAGAAGTACTAACTAGATTTCGTTTTCTCTACCAATCTCTTCCACGCCCCCCTCCCACCACACTCACTGGATGGTAGAGGTTTGGTTTAGAAGGGACTGCAAAGATGAAACTGATAGAAAAGTGTGACTTGCTTCAGAGTTCTAATAGGACTCAAGAAGTACTCAGGTATAGAGTATTTTGAAGAATAAAGAAGTCAGTAGGACTTCATGCGTTAGAGATGAGATTAAGGATGGTCCTTGGTTTTAGTGGAAAGAAAAGTTCCTCTAGGAGGGATTCATTTGGACTGGCCTTTCTAAAGAATGAGTCATAATGGGACAACACACAGTTGGATGATGAATAACTACTGGCCCGCTAAATCTTTTTTGTTAATAGCTATTATACATAGAAATCATCCTTAGATAGGATTTCAGCCATTGCAATTGTGAGTAGAAAGGATAGGGTAGGGTTATATGTAAATTTGAAGGAGAAGCAGTGGATCAGGAGGTAGGTCATAATTACAATGCCCATGTTGTTTCAGATTGATTTCATCTATTCCAACCCAAAACATCATAGGTTATCAAATATCTTCAGTTGATATTTTTCAATAGCAGATTTTTCTTTTGGTGTCCGGTGGAACAAAGATGACAGTGGCCATTTTATCTTAATGAGTTAATTTTACAATTCAATCTTTGGTAGATAAGTCTGAGCCTATGCATGAGTGAGGCCTTTCACTGGAGAAGAAAAGCATGGGCCAACTAAATGGCTGAGTGCAACATGCATGCATGTATTTGCAGCTGCTCAAGTGTTGTCAAGAAAAGGTTTATGTTTCATATCCTGATATGATTCTTAGCCTCATAATCTCCAAAGGGTGACACGGATGCCCCCACTACAGATCTATCCCATTTCTTGAAGATGCTCCCCAAACACTAGACAGTAGGAAAACAGTATACTAAAAAACAGGGTGATAAACAGTAAAGTCGATGTCTGTCTTCCTCAATTTGTTTATTTATAAATTGAGATAGTAACATTCAAAAGGATTTTATTTCTTAGACTATTTTTAAATCACTATTTCAAGTTCATACACTCACAGAAAAAATTAAGCCACTTTTATTAATGCAAGAACAGGGTATTTAATCTTGTTTAAACAATTAGACTCAGTTACTATACTTCAACATAATTGAAAACTTATGTACAATTTTACAATCTTACCAGGGCAAGAATATTGTTACTGACTCCTAGAGTTAAAGGAACTATAGCCAAAATAATAGACAACTGGTTTCTATGCCAGTTCTTTATGCAGTATTATTGTTTGCCACCAAAATTCTTTTGGCCACTAAAGATTTGTATGGTATCTAATGAGTTTTTTGTTCTCAGAAACATCTGATTTGAATCATTGTCATTTCCACGTGTTTACAGATCTTTATAAAGCCATGCACAGAATGCAAAACTTTACATTAGCTGATGATTGCCTTCTGACCTGTGTGTTAATTTGGGGGAGATTTTGACTTTTCCAACCTAACAGGAATTCCACACAAAAGTAATATTTCAGTGAACATTATCTTCAGAGATCAGTATTGAATAAAATGAAAGAATAGTGAATAAGAGCTCAAAAGACTAAGCTTTGTTCTCCCCTGTCTCTAAATCTATCTCTGTTCCCGAGATTTCCTATTAGAGAACTATTGTTTGTCTTACAGGGGTAGGGAAGCATTTTTTTTTTTTTGCCAGTGTCCATTTGGAAATTTATAATGTCATTTCCTGGCTATACAAAATTATCAATACAGGCAGGAGCAATAGGTAGCCAGTGTAACACACATGTATCTTTCCTGTCATGTTCCAAATGAATTCATGAGCTTTATGTTTCCCACCTCTGCCAGAAATCAAGACCAAATAGTTCCTACATAGACAAACTGGATATCTTTCCAATCCATAGGTCTCTACACCTAAGAATGCAAACCCTAGATGTAGAGATGAGTTCTTTACAACCTCAGCAGAACAGCTAAGAACTCACCAGAAACTTGGACATCACAAACCCACTCCTGTTAGAATTGCCTACCTAGTTCCAGTATCTCCGTTTGCCTTCTTTACTTTGAAAAACTTTAGGTCCTGTAGAGGCATCTGGAAACAACCTAACATAATACTTATTGTATATGCTTTATGTGACACTCTGGTTAGTTCTGAGTGTGGGCAAAACAATTCAGCTTTCTTCCTTTTAGCATTTTCAGATGGAAAATGGTCATAATAAGAAATCATTTACTTTTGAAGAATTTGAAACTGCTCATAAAGCCCCTGAGCTCTTCACTTACAGCTAAATGCCAATCACTATTCCAGTCTCTGTGGAAATGATTTAAATGTCCTTGAGTTTTTCCTTTTAATTCCTGTAATAATTGCCGGATTTTCCTTACACCAACAATCTTGTCTCTCGTCCTCCTATGACAAGATATGCTTGAGTTAGTTAAGTGTCCCATAGTTCTCTCTTACTAAAAACAACATTGGTGAATGTTGAGATAAGCATGCAGAGAAAAACAAACTTGAAATCAAGGTCTGGGTGTTCCAGAGATTGGCAAATTGTTGTAGAAAGTCCAGTATGTACATGGAACAAAGGAAGTGGAACAGATGAACCAAGTTCTGAAGGTGGCCCGAAGAACTGTCTGTCCTGCTTCATTTGCATCTTTTAATTCTTAGACACTGGGGGACACACTGCATTGACACTGACTCTCTTTTGCCCCATGCACACTAGACAAGGGCTCTACCACTAAGCTACATCCCCGGACCACCACTGATGCTTTAGATGAGTTGGTAGGAGATGAGAAAGCCTATTATATGTATTCAAACCTGATGAAGCAGGAAGAATACAATGTTCCTACAAATAGTGGTAGTTATAATATTCCTGCAATAATATGAATTTGTATTATTAGAATAGTAAAGCTGTGGCATGAGTGACATTCTGTATAGCAAAATGTAAATGAGGAGAAAGCCCCACAATTCTTCACTAGTAAGTGATGCTATATACTTCTTCAATATATACCCATCTACAACTCCCAACAAAGTCCAATAAAGATATTTTTATCCTGCTAATGCTAATAGAACAATGCTTTACTCAATATAAGACATAGAAAAATGTCATTTTCACCCTCAATCTAGATCCTTCAATTTGGAAATAAATTCACTGTAGAAAAATAAGCACCATGTTATTAACCCATTTAAACTTTGTGCTTATCAAATATTTCATCAGTTTAACATTTATGATGCTGGGAACAAAGCTTAGTGGGTGGAATATGTATCTAAAAGAGCCTTCCTGAGTTTAACCTTTATAGTAAATATAAATGATAAGAAATATAAAATGATAAGAAACTCCACACCTTCCAAAACTGCACAACTCCTCATCTATAGTTAAAATCTCATCTACAGGATTCAGAAATTTTAATCTGGTATTTATTGTATGTTTCAGCTTTCAAGCTTGCACGTCACAGCAACTGATTTTATTGTTTCTCTTTTACTTGGTCAATTAGATGGGATTATTTCATTTCCAAAGCCTTTTTTTACACCAGCTATGTAGCTGTTCAGTGAAATATAATCCAACTCAGCCCCTTCGGCATCCAATAAAATCGTCAGTCAGTGTTGGGGGAGCAATCATTGAAATGATGAAATAGCAGTAGTGCTGAAAATAAGCAATGGAAAATTCTGCAAAAGCTAAAATTATACCACTGGGACCTTCTTGATCAACATAGCCCTTCACTGGCTGAGAACCAGTTCTCCCTAAGAACTGAGAACCTGTCCTGTGAAAGGAAACTATTCTCAAGTGGTAAAAATCACCTTCTAAAGGAGTCTTCCTGTTACATAACTCTGTCTGATATTTGTAAGGTAATAAGTAGCATGTGTCTATGAAATATCACTTTCACATTACTTAGCATTGTCTCTTGCTTTGAAATATGTTATCAGAGATATTAGGCTCAATTGATGGTTTATTATGAATACACAAGGTCCCAGTACAGTTGAATGCTTGGCTGGAGGTCACTCTTAAGATCTTTAAACTATTATAAATATAGGCATTTGATCAAATTCATAAGAAGCTATATATATATATATATATGTGGAGAGAGAGAGAGAGAGAGAGAGAAAGCTGTATTCCAGCACTGAGGCTTGAATTCAGTGCCTGGGCACTATCTTCTCTCAGGACTAGCGCTCTACCAATTGAATCATGGCGCCACTTCTGGTGTTTACTTTTCTGAGTAATTGGAGATGAGGGTCTCATTTCCTGGTCTGGCTTTGAACTGCAATCCTCAGATCTCAGCCTCCTGAGTAGCTAAGATTATAGGTATGAGCCACCAATGACTACAAGAAACAATATATTTTTAAAGTCTAAAATATCCCACTTTCTCTATGAAAACAATCTACAGCCAATTTCAGAATAGAAAGGTTCTTTTGTTTGTTTGTTTGTTTTGCTTAACTGGAGAACAAACAGGAGAAAATCAGTGGGAAGATAGGCTTTGTAAGAGCTATCTGTGAAATTCAAAAGGCGATTATGTTGAGTTGATTAGGGAGAATAAGTTGAAGGAATGTCGATGGTATAATAGGGAAACTCAAAATAATTATTTTTAACATGAAAGCTGAAAATGAGCAACACCAAGAATGTTTTCAAGAATTAAATCAAAGTAGACTGAAGGCTGACCGAAGCAAAGGCAGTTTTCTTTCTTTTTTATTTCTCAATTAAAAGTGAATCCAGGTAATATAGAACAAACTAGAAAAGCTTATTTCTTCTAAAGCTTCAGAACCATGACCACTGCCACCTACCAAGGCATTTGTGTTTAAACTCCTCTCTGAAATGTTTCACTTTCATCCTGTTGTAGAACCTGTTTGTGATCAACCGGTTCAGCACTAGGTAGCTCAAACAGAAAGTATTTTCCTAACCTTAATGGGTCTTGCTGTTTCTAAATATAAAAATGAAAATAACCTACCAGATCATCTGCACATGGAAGAAACAAAATAACATAGCTAGTATGGGTGGTCCTTTATCACTTATATAAAAGAGGGTCTGTTTTCTTGCTTTCTTCATATGCAGTCACTGATTATGAATGGATTTCTCTGGCTTCACTTTGTCCATCTGTTAAATGGAGCTTGACTCAGCTCAAATATCATCTGTGACACCAAGATCCTGTTCAGTAACCAATCAAGCAAGATTTTTTTTCCTTTAAAGAATATTGTTTTTTTTTTCTTTCCTTGTTGCTGCTGTTGTTTATTTGTTCTGTTTTAGGAGCTACAATTACTTTTTCAAACCAAAAGGGTTTCAATTAGTAAATTCAAACTTCTGTTAATTACTACTTTCATTATTTATTCTGGGAGGGAGTAACCATCATGACAAGTACCTGAGGGATTTACTTGCATCATTAGAGAATTTAGTTGTATCGGTCTAAAGTGCATTGAAACACCAGGCACATGCCTGGTGGCTTATGCCTGTAATCCCAATACTTGGAGGTAGAGATAGGAAGATCAACAAGTAGTAAACCAGCCTGGAGCTATCTAACAAGACTCTGTCTTAGAAAAATAAAAAATAAAATAAAATTAATTGAGTTCCTTAAAAGAATATCAGCACATGCATTTATCCTTGCTGAAAATTCATAAATAAGAAACATTAAAAGAGAGGCACAACATTTTCTAAGATCAATTAAGTGGATTTTATTCTCTATATAAGACTTAGAGTATTTCTAAAATGAAGAAAGAGAATAATTAGATCCAACTAATGGGCTCAATTTCAGTAACTGAGTTCTATGAGTCATTCACCACAGGAATCTCTAGTAATTTACAATAATATTAATTTTACATTAAAAATAATGAAAGGTTTTGAGAAGACTTTAAACATCATTCATGTTTTCTCAAGTTCCAATTGAACTATCATCTTGGCTATCTTGGTTTTCCAGTTAATAAGGAGAAAACATAACCTCATTCCCTTTAATATTTGTAAACACATCTATGAATGTCTCAAAAAAAGTAATCCCAATCTCATTTACATTAGATTTCTGCGAGGAAATTAATTATTTCAAAATAGGTGCATTTTTTTCCCCTGAGCGAGAGAAAACATCATTTAATTTGCCTCATTCATTGTTACCAGCTCCTGAGATATGAGGAACCATTCTGGAAGCTGTTGAAAATCAGGAGTTCTGATTATTTCTAGAGATAGGGGAGAGTTCTCTGCTTGGGTAGAAACCTACTCACTGACTGTCAATCATCATCTCTGTGGCTTCTTGCTCTTCCTCCCCATCCCCATTCCAATGTTCATAATGAGCGAGGTAAGGCTCATCATCACTTTCTAAAGGTAGACAATCACACCAAAGCTTAAACCAAGTTTAACTTGGTTTTCTACCCCTTAGTATTCATATCCCTGCTAAACTATTAAATATAGAAAATCGGTAGATGCACCTCTGAAAACTGTTGTTTCTGGTTTATTTAATAGTGCTACTAGTAGAACAATTCCATGTAGGCTTTTTGGCTCTTCATTCTTACCCATTGAAGGTCACTTGTCCTTTTCAGACTTTGCATTTACATTCATGCCCCTGGAATGCTTTTCCCTCACCATTCAAAGCTCAACTGGACATCATGTTTTAATTCTCAGCCTTCATTCAAAAGATCAAATTAATCTTGACACTAGCTTTGCCCTTTTCATGTAGTAAACCAATATATATTGAGGATGATAACCAATGTCAGCAGACCTCAACTAGTGACCAAAGAAAACCCATTTCATTAGATCAATTGACATATTGTACTTGTTCAAATGAGATATTGCTTATTTTTAATTGGATGGCCACTAGTGATTTGAATAATAGGTACTTTCAGAAATACAAACAGTGGATGCACAGCATGCAGGTAAGTTAAGTACCAACTCTACCTGAGAATCAGCAGGTATTCTTGATGAGTAAGTACCCACATTTGCTTTCTGGTAGTTCAGCATCTCTCTAATTACAATTATATTTTATGTCCATCTTATCAGGGTCCATGGAAGAGAACACCATAGGGATAAATTAGTGTAAGAAGGTAGGCTACCAATATTTTTGTATAGTTTTGTGACTTAAGAAAGCAACTAGTGCTCCTAGGCAAATCATCTGAAGTTAGATAACTTGACATAAAGGTTCAGAAATAAAACTAGACTTCATCTACACAATGGATCACCATCTTAAATTAACTAAACATTGGTACATAATAATCATTTTGAACAAATATGTTTGTAATTAGTTGTAGGACTGGATTTGAAACAAAGTAAATTTTAGAAAACTTTTTTTTCCCTTTGGGAGTAGACATACCATTGCACAAATGACACGATATTGACTTTGCTTTCCTTTTAGCCATCAGGTACTTGAAGTTGACAAGGACAATCATATCTTACTGTTTGCATGTCATATAATAGTGAACTGCTACAACATTTTCTGAAGCAAACATTAAACTTATAGGCCTCTACCCCCTTTTTTATATTTGTTCATTTTTAGTTCCTTTGTTCTATAGAGTTTTGGTTTTTTCCTCATGTTTGAGACAAGGTCTTCTTATACAGCCAAAGCTGTCCTCAAATACCCTCATCCCACATGAGATCAAGCTTAGAATTTCTTATTCTATGATTCTCTCAAAACCACCTTGAATCTCATAGGTCTTTGAAACATTTGAAAAATAATTCCTATGCCTAAATTTGATGTTTTAATAGGCATTTTAACATGTCATCATTTCCCTAATTCATGAAACAAAAATAATCAACAGACTTAAAACAACTGGCTATTCTCATTAATACAATGCCATTGGAAAAGAGCATTTCTTTTTGAAAGTAAAGAAATATAATGAATATTCCATTTGTAACTATATTAGCTTATGTTTAACATATTTAGACCTTGACAAAATATAGCTATTATAAAACTATAATATTATTCTTTTCAATTTAGTATCATTGAGTTAAATTTTATTTTGATAAAGAAAATGATTACATTATGCTTAATAGTTCCTCTGCATATATTTAAATATAAACATATTAAAAATAAACAAATGGAAAATAGATAGTTGTTTTATGCATTATAACCTAAGTAAAGGCTTGGTATTATCCCTTTTTACTATATATACCTTTACTATGTATATATCCCTTTTTACTAATATATACTATGTATAAATATACATATTCTCAAATATACAAAAATTTCCAATTCAAAAATAAAACATTTGAAGCCTAGCATCACTGGCTCACACCTATAGTCCTAGCTACTCAGGAGACTGAGATCTGAGGACCACAGTTCAAAGCCAGCCAGAGAGGAAAGTCCAATTAACTGCTGAAAAGTTGGAAATGGTACTGAGGCTTAAAGTCATAGAGCAATAGCCTTGAACACAACTTCTCAAAGATAGTGCCTAGGCCCTGAGTTCAAGCCCCAGGACCAGCACCAAAAATAAATAAATATATAAATAAATGAATAAATAATTTAAAAATATATTAAATGACATACATATATATCAAAAATGCCATGAATTAAAAAATAAGTCAACAAAAACTGGCATGTTTTTAGTTTCATTGTTTTATTATGATGATGATTATTATTGTTTAGTGCAAATAGAAAATGCATTAGAAAATAGTAGAGAAAATCTGGCATCTAAAAATTATTCAATGGGTAGCAATGGCTCACGCCAGTAATACTAGCTACTAAGGAAACTGATGTAAAGATCACAGTTCAAAGCCAGCAGGAAACTCTGTGAGACTTTTATCTCAAAATAATAAGTAAATAAATAAAAGCCAGATGGGTAGCAATGGCTCACGCCAGTAATACTAGCTACTAAGGAAACTGATGTAAAGATCACAGTTCAAAGCCAGCAGGAAACTCTGTGAGACTTTTATCTCAAAATAATAAGTAAATAAATAAAAGCCAGAAGTGGAGCTATGACTCAAGTGGTAAAGCATTAGCCTTGAACAAAAAAAAAAAATCAGGCACTCTCCCAAAAAATTATTCATATGCATTATAACCTAAATAAAGGCTTGGTATTATATTTATATTTATATTTATATTTATATTTATAGTGCAATAAGTAATACTTCATGTGAACAGTATACTTTTTTTTGGCTGGTCCTGGGGCTCGAACTCAGGGATTGGGCTCTGTCTCTGAGCTTCTTTTACTCAAGGCTACTACTCTGACAGTTGAACCACAGTTCCACTTCCAGATTTTATTGGTAGTAGAGTGGATATAACAGTTCCACAGACTTTTTTTTCCAGGACTTGCTTCAAAGCATGATCCTCAGATAGCAGCCTCCTAAGGAGCTAAGATTATAGGCATGAGCTACCAGCACCAGGGGAAAAGTGTGCTTCATATTATGAAATTCACACCTTGTTATAATTCATGTGTCTTATTGTAAGTGACAAATATTAGAGATTTTAAATAGTAACAAGCATTTTAGTTCATTGGCGAGGTGCTGAATGTCATTCTAAGAAGTGGCGTCTTTATATTAGAGGTTATTAAATCCAATTAACATGTTTACCCTTCATGTAAATGCTTGGAGTCTATGCAGCCAGCCTCTACCTGCGTCTAACACTCATTCCTTGGCTTCAATAAGACTATTATCTTCAGTGTCCCTTTGATCTCTCTGCTGTGTCTTCAGCCAGCTGCTTTCAAACCTGCCCTTCTATAATAAGTTGACATAATATTAAACGTCTCCATTCTCTCAAGAAAACCATAGCCATGCCATTGGGGTCAGGAACTACCTGTAACTGAATGATTCTCCAATGTGTATCTTAGCCCTAGCCACTTACTAAAAGTCCAACCATGTACTTTACTGCATATTTGCACATATCCACTTGTATATCTCTACAGATCAAAACTGAGCTCATTATCTTTCCTCTTCAAACCCTGATATATCTCCAATTTTCTCTTCCATATTAACAGACAATTCAAGACACTGGGAACCACTCACAACACCTCCTTCTCTCTAACTTTCCATATCCAAACCCACTTGATATCCCTTCCTATATATTTCTTAAATCCAGTCACCTGTTCCCACATCTCACCACAATCCTGGCCTAAGCACTTCCATATTGTGCCCTGTTTATCATTCACATTTCCTAATTGGATTCCTCACATCCAATTTTGCTTCTCTCCAGTCCATTATCTGTGCTGCAGCAAATCATAGTTTGATAGTCCCATGCGTACACTTCTTAATGACTTTTTATGTGCTTTAGAAAGAAAAAAAAGACCAAGATTCTTAGCATGATATACTGTATTCTGTGTATTCTCTTCCCTACCCACCTTGCCAGCTTTATTTTAAGAAACTTTTGCACTGGGTTCTACATGTGAATTACTACTGCTGTACTATATCTCCCCAAAATGATCTCAATACTACCTCCAGATCCAAGCTCTCCCAAAATCTTGCCACTCATCATCAGAGGAAGGAATCTATTTGCATTTTCTTTGAATCTGGCAAGAAAATAGAGAAATAGATGAAGGCAAAAGTGACACTGTGACTTTAAAGTCTAGATCATATGAAATAAATACAATTCTCACTTGACCCCTTGTTTACAGGTATGTGATTTAGTTAATAAACCACTATGTGGTCAGGAATCCTAATCCTAGACTATCCAAAAGATTCCATGGACCAACCTAAATAGAGAGTAACTGAGACCATTAGCCAATGGCCCCATCTATTCCAATAAATGTAAGCATAACAAGCCTTCTTGTTTTCCCATTACAGCCCCAGAGATCATGGGCAAACCATTCCCACAATGCCCAATCCAAATTTGTGACCCTTATTCTTGTGTCCACGCATAATAACACGACGGTTTTACACCACTTGATTGTGGAGTGGCTTAGGTGTTCTGCTGGGTACAGCCAGGCTTGTTCAGCCCTTTGTTCTTAGCATATTGTCCCCTGCTTTGCCACTTTCCATCTCCTCAATTTCTCCAGTACATAATTTTCATCATCGACCATAAATCATCTCTAACCTTACCAATAGTAATATAGGGAAGAGATGACGGAAGATACATGTTTCCTTTCCTTTGGGGTGGGAGAGGATGGACTTCCCCCACAAACTACTTCCCTTGTGAAGCCTCTGTCTAATCTATCCATGTTTTCCTTTGTTATCAGAACATACATCCTGTTGCAAAGGGCTTAAATATGCAGAGCATGGAATCATTTGATAGGTTGTGGATATCTTGTATATGGCCTCACAGCATTGCTAAAAGCTACTAAAATCTAGGGGAAATAGGAGGGAGTGAAACTGAAATATCATGAGCCATAATTAGGAGAATGTGCTGCAAAACACTTTTTGGATCATTTTAAAGTTTTTTTTTAACAATATTTTGTCCCCCTGAGAAATATTCTTGTTCACATTATGTCAAAATTGAAACAACCAAAGCCACTGCATTATTACAAGAATGGTAGAATATAGGGTGTTTCATTCGCTTTAGAGAATATTGAGACTAAATATATGGAAATACAGAACCATGTGAGTGCTATCTGTATGAAAGATCCAAAAGCACCTTTTATATTTTATTTATTTATTCTTTTGCTTGGTCATGGGGCCTGAACTCTGAAAAGCAACTATTTTTAATGTACATTTTTATTGTTTTATTAACTTGAAGAAATTGTACAAGAGAGTTTCCATTAAACAAAGCAGTTTATGAATACAATGTAGTGTGATCAGTGCCACCCCTTCAACATTCATCTGTCTTGCTTTTGAAGATTTTCCTACTGCCAGTATCCACTGTTTCTTCTGTTTGAGCCATCTTCTCCTGGCACTTCATGATATTTTAGGCACTCTAACCACTCTAATAACCCCTCTGTCAATTTACTGTTCATAAAATGTAAGTTCTCTACCTTTCTCCTTGAATGAATGGTGGGCATTCAAAAATACAAACAGAGATATTTGATTCTGAAACTGTATCAAAGTTTTCCTCTCTTCCTTGGACCCATGCTTTGCTTTACATCAGACTGCTAATGTTAGGAAAATTAAGTCTGAGGGGAAAGGGTAGTTGTTGCTGTTTGAAACACAAAGACTCGATTCATGACTGTAATACTGATATTTTCCCTAAAATATATACTAGAGTAATATAATCAAATACATACTTCTCCCAAAACTAGTCCTCTAGTCTTTGTCTTGTGTATTCATATTATCTTTGTTTCAGTGTGTGCTGAACTTGCAGTTACAGAAGAATGTCACTTCTATTACTTTAGATTGTCTTTCTTCCAATGTTTTGTCCCTGTTCTGATCCCTTGTTCCTTCAGCTTTACTTTATGCTAGGCTTCCCTTTCTTCTCCAGTGCTAATACTAACAACTTAAGGATTTGTAGGACCAATCTGAAAGTGAAAGACATTTCTCTGGGTAGAAATCCACGAGATGATGAAAGAATCATTTTTGGATCAGCACCTATAAATGGCTTGGGTACAATGAACTGATTACTCTGAATCTGATCAATATAGGTAGACATTCACATATAATCACATTTTCCTCACCCCTCTGTGAGTACAGTATTCCATGGATGATTTTGAAAATTCTGGTCTGCTAGAGTTGGTAACATTGTCAGCTCATAGATTAACACTGTATCTACCTCCCAGTAGCATTCTGCTCTGCTTAGAGTGAGGTTAGCAAATCTATGGCCTTCATTACCCAACCTATGGTGACATCAGTATCAATCATGACACTGCCCCCAAAAGCCTAAACCAGCGCTCACGATGGACATCCACACAAACATCACTAGTCAATCAAAACTAACTCCAAGAAAAGCAGAAATGTATTTGCCATTTCCAAAATAAAGGTGAGCCCACTTCCACCAGAAATTTGTTCTCCAACTATAGATTCTCTTAGAAAAGAGGAGAGCAAGGAAGAGCCCCAGAGGCCATGGGAGGGCCCTCCTGCAGTCCTCTCACAGCGGTACGTTAGACTAAATTAGATTTATTAAATTAGCTAATTGTCATGTTGGAAGATACCGGCAAGCCAATCCTGAGATGCGAAATATAACAAATAGGCTGCGGCAGGAAGGATGGGGCACTGGGGAAGCATTTAGCCTCAGTAAACTCTGGGAATCCTGTCCTAATGAGGTGTGCCTGGGCAGCAGCATCTTTGTAGAAGTCTCCAAGCTCAGCAAGCATGCCCTGGGACCAAAGACCTATCTAGAAAGGAACAACTCTCCAACTGACAAGTGGGGAGATTAACATGTTTAATTAATGGAAATGTTTATCAAGCCAAACTCGCCAATCCTGGCTCTATATGCTATAGAAAGTGAAAGTTTAGAAATAGAAGATTCTGACAAAGGATCAAAATGGGATTTCAGGGTTTAAGTTAAGGAACACAAGGCCCCCGCTTCACACACTTACCTGTGTGTTTCTTTTATAGAATTGGTCCTGTTTTCCAAAGGGAATCAAGGAGAATTCCCATTCTGTTCTTTCTGTGCTTTGTCACTGCAGTGGCTATTCATGACAGACTTCGCAGTGTTCGCTTGTGCCAGGAATGGTCTCTGGTGCTTGTGTGTGAGCCTGGGCCTCCTCTGGGACCACCAGCAGCTGCCCTGTTTAGTTGTCAGCAATGACAGAGGACTCAACTATACAGAATGGCAGCCAGGTGGTCTTATAGTTCCTCAAATCCCCTTTTGTCTTATTAGAACGTGAATATCACAAGGGGAAAAAAAATAGAAAAGTCACACTTAAAAATAGCATCCTGAACATCTTTGTTTTTCCTCCATTTGGACTTCTTACTAGATTTCATAAAATGGCAGCTATCACCCAACACAGTCATTTCCTTTGCAGGTGTTCAGAAACCTCAGTAATTTCATTGTTTTGCCTTTTAAAATTCATAATTTAAAATTTAAAGATTACTATATTTGTCATATTTGGTCTCTAGCAGGTTAGAAAAGAAATAATCATCCTACAAACGTAGGCTTGATAGGCACCAGTGGCTCACACCTGTAATCCTAGCTAGTCAGGAGGCTAAGATGTGAGGATCCTAGTTGGAAGCCACCCCAGGCAGGAAAGTTTGTGAGGACCTTTTCTCCAATTAAACACAAAGAAGCCAGCATGGAGCTGTGGCTCAAATGGAAGAGCCTTATTCTTGAGGACAATAAACTCAAAGTGCCCAGGTCCTGAGTTCAACACCCAGGTAAACAAACAAAAAAATGTAGGCTTTATTCTATAACCCTTGATATCATAAAACTTGTATCAATAAACAATATCTTTTTTAAATTTAATTTTACTGTCAAGGTAATATACAGAGGGGTTACAGTTACACAGGTAAGGTAGTGAGTACATTTCTTATCAAACATGAACCTGACAAACACTTGAATGGTTGAGAGTTCCTTCTCTGATGGCCTAGTTTCATGTGGAATACTTTGAGTCCTGTCTTGCTAGAGAAACATTTCTCCTGCAATAGGGTATTTGTTCAGATGACAAGGTATTCGGTAGAAATGGACTGTATAAATGAATGATGATTTACACCTATGTTTCTATCATGTTTCTTCATCACCAAAATTTCCCAGGCTTTTAGTGCTATAATTAAGGTCTTCTGATCACCTGGCCCACAGTCTTACAGTCAAGCATTTTTTTCCTCTACTTGAAAAGTTCTACTCCATGCTAAATTTTCTCATGGGAAGACAATATAGCGTCCACTTCGAAGTCAGCATGGCATATCTTGGTTCTTTAAATTTTTTTTTGCCTAAGACCATATTTGTAAAGGGAGGTTTCACAACCACTTTATACAACTTATCATCTGAGGCCTTCCAATTAAGTTCTTTGAGTCTGCCTAATTTTCCCATTGGCTTCAGTGGGACTTTGAGAACAGAGCAATTACAAGATTGAATTGTGACTGAAGAATGTGATAAGATCCACTAGCCAAATTCATGTCTGTAATGGCAATCTTGTCTTGTTTAACAAAGCATGGACCTATATGACTAAATCCAAACTCTAATACCATTAAATAATAATATCAAAAACTAAAAATAATTCCTTTACTGATAACATAGGCCTTAGCATGCATAAATTCAATAGACTCTTTTCTCTTTATCTCTCTGTTCTTTTTCTCTCTTTCTCCCTCCTCTTTCTCTGTGTCTCTGTCTCTCTGTCTCTATCTCTCTCTATCTCTGTCTCTCTCTGGTAATTAGGATGAGTCTAGGACCTTGTTCATACTAAGCAAGCACTCTACTATTGAACTATACTCCCAACCAGTCTGCTTTCTTCCTTTCTAATAAATGATCTTGAAATTTGTTAGTATTCATTTTAGAAAATTTTTCCAGAGTTGTTCCTATATGAAATAAAGTAATAATCCTTTTTTAATACAAAAATATATTAAGCATAAAACATACCATTGCTTTTTGGCATGTTCCATATTTTTTGTGAATTTTTATCAGGGTTTTATTAATTATAAAGTCTTCCAAATGTCCTCTCATCTTTGCCTTACAGTTAACAGATATTCCAAATATGAACAAGGCAAGGCCATGGAAACTTGGGCCATTTTCTAATTTTACTTTCAGACTAAAAAGCAAAGTTTTTTGTGGGTTGGTTGGTTCATTGGGGTTTTGTTTTTTTTGTTTTTGTTTTTGTTTTTCTTCAGTAGTAGAGCTTGAACTCGGGGCCTAGCACTCTCATTTGACACTTTTCTTTGCTCTACTACTTGAGTCACACCTCCACTTTTTGTTGTTAGTTGGGAATAAGAACCTTGTAGATTTGTCTGCCCAAGCTGGCTTCTAACCACAATCCTCAGGTCTCAACTGTCTGAGCAGCTGGGATTACAGGCATGAGCCACCAGCACAGGGCACAAAGCAGATTTTGGACTAGCCATCTTTTACTACTTTCCCCTACTGCCAGTTGTTCTGCCTCACTCCTTCCCCTGAGCTTCTGTTCCTTCCTAGCCCCCTCCCTGGCCTCCTGCCTGTAGCTGTCACCATCACACTATACTACTACATGTGTTTGCTCCATGCTGCCAAAACAAAGACATGAGAAGAACAAGAAGTTTGGTGGATAGAGGACATGTGAGAGCTTCTTTTGAATATTCAACCTAGTGAAAATGAGCTATCCTGATATACATGCCCAAATTGACTTTTTCTTGGACTGGGTTTTACAGAGTAATTAAAAATCCCATTGTATTGAGAGAGCAGCATTATTCTTTACTTGTAGATAATAAATAGCTGGGCTGTTTAGAAAGGACAATATAATCCTTAGGAATCACTGCTACATGATACACTAGTTCAATTGTGTGCACATTACCAAACACAGACACAGCCAGACATAACATAGATACCCCTTACTTAGATAAGAAGCAGAGACCTAAATCTTAAACAAAATATAGCCCCATACAATAAAGCAATCTTTTTCAGGAATTTGTATGCTGTTTTTTTTTTTTTTTACACACTGTACTTTGCTTGAGAACAAGGCGACAGAGTGATAAAATCCTATACATTGGCATAACATTGATTTAAATAACAGACTTACATCCGCATCGGAATTTCCTGTGAGCCCAGGAATATTTTTGAGAGTGTGACAAAAAAAAAATCTCCTTTTTCTGTTTTACAAGCTAAAGTCCCATTTTAGAATTGATGTGGAAAGGGGGAAAAACAAAATAAAGATAACAAAGGTCTTAGAGTTACTGAGCAAGGTATGTATGGAGTTTATAATATTATATCAAATGTTAATGTAAAGCACAGAAATTCATGATGAGGCAGAAAAACAAATAGGTTGTCAGTTTCCCAAGCATCGCATGTAATATGCTCATTTGGAGTTAGGGAAGATCTAATTCCGAATGAGTTTTATTTGGTCTGTATATGCAGATAAAATACTATGTCTGTCTAGACTAGCAGGGAATAATTCTTAGGAATTTCAATATTAATTAATTTATGTGATAGTAAATTGAATGGCATCAGTCTGCTGGTCATTTTGTAAATTTCTTCAGAGAATCCTTAGCTTTCTGTTCTCTGTAACTCTACACCACGGTTTGCTAAAGCCACAATCTCACAAATGTGTAGTATTTTGTTTTCTTAACTATGAGCTTGGGGTGGGGGAGCAAAGGAATTGGCTAAATTGTAATCATTTGGATGTTTGAATTGATTTGAATGCATGAGAATTTTTTTTTTCAGAAAGCTGTTGTCTACCGGTATTCCTAGGAACTAGGAGAACTAGAATTCTTGTTTCAAACTCTGACATTCTTTGACAAGTTACTTTAGTTCTATGCCTCACTCTGACCTTTATATAATGAGGCTAATAATATTTATCTAACTTAGATGAAACCCTTCACTGCATTGTTAAGAGTATTCCATGTTCGCAAAGTGGTCTTTCAGACTATACTGTGCAAATAAAATCAGTTGAACAGTTTGTTGCTTCTGATAGCTCTGATATTTCTCCAGCTGGGAAACCAAGAGAAGGAGAAGTTACATTTTACCACAAATTTTTAACTAGGATAAGAGCTAATGTTTATGAGTGATGACTTCGTATCAGGTGTTGTATATTATCCTGTTTCACTCTACAACATCCCTGTGGAAAAAAATCTTACTTCTGTTTCCATTGGAAATAAAATTAGAGACTTTGAAAGACTTAAGCAAGTTTTCCAGAATCATCCAATCAGTAAGTGGTAATGACTACTATGGTACATTGACTGCCTTCGACACCCATGATTGCACAGAATTGTAACACAGCAGTGTCTGCACAGAAAAAGTCATAGCTTTATCTTATTTGGATTTAGGTGTCTGCGTGCTTGAGCTAATTATGTGGCTAATAACATTGCCTTTTATATTTCTGGAACTCTTCTCATGTAATAATGAGCTTTAGTGGATGTTTTGTTTTCTATGGCTGCAGACCGCCTTGTTACCCTACTGCTATACCAACCTTCCTCCTCCATTTGGAGATCCACCCTTCTACTCTGGATTCTTGCAGAACTAAATAAAAACCCAGCAAGTCTCCTCTGAATCACCAAAGCTATGTTTTGTTTTGCTGTCTCATGGCCTGATTCTTTGCAGGCAATGCCATTGGCAAAAGCTTCCTTTCATCCAATCCCCATCCAGGCCAGCCTTCCTATGAGACAAGATGCTGTGAATACTTCCCTCTATTCCCATGTGCTGAGAGTCTTCAGTTCTCCAAATGTTATGACCAATCCCATCCGTGTAACTAAAGCTAACAAATTCTAGAGTGGTTTTCACTACAAAATCATGCAGTTGAAAGACTGAAACAGAACTCAGATCTGTGTCCTGTTGCAAAACAATAAAAAGCAGAGCAAGGTTAAAAAGCACTCAAGTAGACATTTTACCTCAAATCAAACTGTAGTCTTAACTTCGTTTCTTCTGGAAAATGTGTTAGTGTAAATATATTTGACTTGGGCTTTTTTATTTGGTTGCATGAATCTCAGACACCTGAATAGAGCAAACAAGTTAACTGTGTGAGGCTTTGTACACAATCAAGTATCTCCAACCAACTCTAGTATAAAAGGATCCAGAGCTGCCACGAACCTTTGGCAATAGCATACTTAGCTATGTTTTAAAAAGCAATCTTTTGAAGTAATCATTTGAGTTGAGGAGCCAACTTGAAACCTCCAATGGTATCCATCAATCCCAGGACAGCAGCTGTCTCAAGGCTTTGCCAACTCACCTCTTGGGCCTCATCTGGCACAGCATTCTGCTTTACCAATCAGTCCTGTGAGTTCCCCTTCATACCAGTGTCCTCCCCTACTGAGCCTCCACACATGCCATCCATCCTAATCTCTCCACAGTCTTACCCCACCTCATTCCATCAGCTTATTTGACACATCTCACATCCCCCAATTATTTAGAATATACCCAAGATTAGAACAAACTTCGCTCTATCCTTCAAAGAATATAGTTCTTTCCAATTAAACAATTTATTTGCTGCATGACTATAATTCCTGCTACTCAGGAAGTCGAGGCAGAAGAATCCTTACCAATTTTGTAACCTGGGAAAAGTTACATATCTCAATACCAAAATTTTTTTTTAAAGGATAGGGGCATAGCTCAGTGGTGAAGCACTGGCTAATATGCATGAGGCATTAGGTTCAATCTATAAAACTACAGGGAAAAATTATCAAACTTTATGATTTGAATGCATTTATAAATTGGCTTAACGGTCTAGACTCTGTACCCTTTAAATCCAAGAATGAGCTTGCCTTGTAAATCACGGCTTCCCCATCTAAGAATGTTCTAGCAGACAAAGAGGACACACACAAAAAAGTTTGCATGGAAAAATTTTAATATGAAAGGGCTGATAGTTATCAGTCTCTTATTTTTCTCCTCCAAATACTGCTTATTGAAATGAAATTGTATCATCTTTATTAAGGAAAAAAATCTGAAAACAGAAGAACTTGTTAAGCACTGAACATTCAACTCCTACAGAAAGATACATTGATTCTAAAAAATGGGTTAAGGTTAACAAACTTATGTTTTAAGATAAATATTCCTGCCATGGTTCTCTGCTGTCTTCCTGCTCATTTATTTCCTCTGTATTTTCAATGCCTCGCTTGTTCATAAAGCATTCTAGAACAGAAAAAAAAATACCACTTTCTAGTCATGTCTTAAATACCAAATAGCATGAAATATCAAACTTGGGGCTAAAGTGTGAATCAAAAAATAATTTTGAAACATACTTTAAGCAAGTATAAGAGTCATAATAATCCTTCACTCAAATCAGTTTAAGACTTTTAATAACATATCTGGCCCAAAGTGAATAGTGGCTTAAGGGGTAAAGGAAGGAAAAATGCTTTAGTGTCATTTTTTTTTTTCAAGTAGAAAAGCATGCCCTAAGCAGATGCATTTTTCAGAGTGCTGTCCACAGCAGACCTAATTGCCTTTCATGTAAATTAAGAACACATACCTTGGTTTAAGCAGTAATCTACATCAAAATGAGAGGAGTGGTTTATTTGTTTCAGCTTATTTGGGGGGTTTGAAATGGCACTTAAAGCACGTTATGAAAGTTATTCTTGGCTTCCATTTATTTAAGTAAGAAAATGTGCCTCTTTTCAACTTTTTTTTTTTTTCCAATCTCCACTTACCAATAACAGCACTCTACTCCACACATCATGAAGGCATATAAAAATACTTAACAGCTTTGTCATAAGACACTTGAGATTTGGGGTTGCTGCTATATGTTTTTAAATCTTTTATGTTTGCTAAAGCTTGATGAATCTGAGAATATGTCTAGAGGGTAAATAGTGACTTGGAATCATTTGCTGTGCAGTTGCCTAACTAGAATTATTATTTCCCTCCTCTAAGAAGCAGATACATTTAGCTTTTTCATCATCAAAAAAAAGATATGGAACCATCCTGCTTATCAGACAAATTCTGAACATAGATTATATCATAGGGAGGAATTTTTGACTGACCCCTTCTGGCTTATGACACCAGTGAGTTTAAGTGCATTTGACGGATCATTGGCCCCTGAGTATGGAAAATTGTATCTCAGCAGGTTCTAACCTGGAACCTGGTGAAAAGGTTTGCTCATTTATTTGTGTGTTTGTTTTAAGCATTTCATGGCCAGGGAGTATTTTGTAAAAAATACACCACAAAGAAAGTATATTTGTAAACCTAAAAGAACTGGGTTTTTTTTCTTATAATTTGTAGTAAATATCAAATCCATGATAGTTGTAAATAGTAAATAGTAAAATCCACTTACTGTTATTTATTTATAGTTGTAAATAGTAAATAGAAAAGTCTGTGATAGTGGTAATCCACTGGCTATCATTCTCTCAGAAACATGATATATTGATAATAAAATAATTCAGAAGACTTCCAAGACCAGTGGAGGTGTAAGGTATATTAAATAGGTACGTTTCATTAGGTAGCAGATGAAGAGAACACCAGGAGGAATTCAAGCAGGAAAAGAAAATAAGTTTATTTACCAAACTGCTGCGCCACCGCCCCCGTCGCCCCCCCCCCCCTTAGTGGTGGAGAGGCTTGGCCAAAAAGAGGAGACCCAACCCTGAGCCAGGAGTTACCTAGGCCAGGTACAGGAAGAGGTGTGGCCAGGTGGGGGAAAGGTGTGGCCACATTGGATCTGGATGTGACCTCAGGGTGTGGGACCCCCCTATTGTCAGATGGGAGGCTCAGATGGGAGGCGTGAACAGAGGCAGCCCAGTATAAAACCTACCAGGAGGGGGAGGTGACTACTTCCAGGTGTGCCAGTTGTCTAGGTAACACAGACACTGGACAGAAACTTAGACAAGAGATAGGGAGGTGTCTGCACAGAGCCTGCATGGCCCAGCGAAGACCTTACAGGAGGTAAGGAATAATGTGGGTAACAAATAGATACATTCTACCAAGAGAACGAATTCTCTGCTGTTACTGTACAAGTTATTTTATTCCACTAAGAGAGGGCATGACAATGTTGCAGGCGGATTAAACATTTTATTGTTCAAGTGTGGTGTGAGCAATAAAGAAAACACTGAAGAAAGGAGTTTGAAAGAGTAAAGGTTGGTCAGAAAGAAAACATAGGATCAGAAATTCTAACTAATCATTTTCCTGAAGAAGCAAAAATTCTTTGCCAAAGGAAACAAAAAAATCATGTATGTTTTATTGTGTGTTTGTTTTGCTTATATGAATGAAAACTTTTTAAATGTCTAGAAAAATACATCTACCAAGTCAAAGTTAAGAGATGGAAGGAGAGAAAAGGCTTGAGAACAAAACTATCAAAATAGTATTACCAAACTGGATAAAACACTCACAACCTATTGTGGGGATGGGTGGGTCTTGATGATTGGTAATCCATTTATGTATTTTCTGTTTGCAGTGTCTTTTATGGTCTATGTCCTTCATAAAAATATTTTAAAATGTCTTCATTCACACTCATTCTTTTTTTCAAAAATGGAGTAGTAACTGGATCTTGAGGTCACTGATTTCCAAAAGGAAATATTTTATTATTAAGCATGAGATACGTAAAGAAAATAAGAATACTTATTTAAATTCCTCTAGAGAGCTGCAAAAGTAAAGCCTACAAATATATATATGATTTTTTTCAAAGATGAGTAGTAGAAAACAGATTGTACTTAGTTCATTCAAAATGTCTAACATTGTTCACTCTGCCATATGCACAGTTACTCCAATATGGGCTTTGAAGGAAGCTGACTAACAGGTTCCAGGTGCAATATAAATCTTCATTCTTTGGCACAACGCCTTTCAAATTCATCTAATGACAGCATGAAAGTATCTCCAAAGATATTTTATAAAATCTCAAATACTGTGACACTTGAAAACTTGCTTCTAACCTGGAAATAATTCAACATTTGATTTGTTCCTTAAATCCTTTTGTTTTGCATGTTATGTCCAAAGTTTAAATTTTATCACTCCTGATTTACATGTGATTGAAAGGATGGGAACATGACCCAAATTGCCAAATTCTTGTTATGTAAAGTGTCAGCAGGATAAACAAATGAGCTCAATGAAGTTGCAACAGAGAAGTATTTAAGTGATGTTATTTGGATCAGCAAAATTAATAGCATTTTAATTGTCTCGCTTGTAATTTTAATTTAGTATTTAGCCTCAGAATAGGCAACAAACTGTAGCTTCTGAAATTTTAGAATTTATGAAAACAAAACCTGGAATTCCTGATTGGTAGAATGAATAGAACTCTGAAAATTCTATGGGTTCACTATGTTTATGACATTGTGTGCTTTTACACTACCTTCGTGCACTTTCCAACACACAGTGACTCAAACACCAATGCCTCAGGATATTGGAATGCTATTTACTTGGTTGGAAGATAGTTTTGTTGTTTTATTTCTTTCAATAAGACAATACTGATCGACATATGTAGATTGACACATACCAGCCTTGAACTATTCTCCCTCCTCAAGAATCCATTTCCAATTTCAGGATACCTCATCTATTCCTCTTCATTCCTTGATATTTTTAGAAAGCTTCCTCCACTTAGGTTCATCCATAGTAGTTATGTGCTGTACACCAGCAACACTGCTGTCAAACAGCATTCCTGATTACACAGCACTTACTGTGAGAGATACTGAAAGATTATCAGGTTTTCAAATGAACACACTGTAGTATGTGTGTTTGTGTGCACACATGTATGCACGCACGCGCACGCACACCCACCCCCCACACACACACACGCCATCCTATTTCATATATTCACTGTGTGAAAAAAATCCATTGAATTTCAAAGTGAGATATAAGAGAAGCAGGAATGATGTTGTAACATCTCTCAAGTGATCTGAACACATATACACAAAAGTATGTGGTAATATCAGAGAGCCTAGGAGAGGTAAGTGTTGTTGCTGGCAAAAAAAAAAAAAAATGTAGCCAGAAACACTCTTAACTCCTCTACAAATCCTTGATCTTAAAACCACTTTCTCTTCCCTCTCTGCTGGTTCTGGCACAATGCCTAAAAGAAGGGGGGGGGAATAGCACTCCATAAATATCTGTTAATAAATCAATAATGGAGGAAATAGGACCAGGAAGGAAGGCAGAGAGGAGTGGAGGAAGAAAAAAGGAAGTAAGAGAAGAAGGGAGGGGAGTGGACTAAATCAATCAGTGATGCAATTTGTGATTATTCAATCCATCTATCCATTGAAGCCATCCATCAATTTCTTTACCATTTTGTGGGGTTTATATGCCTCCTTGACATGCCAGCTTTTTGCAAAGTAAATCCTCACTTTGCGCAAACTTTATTTTGTCAACATGATCCTTCAGAGTTTCTTGAGAAGATCATGAAAATGTTCCCAATTATGTCCAGGACAAAGCTACTTTCTGTTCAGTCTCCCTAGATCACATCACAGTTTTTTGTGTTTGTGGGGGTTTGAGTTTTTGCTGTTTTGTTTTTGTTTTGTGGCTGGCAATGGGGTTTGAACACATAAACTCATGCTTACTCAGGTGGTCTTCTGCCCCTTAAGAGACACTTCCTGCCTGAATTTTATAGGTTATTTTGGAGGAGTCTGGAAGGCCTTTCTGCCTAGTTTGGCATTGAGCCATAATCCTCCAAATCTCAGCTTCTTGAGTAGCTGAGATTATAGGCATGAGCCACTGGCTTCTGTCTCTTCTATGTTCTTTTAATTTTTTTAGTCATTTTTCCTAACCAGCCTCTCCAATTGTTTTCCACCCTTCTCATTTGCAGAAGCCATATGTTCTATTCTGTACATCTTTAAAATAAGTGACTTCCTGTCAGATGCAGGTAACTTATACCTGTCATCCTAGCTACTCAGGAGGCTGAGGTCTGATGATCCAGGTTCAAAGTCAGCCTAGACAGAAAAGTTAGTGAGACTCTTATCTCCAATTGATGATCAAAAAAACCAGAAGTAGAGCTGTAGCTCACATAGCACAGCACCAGCCTTGAACAAAAGAGCTCAGAGAAAGCACCTACACCCTGTGTTCAAGCTCTAGGACCAGCAAACATAAAAAAGACTTCCTTCCTGTGCACTCTTTATCTCAGTTAATCAACCACACCCTCTTCTTTAGCACTCAGTCTTTCTTTACTGCTGTCCTCAGTCTGCTACCTGAATTTTTTTTTGCAGTTCTCCATCTGACCAAAATACCTGTCTTTTTTCTGTACAAGCACTCCTGGAGGTCAAATCCTATGATCCTCCAACAGGCCTCGTCCTTTTAAACCTATCTGCAGCACGGTTCACTGAGAACTACTTGTTTTTCCCCCAAGACTCTCCACAGAATCTCAAGTGATTCCTTTAACCTGGTACCAACCCTCTGTCCCCCTTTCTCTTTTACTGCCTCCTTTTCTTCCCAAATATTATCCTTGGTGTAGGTACTTTCTCACATTGTAGACCACTTTCTCCCATCTCTTGGAAAGTTTCATCCACTCCATAACTACTAACATCATAATTAATATATTATAATTAATCTATTAAGTATTATATTTGAATTAATATATAAACCAGAGGTTGACCTTGTCTCTCAAAGTATATTTAAAAACCATACCCACTTTCTGATAAGTTTATTTTCTCCAAATTTCTCATCTTCTGGTGATTATATCAATGATATTAAAAATCTCTCTCCTAGATTATGCTTATACATAGGTATATATATATATATATATATATTATTGTTCTTTTCGTTGTTGTCTTGTTAGTTGGTTCATACAACAGGGTAAGAAAGAAAAAACAAAAAAAGAAGGGAAAATTGAACTCCCTAATTCATCCATTGAAATTACCCTAAGGAACTAAACTGCTAAAATTAGAAATTCAAAGTTATTTTATTTTAGGTAGGATTGTGGCTCAAAACAATTAGATGACACACAGAAAATAGGCGTGTTATGTAATTTTTTTTCCTCAGCAACAAAAAGAAACACTTTATAAATTTCACAGTGTAATGAATGTAATCTTAGGCTTGGGGAAGACCGAACCTCATACCCTTGACCTAGTTTGCATAAAGTGTAGTAGGAATCAGCCCTAGAGTTAGAGGTAGGAGAGGCTTTAGACAAAGTGGAAAGATGGTAGTTTGGAACAATTCCTTAACATTTTGTGAAGATAAATACGCTATACGAATTTCTTCGTTACAAACCATTACAACAACGCAAAAAAAAAAAAAAAAAAAAAGATTCCACATGGACAAATAAAATAAATTTTCCCTTCACATTCTGCCCAGAGACAATACAAAGACTTTCTCTCTGATTATAATCATCTTTTCTATCTAATTGTCATAATTCAGCAATACCTTTGGTGATCATACAGCTTTTAATTTTTTGAAAAGTTTCAGAACTAAAATTATTCACACAAAACTTCCAATTAAATATTCTTCTGGTTCATGTATTTTCTTTATCTTATTCTAGATCTCCTACGATTGATTCTGAGACAGTGATTTAGAGTTTCTGCGACAGCCAGGGAACTGAAAATTTGTGTAGAAGAAAAGGTAAGACTTGGGAATTAAAATGAATATAGGTACAACGGCTTTTTAATATATACAAGTAGTTTGTGTTGATGAGGTAAGTCACTTTGGCTAAGCTGTCATTGACACTGGATCCCAATAATTCCATTTACCACTTTGAATCTGTTATAGGCAGAACAGTCAAGCAATGTAATTATCTGATTTTATAGTGTTTCTGATCTTATTAACGCAATAATAGTTTCATAAACTTTCTTTTACTGGAAAAATTAGATGCATGGGGACATTCTAAAATATAGATGCTGTGCTTTTTAACCAGAGAATTTGCTGCTAGAATGACATAGGCCAGGCATAACAGATTATAGAGATGTGTGTGTGTGTGTGTGTGTGTGTTTGTGTGTGTGTGTGTGTGTGTGTTTGTGTGTGTGTGTGTGTGTGTGTGTGTGTTTGTGTGTGTGTGTGTGTGTGTGTGTGTGTGTGTGTGTGTGTGTGTGTGTGTGTGTGTGTGTGTGTGTGTGTGTGTTTCTACCTCTTTGGAAGTGATTTGTTTGGGAGTTCGCTTATTCTCTGGAAGTCTTAATCCTTTCTGAGCAGCTCTTATGTAACAACCTGAGAGAAGGAAACTTGTACCTGGTTTTTGTTTGGTTGGTTGGTTGGTTTTTTTGTTCTCTCCTTGATACAGTTCAGTGCATTTTCTCAATGGTTCCTAGGGCTGAGTAATTTAGAGCTTTTGAACCTTGTGAACAGACTCATTTAAAGTTTATTCTGAAGGATTTCCACAAAACGAAAGTATCATCTACGAGAATGCTACAAAACAAAAAACTATAAAATCTGATAAGTGTTCTATTCAGGATGTTTGATGGAATATTTCTAGAAGACCTTGTTTCCTAGAATAAATCATTCAGGAAGTCTCTGACTTTTTGGGCTTAATAAAATGAGTGGAATTTTCTAGTCTTCTGTTTGATACTTTATTTCTTCCTCTAACACAAAATTTAATACCAAAGTCTCCATGAAGCAAAGGGCTTTCTAGATTAGAAAAATAGAAAACGAATAGAAAACAATAACATTTTTCCATGAAAAAAATAGCAACTTAGGAGATTTCTTTTTTGTTGTTGTTGTGAAGAGGCTTGAATTCAGGACCTGCAAGGCTTTACAACTGTCATTCTACTGCTCAAGCCATGCCTCCATTTCTCATTTTGCTGGTCACTTAGAGTATCTTGTATTTGTCTGCTTGCCTGGCTTTGATCCTCTGGTCTCAGCCTGAGTAGCCAGGATTATAAACATGAGCCACTGGTAACCAGTCAGATTTCTTCTCACTGCTTTGTATTCAAAGATGACATGTGGTTTAACATGAAAAAAATTATTACACAGGCTTAAAGTGCAGGTCTGCATCTTCAAGGTCTAAAGCAGTCACTACAGTTTTCTCAATGATAGTATTTTATTTTTAGGTTACTAGATTTGAATTAATTTATATTCAAAACAAGTATATAAAGTTGACACAAATTTAGCAGTTGCAGGAAGAGGCCTTTTTGCTTTCCCATTTACAAAAAGAAAAAAGAGAAAATAAGATGCTTTTAAAAAAAGATACTGTGATTTTTGGGGGGGTTAAAAAATAGCAGCAACTACTGTTGTTTTCTTTTAATATCTCTCTCAGGCTCTGGTTCTTAGTTTTCCCCTAAGGGTGTCTCAGAAAAAAATGTGATAAGAGAGTTCTTTAATAAGTGCTTTTGCGAGCATCCGTATGCACATACTCATATGCTCAGCGAGTAATTAATCAAAACTAAAATAAAGCTCCGTAATGAATGGCTGCATTGTGTGCCATCTCCTGCATGCAGGGTATCTGTCTTCCCTTGGTCTCAATTTAGGTAATGGTGAGATTTTTCTGTTAAGATAAAATAGTTAACACAAAGTAGATTTTAATATTTTACTGCCGTACATTTTCCTCCGTCACTGTTCTTTTTAAATCCTCTCTAAGATTTTTGGAATTACACTTTGTACACCATGGATAGAAAAAAAAAAGATCCTAAATGTATTGGATATATATGTGAGTGTGCATATACACACATACACACGCACACACCCCTATCTTAGATAAGAACTGAATATTCTAAGTTGCTTGGCTAATAAGTTTCTCAAATGTGTCTCCTAACTTCTTTCATTCATGTGAATCATGACAAATCACATACTGAAAAACCTATCTGTATAATTTTATAGTAGCCTTCAAATAAATTAGATTTGCAGGATAAATTATCATTGAAGTATTCCAGGAATTAGGTACACAGCTCTTCTTATTACTAATGGGAGTCAGACACTCCAAGCTGAAATAGAATCACCTGTGTGTTTTCTGCTGTAAAAGTATAACTCAATATTCAGGGCAAAAGCAATACTTGATTCTCTGAAGCCCATTGTTGAGGAAATTCCTCTGGGTCTCTGGCATTTCACCTTAGAAAAAGCACTTCCCATGAATGTCACTGTCATAAAACATGTCAACCTCCCCTTGTCTTTTAAGTATCCTCTCTTCAAACCCTGCTCTTGCCAATTCATGAAAACCACTCTTCCCATACTGGGAGGTTTTCTAGGACAAGCATTTAGTCTTTAATAGCTAATATATAAACTTGAATGTTTTAGTGCTCCTCTGAGATGCACATTGAAAGATAACTTTTTGTGTTCTGTGATGTAGGTAGGCTGCTGCCTATAAAACACACAGAAACACAGGTATCAATAAGGATTCATAACAGCTTCAACTCCAAACTCATCCTAGTTCGGACCAGGACAACCTCTGACTTTCCAATCCAGGAAAACCATAAAAAGAAACAGAAAAATCATACAAATGAACAACACAAATAAAAGGATAAAAAAAAACATTAAAAGAAACTCCCTCAGGTCTATCATTTAAACCAGGTGTCTAGAGTTTACCTGTTCTGATTCAGAGCAGTTACAATGGGTAGGTATTTAATGTAAATGCTCTCACTAGCTTTTCAGTTTGATAGTTAATTGGCTTTGTTTTTCGTAAGGTACTCAGATATTTTAATGAAGCCTTTAGAAAAAAAAAAGACTCTGAAACACTTCCTAAATTAAAAAAAAATTATAAAAGGATGTTTGGCCAAAGTGACAGAGAAGTAAATACCATATAGTTTTCCTGGCACTGTGTCTCAGTACCATATCAGAGAGTTGGTGGGAAAAAAAATGAAAAAATAAAATGTGCACGGTCTGCTCTAGAAATGGGTGGGGGGCAGAAGGCTGTCAATAATTTTTTAAAAAATCACAGATAAGCCAAGACGATCGATTTTCATTAGTGAGATTTACCCATTCCCAGGCCTGGAACTCAACACACAGTCACAAAACCTTTGACTTAAATATACATTTTGTTATTTTTTTTCTTGCTGTATTAACCCAAAGCAGAACTGAATAGTTCCTTTTACCTTCAACTGGGATCGGAAGCTGATTGCATGAGTGTTTAGGTGGATAATCGAAAAATTGGGTGAGATGAAAGAAAGTGCATACATTAACGATGTCAGAAAACACTGGGAACCACTCGGATGATTATAAGTAGCTCTGTGCTTGTTGTCTTGTAGAACAAAAAATCAGAGTGGCTGACTACAGATTTTACTTTTCATCTGGAGGCTTTGGTATCTTGCAGACACAGCATTTAGAGCAAAGGGGAAGGAGTTTTAAATTTGTGAGACACTGTGGTAATTTTTCACTGTGTTACTTAGTTGGTTCCTCCCGAATAAGCAAGAGTTATTGCTAAGTCTCAAACAAGAAATGTGGTTCAGGGCCTTTTTGTTGGGCTTGAGACAATGAGGGAAAGACAGTATAGGCCTGATGTTAAAAAGGGTTAAGAAATCTATAGCCAAGGAGGTGTCCCGGCTGACTGAATGCTTTGCTAAATGTATGTGCTTGACTTTATAGGAGAGGATCTCTCAATACAACGTCCCTGTCAATATTCTGTCAAGCCCAAGGAGCATTTAGCCCTAATTTTAAAAAAATCTAGCCAAGTGCCAGTGGATCATGCCTGTAATCCTAGCTACTCAAGAGGCTGGGATCTGAATGTCATGGTTCGAAGCCAGCCTGGATAGGAATGTCCAATGTCTTATCTCCAATTAACCACCAGAAGTAGAGCAGTGGCTTAGGTATAAAGATGCTATCCTTGTGCAATAAAACATTCATTGACATCACCAAGTCCCTGAGTTCAAGCCCCAGGACAAGCATGCATGCGCATGCACGCACATGCGCGTGCGTGCGTGCGCGCGCACACACACACACACACACACACACACACACACACACACACACACTAAAAAACCTTAAGAATATGAATAGATTTCCTTGCTAAAGTATTTAATTTATGTGAGAATAAATATAGTCAGTTGAAAAAATCCCCTTATTTAGATGATTGAGCTTTTATAATGGTGAATTAAAATTCCGTAAGTTTACTGTTCTAGTTTGAGCAAAAATGGATTTATTGGGCTGTCCAAAAGATAGTAAGAAATGGCAAAAAACAATTCATGCAAAAGGGTGGTTGACAAACTTATTCTGAAGCATGTTGAAAAAGCATCATTCTGAAGATGACTGGCCTTTGGTCAGAGGTCAGATATACAGCATTTCCCTCATAAAGCTAAGTTTATAGATATGTCCCAGCTCCTAAAAATAACAGTGTAATTATTCTTGCACCTAGATAGGAACCAGACTGTAAAATGATATAACAAATAGGTTTCTGCACAGGTGCATGACCTGCGACTTGGTCATGAACCTCCACAGAGGCAGATCTACTCAGATGGAAAGTGAGATTCTTGTGGAGGACACAAAAGGAATTGAGACCACATGGTAAGACTCCAGCATCTCAAAAGCTCTGTGCTTGCCCCAGTATCCTTTCACTCCTAAGATTTGTCCCCAAGGAACTCTGATTGCCCTCTGTACTATGGCAAGAGCCAAGAACATTGGGGAAACACATCCCTGGAATAAGGGAAGACTCTCCATTATTTCCCACTAGCTCTTTGAGACCATACCATACATAAGACAGCATGTGGCCCAACTTGATGAGTCTTTACAGTGTCATAATCAGAGAGCAATAAGAAACTGCAGAGCAAGATGACTAAAGCATGAATCATATCTATCTATGTATCTATGTATATATACATACCTTTAGTGTTCAGTTTTCCCATCAATAAAAAAGTAAGTAAATAGACATCCTAGCTACTCAGGAATCTGAGATTTGACAATCACAGTTTGAAACCAGACTGAGCAGGAAAGTCTGTGAGACTTTTATTTCCAATTAAGTAGGAGAAAGGTGGAACTGGAGGTGTGTGGCTCAAGTGATAGAACATCAGCTTTAAGCAGAAAGCAAAGGAATAGCACCCAGGCCCTGAGTTCAAGTCACAGCAGTGGCACAAAAAAATAGATAAGAAGTAAAAATTATAATGCAAGGTTATATGATAAGTCATTTTGGAGTGAAGGCTTCCATCACTTCCTTTCCATTTTTACCCCCAGTACTAGGGCTTGAACTCAGGGCCTTGAGCTTTTCCTTATCTTTTTTTTGGTCAAGGCTGGTAATCTGCTACTCAAGCCATTCCTCCAGCCCCGCTTTTTTGCTAGTTAATCTCTCAGATTTGTCTACCCAGGTTGGCTTTGTATCTTGATCCTATGTCTCAGCCTCTTGAATAGCTAAAATTACAGCCCCATCGCTTTTTAATTCAATCTGGAAATGTTCATTCATTCATTTCTATATCAGTTTCTAAATCAGTAAAATGGAAATAATATACGTCTGTATTGTTATGAATACAACATTTGAGTAATAAACTAAGGTACTTATGTTTCAATTTTCAATAAAGTGTGCATTTTAGGATCATCTGCATATATGATAAATAATAAATTATATATCCTAATTTATTTGGATATCATTATTAAATAAGAGAACTCTCTCTAACAGGTTTCTCTTTTGAACTTCCATTTTGATCCTGAATAGGGTTCAGGTCTTTTCAATGTTCTTATATTCTAGTACAATTTTTTTTTTTACTGAGATAGAATGAAATCATATTTGGGCAGAAGAAAGAAAAGAGAATGGGCAATGGTAGGTTTTTTTACAACAGAGCAGTCACAATTCAAGAAAGCTACCTTCTACCCCTCTGATCACCGAAATGAGACAATTTAGGGAGACATAATAAATATTGAAAGTTTTACCTCCCAGGAACTGTAACCAACTGCCAATTTTCTCCCAAAGTCATCTTTCTTGTTAGGTTCCAAATAGAAAGTTTAACTTCAGGGGAGATTGTTAGAGGTAAATAGCTTGATAAACAGGCAGGTTACAATGGATTACAGAATGTTCACTTTCCATGTGTAGAAATGTGAGAACTCCATTACTGAAAAGACTAATCATTCAGTGTTCTTCTTTCTCCCTGACACTGTCAGAATAATACACATCAAGTACATAGAACTCTGTAAGTATCTACTGAATGTGTGAACGCATGAACCACTTCCCTGGGAAATAATGTAGTAGATAATGTCTATTTTAAGAGCTCAGAAATGACTTCTATTAAGCAAGACTGATATTCTTAACCTATGTGGAGGTAGCAACTCAGAATTCATTGACCTTGACCATGTTGGATTTCAACAGTGTAGTAGTACGTCTCTCCCTCATGAACCTGCCTTGTGCACCTATAGACTGAGCCTGATTTAAGTTAAAGTGCTTTGAAATCTTGTGGTTGAAATCAATTAAAATTGTAAAGTTGTTCATAAACTATAATATATAATAAACTATAATTTTCCAAAGCTGATTGACCAGATAAGAAATGTCATTGCCAGTGAACTCAGAGATGCACAACCGCCCACTCCCAGTCCACTTCACACAGAATATTCTGTGGGAGATGGTGTGTACCAGGCCAGTGTCTCCTAAATAAACATCACTAACATCTTCCAGTCACTTACCCGTGAATTCATGTGAGAATTCATTTGATCATTTTAAATGGTATAAAGGTACATTTTTCCAGGAGATTTCAAGTTTTATCAAAGTTCCTTATCATGCAACTTTAGATATTCTTGAGTCCAAATTTTAAGGGATATTAAACTACAATAAAATATGATTAACCAGAAAGTATTGTTCTCTACTAATAAAGTATTTTAATTGATAGTTCACATCTGAATGAACATTGAAGTGAAACACGGATTTTATAGATTTCTGTCTCCTGCTATTCCGTTTTTAATTTCTCATTCCCCTGTGAATACTGTTTCCTTAGTCCGTAGATTTTGTGAGGTTTGCTTTTTCCAAACACAGAGTTATTGCCAGAGAGACTCTCTCCGATGATTTGTAGCATCTAGATGAAGCTAATAATGATAAATGTCGCCACTACAGCAAATGTTTCGAGGCGTCAGGTGTCAAAAAATTCAATTTGTGAACATAACAAAGCTCAGTCGAATTAACAAAGACCACTTCCATTGAATAGCATGTTCAGGGTAAAAGATACTTTTTGTACCTCTCTCTATAAAGGAAACTTTTTTTCTTTTTACACATATATCATTCAAGAGTCAAAAAAAATCCCCTCTTGGCCACTTTATTGAAAAAAAATTCTCGAGAGCCAATCTCCCTTTTCCAGCAGAGTAGCAACCTACCTTTCTAAAAGGAGACCAGATGATGCTTTTGAAAACAGTGTGCCTGAATGTGGCAACACATTTATTTAAAAAATACTGTCTCTATTATTCTTGAACACTCAGTGTAAAACCTTGTTGTAAATGGTGTTATCACCAGGAATGCTAAGTTGTTTTCACGCAAGAAGTTCAAACTCTCCTCTGATGTGGTCAATTAGAGGAGCTTTATATAACTCCTTAGGACCAACTAAGGGTACATTTTGTTGTCATTTTTTATAGTTGGGTTCTCATATCCTTCTGACCTACCTAGCATGGGGGAGTCAGCCAACAGCTGGCACTTCTCAGAGTTGCTCAAGGAGAGACTGGCAATTTGTGAGCTGGCTTCTGTGTGTGTGTCTATTTATATGTCCAGCTATAGATCTACCTATCATCCTTTCTCTCCATTCAATTACTTACCGTTGACACACTTCATGAACAAAAGTTCTTTGGTGTGAGCATGATCTTAGGGTAGATTTATACAAAGTGCAATAGGCCTTTATCCGAAGAATGAGGTGTGCAAAGAAGACTGTGGCTCAGTACTCCCTCGTCTGTGTCAGATTGTGACCTCAAGACCTGTCTAAGTGCAGTTTGTAGCCAGTTTGAAGAGTTCCTTTCCTCTATCCTGGAAAGGGACAGTGGGAGGTGGGCGGAGAAAGCACTTCCACTATTCTTCTCTTCAGAGTGGCCAACAAGCTAGTGTAGCCTCCTGGGCCTTCTACTCCCATTCAAGCTCCATCCATTAGAGTCAGCTGGAAGTGAAAAGAACTAATAGATAATGTCTCTCACTTGCAAGAAACATCCCTGCTCTCTATTGATTTTTAAGATCACAATTATATTAAATACAAACTTCAAAATTAAGGTAAAATGGCACTCTAAGAGAAATCTGATTGCTATTGAAGAGGAAAAAAGAATAAGTAAAAGAAAATCTAAGATGGATTTGATGACCACTGATAAATCATTACAACAACAGCTTAAATGATACTTATCTTTAATATATGTATAATCAGTGATTATGTATAAGTATTTCTTGTGGGTATAACACAGAACTAGCCTTTGGCCATTTGGGCTTGGAAACATAAAAAATTTAGACATGGAAAAGTGAAAACTTTGTATGACCTCTATTTTAGAAAAACTGGCTTGAGATAAATAGAGTCCTTAAACATAAGGACACTTCCTTTAAATATGCGTTTATTTAAGTTGTGTGGCATTGTGGTAGGCCCTTAGAAGAATACAGATGATGAATCAAAGCATGTATTAGACTCAAAAAGAACTTGCTGTCTGTTAAGAGAAAAAAAGTCCGAAACAAAACATATCAGATAAATCGATCCACAATACAGCAGAGAACCACATGGCTTGCCGTGACAAATAAGAGGATGTAGACTAGCAGGGTTTCATAGAGAAGATTCTGTGCTTTAAATCCACTGTCTGAGGGATGTTCAAATGTCTCCTGAGTTCACCTTCTTCCATTAGAGGCTTAGAGTGCCAATAAATGGAGTAAAAAGGGATTGGTAGGGTAGAAAGAAGACTGAGTGGCCTGAAGTGAAAAAGCACCCACTATTTATTAACTTAAATATTTCCTAGGCTCCTACTTTTGAGGAACAAATGGTATATTATCTAGATAGGAAATGTATGAAGGTAGTGAGGCCACCTTGTGTATAACACACAATTAGGTAGTTGAAGGTTTTTATAGTTTTCGTACTTGGATTATTTATAATCATGACAAAAATAAAGATAATGCTTTCATGATGGAGCCATGTCAGAGAGTAGAGCGTCATCAAGGGCCAGCTTAAGCCATTATCATCATTTATTGATTTAGCTCAGTATTCTCAACAAGGGGTAGGTTTATTCCTCAAGAGACTCTGGACAATATCAAGGTATAGTCTGCTTGTCAGAACCCCGGGAGGGATACAGCTGGTGCCCAGTGAGTATAGATTGGCCAACGGTGTTCCAGCATACCTAACACAGCAGAGCACAAGCAGTGTGGCAAGGATTGCTCTAATCTGAAAATGTGAATGGAATCCTGATGTTGAAAACTCCTGGTTTAGGCTTATATTCCTCTTTAAGTTACCGTCTGAGAGCCACAGAAATAATGAGAATTCTGCAAGGAGAGTCCTTGTATTTATACATCTTTCAATGGCACATCAAGAAGCTCTTCAGCTTTGAAAAAAATAAAAAAACCTGCCATGCGCCAGTGGCTCACGCCTGTCATCCTAGCTACTCCGGAGGCTGAGATCTGAGGAGTGCAGTGCAAAGCCAGCCTGGGCAGGAAAGTCCTTGAGACTCTTTTCTCCAATTAATCAACCACAGAAAACCAGAAGTGGTGCTGTGGCTCAAATGGCAGAGTGCTAGCCTTGAGCTGTAGAGCCCAGGCCCAGAGTTCAAGCCCCACGACCGACTCCCTCCCCCCTCCCAAAAAAATTAAAGGACCCACCTAAATTTTGGTCATAGCATCAGAATCAAAAGTACAGGATTGAAGGGACTCGGGAAATGAAGGATGAGGAGAAACCAAATATAAAGTCCTGTGGGCTACAGAAGTATGCAAGCAGAGGTCCTAGTCAATAGACCAAACATGGGCTTCCAGACCACAGAGGCCAGCAGGAAAGCTACATTCAAATGCTACACTTTTCCATGGCCAACTGTGATCCCAAAGGCTGGACATCAATTACTGCCTGTGTATCAGCAGTAAGAATTTTCATTTTCTTCATACTTTTGTAACTATCAACCCTGTTTCTTCATCCTCTGACCTGGACTCTCTGTGGGAGTTCCTTATTTATTTTTACCCCAAGTCTCCAGAGCCACCCTTCCTCACCCAGCTCAGCCTTCCTCCAGTTGGGTTCGCCACTAAGTCACAAAAACACTGCGTGGTCACAGTAGAAGGTTTATGAGGGCAGCCAAAGGTCTTTGAAACCCATGTCTTTCTACATGGATGAAACTAGGAATAGAGAGACTCAGCTCTATATCCATAGTGTCTTGAAACCTTGGCAAACACCATTATCTACATAGTTTACTCCATTTTAGAACTCAATGACCTAATTTTAACATGCCACATCCGTTGTATGCCTATAGTCTACTTCTACTGGGAGGTTTGCAGACTCTCACAAAATGTAAAATACCATGAAGGTATTTGTAGTTGGCTAGATATTTTCCATGATTTTCTCATGTTTCTTACATATGCTTAGGCAACATTGGGAGCCTCTCCAGCGTAGTGTTTAGCATTCAATGGACACGTGATAAATCATTGAAAAGTTAACCTATACTCAGTATTTAAAGTGATGAAACACATTGTCTGTTCAAATGGCTAACTCAGTGAACCATGGATTCTTAGAGACAGATTTAGAGCCTTGGGAAGCTGAGTACTCTTCAGGGCTCTTTCATGCAGCCTCTCTGGGTTTGTCTAGACCAGGAGAGACAAAGGATTGTCATAGTCATAGGGGCCTACAATGGCACTGAGCTATTCCCTGGATCCCAGAGTGGCAGCTCACTTCATAGAGTGAGCTCTTTAGGAAGAGGGCTTTGCCTGATTCCCTTGTACCCCGTCAAGTAAGGAGGTCACTCAGAGCAATTCCATCAGAGACAACCCTCTCAGCTCTGTAAGGCAGGAGAACCCTGCTTTTGATTTATTTTGTATTTCGCCACAGGGCTGAGCATACCCTAGAGGCATTTAATCTGTTGACTTGAATTGATCTCAGATGCTGGGCTTGGCCTGATGTGAACCTTCACACTGTAGGACTCAGCAGGTCACTGGAACTCATTTCACTTGAAATCCAAGGTTCCTGATGGTTCCAACCAACTCTCTCTGAGGTCCATGGGTCTGGTCAAAAGAGCATAGCTTTGACACTAGATACAGTTAAAGCAAAGACATGCTCTTCCAAGTCTGTAAGTTGAAGATATGAGATGATATAAGGGCAATAATATCAGTTTCCAGCTCAAAAAAAAACCTATCCCTTTCTCAAAGAAGAGAGCGTAAAGCCCATAGCCCAGCATTCTAGACCTAATTTAACTTTTCAAGCTCATTCATCATTCCCATCTTCCAGTATTCCAGGTCAGCCATTCTGGTGACTCCATATAGGAAATTCATAAATGTCAAAACAAAGGAGGAGGCAACAATGCTTGGTAAGAAATGTACTCATTATCTTCCCATGTAATTGTAACCCCTCTGTATGGTATTTTCACACACAAAAAAAAAAACTTATGCCTGCCAAGGAGACTCATTCCTCTGTCAAGAATGGTGGCTTCTTCCTGCCAGGCATGGTGGTGTGTGCCTGTAAATCCAGTTATATGATACTTAGGACACAGAGGCTGGAGCATCACAATTAGAGGCTGGTCCAAGGAAAGTTAGCTTGAAACCCTATTGAAAAATGAACTAAAAGCAAAAGTACTGAGGTATGGCTTGGGTACTTGAGTACTTACCTAATAACTCAAGAAGCAGAAATTCCTTGTACTGAAAAGAAGAAAAAGGAGGAGGAGGGAAAGGAAGAAGAGGAGGAGGAGGAAGACAATACCTTCTCCACTCTCTTCTCCTGCTCACAATTCTTCTCTCTGAAACACATTCTGTCAAAATTGTTAATTGTATTAATTGACAAACTTTCCACACATTGACTGTCAGTAATTTGCTTAGTGCTCAGAATATAGAAGTGAGAGTCTCAAGGAAAGTCATCTGTTGAGTTTTATTTCTTTAGCACCAGTTTACAGGAAATAGATTGATTAAACGGTTACCAAGTGTGATGTGTGGTTAGTGAGAAATGAATAGATTTTAGGACTAAGACTAACAGCAGAATGTTAATAGAGGAGAGAGAGGTCACGGAAGACTCCACAGAGTGATGTTATGGACGCTAAGCATTAAAACCATGTGACAGATAAGAGATAACAGTTCCAGGACAAGGAGTACCCAGGACAAGGAGTACCCAATGTGACTCTAAAGCAGGAGAACTGAGCCATCTGCAAATGTGTTGCCACAATGCTCTTTCTTATCATCTACCCACCCACACTGACCTAGTCAGACGGAGCCTTTGCTTCATTCAGCTCCTATGTATTCTATCTGTTCCTCTGCTCTCCTCTGAATAAGATCACATATTTCTTCTTTCTCAAGGAGCGTGTGCATGTCAAGTCCCCCACCCCATCCCATCCCCAGAGTGGTAATTCTTTCTGTCTACTTTTCCAAAGCACTAGTCTTTGAAAAAGTGGATTCATACAGTAAACTCTTGCCACCCAGCAGAAGCAGGGCAACTCTCTTTATGGGGCCAGAAAGTTAACAAGCACCCTATGCCACTCCCACTGAACTCTGCAGTCCCAACTGGCCATTTGTTCCAATGTTTTGAGAGAGAAATAGTAGAAAAAGTAGAAATAGTAGAGAGAAATAGCACAACTTTTGTAGGATTAAAAGATAATATACCTCTGCCAAGCATGAAAGCAAATACCTATAATCTCAGCTACTTGGGAAACAGAAATAGGAGGATCATTTTCTAGGAAATAGGAGGATCATGTCTAGGAAATAGGAGGATCATGATCAGGGCAAAAGTGAGAGACCCTATAGGAAAAAGAAACAAGCAAAAAGCTCAACTGTTAAGAGTACTAGCCTACTAGCTTGAGGCTCTGCATTCAAATCCCAATGTGGACCTGTCTTCAAACCCTATGATGTCCCTTTCCCCATAAAATCAATTTACCTTTGGCCAACCTGTTGATCACGTGGATATCATTCTAAAGAGTGGATAAAAAAGAGCTATAAAACTATATCACTTAAGTTGCAATGCTGGACTGTGACATGTATTACACTTTCAATCCCATACATATAATTCTATGTATCATATACTATAATATATAACATATATTATGCATACTATATATTATATAATTATATATACACAATACTGAACTGGAACACATATTTCACTTTATTATAATATGTAATTATATGTTATATATATCATAGTGTATATAATATATATTACATAATCATATTATATTATGTACATGTATAATATGTGTATAATTTATAATAGCGGAAAGTGTTCAAGAGAAATAGATTCATTAATATAAGATTATTCATGTGCAGAATTAGGTTTTGAGAACCAAATTCAAATCATTGCCAAATAAAAGAGTTAAAAATCATAGCACAAAAATACACTGGTTTCATAAAAGAACAATGTTCTACAATTGGCTTGTTATGATATTGAATTCCGCTTGAGTTAAATTAGGAGTGGTGTTCTCTTGTCTATTTGTCATTAAAGAACTCAGTGGTAAATGTCAGTATCCCCACTAAGACGCCACTGAGTTTTGTGAAATTTTCCCCAAACCTCTCCAACAGGAGAATTTATAAGCTCTGCATGTTCAACTGACTTAATGTATGAAACTGACGGAGATCTAAGACTAACTATACACAGCTCAATTCCAATTTGTTTGTTTTTTAACAATGTCTTTGACACATTGTACATTATGTCACGTTTCAATTTGATAGAAATTTACTTCCTGTGTCCAACAAGAAATATATTTTAAGAAGCATGCCAAGTGCATATTATTTTCCTTGCTGTTTTCCATGGAGGCATTTAGCCCCATCTTCAGCAACAAGGATTCACTCCTGGTAAAGAATCTGGCATAGCCTATTGTGCTTCTTATCTGTCTCTTTCCCAAAGACATTGAAACATTTGTTATTTTTCTTTGGATAAGATATGTTCAAAAAAGCTTCAGTAACATGCCAGGCACGGATGCTCACTTCTGCAATCCTAGCTGCTCAAGGAGCTGAGATCTAAGAATCATAATTTAAAGCCAGCCTAGTCAGGAAAGTCAATAAGACTTTTACCTCCAGTGAACCAACCACCAGAAAGCTGGAAATGGATCTGTGGCTCAAGTGGTAGAGCTCTAGCATGGGGGAGGGTGGGGGGAGGGAAGGGGGAAAGCTCAGAACAGTGCCTAGAACCTAAATTCAAGCTCTAGGACCTACACATCAAAATAAATAAAGCTTGAACCACAATAGTTCCATGAATGATTATTTTCAAGTATTCTTTGTAAGAGAGGGAAATGATCTTGTTTGAAGCTAAACAGAAAGCTGCCTGCCACATTCTCTGAAAAACAGCAAATGTCTTTTAGTTCAGTTTGACTGTGGTCTACTTCTGTATTCCCCAAGTTCATGCTCAGCAGGACAAAATAATCCTTAGAGGAGCAGAGAAACTTTTATTCAACACCATCAGTGAATGGAGAGTGTAGAGAGATGGTAAGGGGAGTGGTATGAGTTAAGAGAGGAAGAATAGAAATTCTTCCAAAAGTTTTCGTAATATCTAAAACGGAGTTGGGGATCCTAGTGGGATTCTTCCCCTCTTTTAACAACAAAGTGCAGAGTGAAAGAATATGCTCTCAGCTTACTTTGTCTTCCTGCTTCGTTTGATCTGAAAGAACAATCAGATACGGCTGATTTCTGAAGACGGTTCGGCACAGAGAGATCTGGGATGCTCGGAGTAAAAGTCATCATTGTCAACAGGAAGCATCCAGGTACTGACATCCGCACCTGAGAACGTTCAGATGCTCAACACTTCATCTTTTATTTCAAAATCGACTGCTGGGAATTCTCTTTATACCAAGCAGTGGATGATAAGTGTTTAGAGGAGGAATGGATCCTGGAGGAGAATAAAGCATATGGGAAGACACTGAGGATGAACGTTAGAGGAAACAGGTATTTTAACATAAAAAATAAAATGTAAAGACATTGCTGGGAGATGGAGGCACAGGCAGAAATTGAAATGGAGAGGAGCTGTAGAAGCAATGAAAAGAAAGGAGGTATATCTGCCTCCACCCAGAGTGCTCATCTGACCTCTGATTGGTCATGTGTTTCTCTGCCTAACTTCAGACCAACCAGCCTTGTTAAGAATCACAGTTTGGCATGATGTTCAACATAATGAGAAGGACTTTTACCGCAAAGGAATTTAAGACAAGGTGCATATCCCCCAGAGGATTTCTGCCAAGAAATTTAGCACCTTTGTATCCCACAGAAAGCCCAGTGACAGAGCAGGTTAATGCTTTATTTTTTTAATCAGCTGTTAAAGACACAGATGTCATTGGGTTTGTTAAAGATTTAAAGAGCTATCTTAAATAAAGTGCTATCTTAATTAAAGTTATGGGCCAGAATATGAAGACTTAATGTTTTTCACTGAAGAATTGCAAGTACTTTTTAAATTATAAATAGAGTAGATATTTAGGTTTGGGGTTTTCATGTAAGAACAAATTAGGTTTGGGGTTTTCAAGTAAGAACAAATTTTCAGTGGAGTACATTAGATTCTTTTTCTCCAACTACAATGGTATAGGTAATTAATTAATAGCATATGAAAATCGAGAGGTCATTCATTTTCATCTTGAAGCTATCTGCTTTCTTTGGTGGTACATTAACTTCATCTCTTTTTAAAATATAAATCTTAGGGAGAGGTCCTATGGGAAGTCCTATGTTTACCCTGCTTTATTCTACCCACTTTAGCAATTTGTTAAAGATGCTCAATAAAATTTAGGTTTAAGGAATGATAGAATTGCTAAAGTCAGAGAATGTCTGCCAAGAAAATACAAAATCCTGAGTTCAAACCCCAGTGCCATCAAAACAAAAATAATTAGATTTAGTTTTCAAATCTGGGCCAGCGTTTCAGTAAAATGAATCACAGAGATAGAAGAAAGCCCTTTTACATTTTGCACATTTTGTTTCAAATAAGGAACTACAAGTAATGAATATATCATATTTCTAATACCTTTACCTATCTGTTATTCAGCTCTTCAATTGTATGTAATCCTCTAAGAACTAAATCAATCTTTTTACCAAACAGATTTTAGTGAGAATATAGTGCCCTAACAAATTATTTGAACTTCTTGATCTGTGATTATTAAATTTTTTTCTCTTACCTTTATAAAGGGAAACAATTTAATCTTCAAACAAGTAAAATAATTGGCAAGGTGCTCTATAGTATAATAAAAACAGATGAAAGAAACTTGAAGTAGCTCTCTGCTATTTTTGAAGAATCTGAAGATTTGAGGAAGAATCATAGGTCTTCCCTGCTTTTCTGTGTGGCTAATTGGAGAGGTCAGATAGGCCATCCAGAAGGAGCACAGTGTCCAAAGCAGAATTGAGGAGAGGTTGATGAAGAGGCAGGATCAATGCATGCTAGGATAAGTAGGTAGCATCAGCAATGGAGGGAAAAAAACTAAAATTATGGTCTGCTTCCTAAGTACAGAGAAAGTAACTTTCATGCCTGTGTGTCTCCAGCAAGTATTTGGTAATTGGAATAAGGATAAGCAAATTAGTGGAAACTGTCTTGCCTCTTATTTATATTCATGTGTAATTTTTGAAGTAGTAAAATAATTCATATAAAAACCTGAATAATATGCATAGACGAAGTTTCTTACTTTCTAGGAAATTTCCAAAGTCTCTGCATATCCTGAGTGTGACTGTTTCAGGGGTTACTTATTCAGTAAACTTCATTGATATTATTTGCATGTATTTGTCTGAGTCACTTAGTGCAAGCCAGATTAACTTGCCTGTATGCATTTCATATTTCAGAAAATCGATACAGCATAAACACTTAAACTCAACTGACATAAGAATATCTGAACATTAATAGAAAATTCACACCCAGCCTTTGTAAAGGAAACTCTTTTGTAATTTGGTATTTGGGTATGCAGAGGGAAATATGGCCAATACCATGCATATCAAAATAGAATAAATATACAGATATCACATATTCTAACTATAAAATCAGCAAGCAACTAACTTTCCATGCTGTTTCTTTGAGAATTATATTGATTCAAAGACTACCTTGTTTATTTTTCATATAATAGCCAAAATATCTATATGCATGGTATTATTTTCCATGTAAAGTTATACTGTGTTGATGGATTTTGTAGCCTTTTTATGTTAGGCCAATGTGAAAAAGCCTTTCTTTCTACAACCACCAAAGAAAGCATTGAGGTTAAATGACAGGGTTTTCTCAGCTATTTGTCTGTCACAGAGAACAGTAAATTGCAGCCTGTCTCAAGGTTGGTGTTTAGACCCATTCTGAGATTAATGGTTTTGCATAGACACTTTGGACTCCAAGTGATTTTGAGATGAGCTCTATCAAGAATATCCTCTGATGTAAACTAAACAGAAGGGCTTCATGAAGTTTAGTATTATGAGCTCTACATAAATAAAATTTTATTGGTAAACAGACTATCCTAATATTGAAAATTATAGGGCACTTTTTGATGTCTTAAAAAATAAAAAATTTTTTTTTAGCTAAATCCACAGTGACTGGCCCCAGTAATGTTTTGCTTTGATAACTCCAGATCAGTGTTATTTTATTGAGTTTTTTCTTTCTACTGAACTTTTTCTACATGTCTCTCCTTTTGTACTTGAAGATGCAGATATCCAAAGAAACTCTGATAGGGTAAAGGAACAATGAGAAAGGAAAAGTTAAAGAATACAAGTCACATGAGAAAACAATTCAACAAAGAATGTGCTGATTCACTTATTTTCAAAAACATCAGTGTATTTTTAGTGCAGCACCAGAATCTGATAGTTATTCTTACAGCTGGAGAATTTGAAAGCCTTAAAGGTGATGAACTGAATATTGAAATATGCAGAAGTCACACAAAGGAGAGAGAGTAAGCAGTGGTTTATGCTTGCATTTTTTAGCAATTATGCTGACTATGCCTGTAAATTAATTTCTCTATATGGACCTATCACGAAACTCAGGAGAATAAGAAGTTTAAGGTAACAGATTTACAAACGGTAATTTCTTCTCCCTTGTGTCTCAGTGTTGGTTCAAGTAAGCAAGTGGATAAAAATAAGTTGTAGCACTTAATATTTTAAGCACTTGAATCATATGATAAAGCTAGGAATACTCTCCTAATGTTCAACCTATTTATTTAAATGCTCCCAAGATGTCAAAAAATTATATTTAGTAAAAGATTGAAGAGGTAAGATGCAATCTTATGAAGAAGTTTAACAAACAAATCTATATAACAGTATTATTTCCCTGACAGGTAATCTATATACATTATTGAACAAATAATTATTGAATACTTATTGTAAACAAGATATTGTGCTAGACAAGGTCAGAGATACAACAACTATTAGACTCTGCTCAACACACTACTGCTGTACAAGTAATGTATGATTAAAACTATGCAGAATAAATGCCAGCAACACAGAAAACACTTGCTCTTTTATATGACTTTGAATAAAGGGAAGATTAGAATTCTAGGGTAGATTTTACCTCAGCCTAAACATGTGACTTAAAGTTAGAAAATGAACTTAATCAAAATGCATTATACTCATAAAGTGACATGCTGAATTAAAATTCCTTTGTAAAACTGCTTAAAGATAACAAAAAAATTGATTTGAAAAAAACACAAGTTTTCATCATAAGAAGGCAAAAAGAAGATGAATTTAAGGCCAGGCATAATGATTACCTCGTGTATCCCAGCTATTCAGATGATGGAGACAGGAAGATTATGGTTCAAGGCCAGCTCTGGCCAAAGAGTTAGTAATACCTTATCTCAAAACTAAACTGGGCATAAAGGTACACATTTGTAATCTCAGCTACTTGAGAGGCAGTGGTAAAAAGGTCTTAAGCTGGTTAGGCAAAAATGTGAGACTACATGAAAAATAAACTGAAAGCAAAAGAATGGGGAAAATGGCTTAATTAGTAAGGCACTTGTCTAGCAACCTCAAGGTGACCCTTATTTCAATTACCAGTAATGCAAAAAGAAAAGGAGGAAAAAAAGAAAAGGGAAGGAAGGAAAGAAGGAGAGAAGGAGGGAGGGAGGGAATGGAAAGGGAGAGAGAGAGAGGAAGGAAGGGAGGGAGGAAGGAAGGAAGGAAGGAAGGAAGGAAGGAAGGAAGGAAGGAAGGAAGGAAGGAAGGAAGAAAGAATGGGAAGGAGGGAAGGAAAGAAGGAAGGGAGGAAAGAAGGAGGGGAGGAAAGGAGGAAGGAAGGAAATTTAAGAGTGGTTTAAGAATGGAATTCAGTCTTGATTCCCCATCTAGGGATCATTCTAATATTTATTCATTTATTTACACTCATTTATCCATTCACTTTATATTATTATTATTATTATTATTATTATTATTATTATTATTATTATTATTATTATTATTATTACACAGAAGGGTTACAATTGCATGGGCAAGATAGTGAGTACATTTCTTATCAGTGTTGCCTCCTCCTTTGTTTCCCCATACCATCCCTTCCCCTCTCCACTTCCTCACCCCCACACCCTCCTACCACCTCCCCACACCCACACCCCCTACCACCTCCTAATCCCCACACCACCCTACCACCACCATCCACCCCCTAACCCCCCTCCCTGCCAAAGTTGTAAAGTTTGTTTTTCGACATAATGTCTTGTACATCTCATTGTTGTAATGGGTCCACCTGTATCCCTATTTAAACATTTTTTTCCCTTCCCCTCCACAAATTATATCAACATCAAATATAGTGAAAGCAGGGCTTGTACCCTGGGGGAGGGACTTTTTGAAGCAGTGTCTCTCTGTTAAGGCCAGTTCAGGCTGGTCTTCATCTCACAGTTCTCCTGCCTCAGCCTCCTGAATGTTGGGGTTAAAGGTACATACCACCATGCTTGGCTTGTTTGTTTTTCTCTTATTGCACGTGAATTAAGATTCTAGTGAAGATATAAGCTCGCACACAGAGACCCCTTTAACAGTGTCCAGGTTCTACTTCTAAGTGGTTCCTTCTTTTGCTAACCAAGGCTCAGCTGGGGCCTCCAGTGAATGCCTCTGTCCTGGGAGCTTCCTTATCTCCTATCAGTCCAAGTCTTTTCTGTATTTTTTTTCTCTTTCTCCCATCTCTCCCCCTCTTCACATTTGCAGCCCTGTGGGCCTGAATTGAAAAGTGTCAGACCGCTCTGCTGAGAGCCAGGCAGCATACCTTTCAGGACCTCTGAGATATTTCCTTATCTGTGGTCGCTGAGTGATGCTGAAATACAACTGCAGAGACCCGATATGACATCTGAAGCCAGGACACATCTTAGATGAATGAGTGCTCATTACAGGACCTGGTAGAGCTAGACTACAGAAAACCCAGCAGCTTATTCATGTTATAAATGAGCTCCTCCCTGGACCCCACTCATGTAGCATATAGCAGATCTCAGCAAAAGCAACACAACCGTGATTGCCTGTTTAGTGGTGAGCTAGACACCCAAATAGGAAGCCAGCAAGAGGATAGCATCCGCCGACAATGCAACTGACCTGACTTTGAGAGCTCCGACCCAGAGCAATAATTAAAAAACTATTCTTCCAGAGTATATCAAATCCCAGGAGCTGAAGAAGATAAAGGAAACCCCAAGTGGGCTTTTGAGAGCTCTAAGTTACCTAACGAAACTCCATCTCTGCCTCCTGAGATGAAGTCGACTCTGTGACTGGCATAATGGTGATTTCTCCACCGCCCCTCAGGTGGGGTGGGATTCCCTGCTCTGCGGAGACACTCACCATTCTGGGTCTCTGAAGATTTGAAGTACTTACTTAGAATCATGCTTTAATTACATTTTAAAAGTTGGGGCTACCAGTAACTGGCAGTCTGATTTCTCTATCTTTTTACCAGTCTTTTTTTCCTCCCTTTTTCTGTGCAGTTATTGATATTTCATTGAAGAGTGGTGCTACATACCACACACACACACATACACACACACACACACACACACACACACACACAAGAACTAATCATTTTCGGAGGATCTTGTACACCAAGCATCACACTGGATATCCCATTCAGGAAATGATTCCTTGAGGCAGGCAGTGTCTCAGGAAATCCCTGATTTACTCATAAGTTGACTCTCAAAGCATTTGAGAAGTTCTCTGCTTTCTACCTAGTGGAGGGATGATCTGAATGCCCTTCTCTCTAATATCCCAAAGTCTGAATTTGTCATATGCTAATAAAAAAGAAAGAAAAGAACTCTCTTACAGACTTGGACTGGGAAAGTAGGCTGGGCAAACACACGCAAATTTAGGGCACACTCTTGTCCAGTAACTACCATTGTTGGGGGGAGGGGTGATGTTGTCACTGAGGATCGCTCTGAATTGTGATAAATGAAAACTGCCTTTATGTGGAATTTCATGCTAAACCACTTATTTTTAACCTAAGTAATAAACAGCTTTTGCTCCCTTGGATGAGGATTAAGAACAAGTTTTCATTATAGCAATTAAAGTGTCTTAATGAAGCTAAAGTATATTAAAAAAATAAAGAAATGTAATAATTTTTTCCTTCTTGGCAGAAACAGCTTCCAGTGTTATATTCTCCAAAGAATATTTAATTAACTTTTGAAATAAGAGTAAAAGCATGCCTTTCCATCTTTTTATTGTAAGTTTTCCTAAACTATTTAAGTAATAGATCTTACACACATATGTGTACCAAGATGTTGTAAATAAAAGCACTTTTTGGTGATGCACTTTAATGAATCCAATGAAATGTTTGAGTAAGAGCCCATAAATATGAAAAATTTGGGTGGTGAAAGATGGAGAAACACATTAATGATTCAGATTAAAACTTGGTGATATGCATTATCTATGAGTACAAATATTAAAAATAAACATTTCATAGAGTACTAAAATAAATGTTGTAAATTAATAACAAATTAATAGGTATCAGACCATTTCCAAACCTCCACATGGAAAACAGATTTAGAACATTAAGAGAATATGGCAGAATAATCAGAAAAGGGAAAAGAGTCTATTATGTATTAGAAACTTTCAACTTGCAACCCAATGAAAAGCAAAAAGTCAGCATTGGAGTAACGTTAAAGATGATAAATCTAAGTCCCCATCATAAATGAACCCAGATATAGAAAAAGTAAAAACTGAATGCAAGGAATCAGTAGGCACTGGCGGTTCATGCCTGCAATCCTACCTACTCAGGAGGCTGAAATCTGAGGAGCGAGATTTGAAGCCAGCCTAGGCAAAAACAAAACAAAACAAAACAAAATTGATGAAAGTCTTTTCCCCAGTCAACCAGCAAAGAACCAGAAGTGGCTAGAAACTTAAGTGGTCAAAGCATCGATGCCCCCTGCGTTTTTTTTCCAAGAAAAAAAGTCTGTACATAAATTAATTCAATAAGATCACACTATTCAAAAAATGATACATTAATGTAGGTATATATTTCATCTTGAAATATGTCCTCATTTTACCCAGTACCTGACACATTGCTTAGTACAAGTAAACTCACTCTGAATGTTGGAGCCTCTGGATTATCCTAGACAAAGCATCTTTAGACAGAAATTATTACAATAATTCTAATACCTACTCTGTACATTTTTTTTCAGAGTCAAAGTTGTGCCTAGATCTCCTCCCCATTCAGTATCATTATTCTGTCATGGCATTTTGTCTTAATTATTGAAACACCTTACACAGTTCTTCATCATTTCTCCTTTTTGATCAATTATTATAATTTAGGGCTTTTACATTTCTGTGGCTAAGGAAACCTAAAATCATCTTTTAAAGATTTCTAAAAATTATTTAGAAGCAAAAAAAAAAAAGACAAATTAATGTTTGCATCAGTGTCAATGAGTTACAGAGAAAGTTTCTTGTTCGTTAGGGGATCATCTCAGTAAAAATGATACATCATGTTGTAAGTATCTGATTGTACGTAAAGAATTTGAAGCTATTTCCAGCAGCCCAGTTAGTTGTCTTGTCTTCATACTCTTCTTTCTATGAAGATATTCTTACTGATTTACTGCTTTGGAGATACTTTGCATTCAGATACTTTGATTTGCAATGCTCGGATTCTCATTCACAGCTTCGTTCATGCTAGACAAGTAGGCGAGCACCGAGCCACACTCCCAGCCCGCTTGGTTTGTTGTTGTAGTTTAGAGAAATAAGAAATTAAACTCAACTCCTCATTTGTGCTAGGTCTAAACATTCATTAGTCCCTCGACTGTAGAAAACTTTCTGTAGAAGTAAAAGATGACTAGTGAAAAGGGGGGAAATGGGTGGCATTTCTCTGCCCAATCAATTTTGCTAGACTAGAGGAATGAACTAAATTTAGAGCCCCAATAAATATCTACTTATTGACAACAAAGGAATGGAGCATTTGAAATAGTATTTAAAGAAACTCCCCTGAGTAGCAGAATCACATGGCTTCTGTAGTTGAACTTCTAAGTTTTCTGTTTCAGTTTCGTCTTTGACATGTCTTTATTAGGTCGTGTAGCCTCAGTCAATGGAGTGAACTTGCAGTTTGAGAGAGGGCCCAGAGCGGGCCAGGAACGCCGAGGCGTGCTTAACATCGGCTGTCTGAACCCCCTGTCTCATGCCACATCAGTCCTCTAAAACAGGTGCTATGGACTGAACTGTGACCTCTCAAAATGTATACATTGAAGTCCTCATGGAGACATGAATGGACTTGGAGGTAGGGCCTTCAGAGAGGCAATTAAGGTTAAACAAGGTCATGAGGGTATGACCCAAATCCCAAAGCACTGATGAAGGTCTAAGAGTGCAAACTCCAGAGACCTTCCCCTCTGCGCATGCACAGAAGAGAGGCCACGCCCAGGAGGAACTAGCTGTCTGAAAGATGAAGCAACAGGCTCTGCTTCCACCAGAAACCCAACCTGCTGCATGCTACAGCCTGGATCCTGGACTTCCAGCCCTGAGAAAACGCTGTCTGTTGCTTATCACAAGGTGACTGTGGCATTTGTGTGGAAGTCTGAGCTGACTTCTATCACAGGTGTCAGTCCTTTGTGATGAGGGGGGAAAAAAAACCAAAAGGCAAGAAGCTGAGTGAACAGCTGAGGTTGAAGAGCTCATAGAGGGCCCTGGGTCTGCCTGAAGTCTCAGACTTCCGTTCACTCTGTAGCACAGGCTTTCCGTAGCCCGTATCTGTCATTACCCAGGGGGAGGAATTGGGGGTTTCACCAGCTTCTTCATCCAGACAGTTTGGCTCAGGGCAACCTACCTGAAAACCTAGCTTCCCACTGGGCAAGCAGGACCCCCCATCCATCTCTTCTTCGGGTTTGGCACACGTGTCCCTTGGGATGGCATGTGTTTGGCCCTTTCAACTTTGCAAACCAGGCAGGAGGAAGTTAAGGTCATGGAGTTAGGGTTTTTTTTGTAGTTGGATTTTTCCAATTAGAAGATTTTTCCCCCCTCCTAAATTTTGGGTCCTCACTGGCTCAAAAATGCCATAATATGCATTTTTAAATAAAATGATAAAATTTCGTTATGAAGTCTTTTGGCAGAGTTCCAGCACTCTACAGCCTGCTTTTAACATGGTGATTCTGGCCTAAACTGGTTTTCAAAGGCCAGACTATTTTTCCCTGAAACATAAAACATATGTAACTTGATCCCCGGCTTTGTCTGTAGACGTGTGTCTATACTGCTTGCTCAGCGGAGTCCATCATGGGTCTGCTCCCTGTTTATGGAGTGGGGCGTCAAGAGTAGCTGAGGTTCCAGCCAGGGGGAATGGAGAAGCCCCCCAGTTCAGTCCGAGTGGCAACAGATTAACTGCCACTTTATAGCATTTGCACCCCACCCCCTCCAACCCCCAATCACATGTCATCAAGGGTTATATTTTTAACAGGCAGGCAAAGAGAGGAAAACATTGTATGAAGGAATTTAAAGAATCCTCATGGGAACCGAACTCCAGCTACCCTCTAAAAACCTTGCTTGGGAGAAACGGTTTTTGTTTAAGGAAGAATTAAAAATACAACACTACTAAAAAGCACAAACAAAAGCTGTTGTGGTTATATAATCAGGAAAGAGCGATGGAATCTACAGGATTCAGAAATGGGGGGCTGGGGAGCTGGTGCCAGAATGTTTAGCTTGAAGGTAAGATGTGGACTGTGAGAAATTCATGAGGGAGAAGGAAAAGATATGCCACAGTGGAACTGAATCAGGGATCATGACCTCAAGACAGTTGTTCACCTATGAGATCTATCATCCTCCAATTAAAAGTGCACATGGCACACACACACACACACATACACACACACACACACACACACACACACACACACACACACACACACACACACTGATTAAAATGGAAGGAAATGAGTCTTCAGAATGCTTCATAAAGAATAGTCCATACATAAAAACTCAAGGAGAAAAAAGAAAGGTGAAGGCTACATTCTAATTGAAGAGTGTCAGTCTTTACATCCATATGGCAGGGGTGATGATGTTCCATGATTACACATGGTGGCCAGGGTGGAGCCTGCTCTCTTATCCCTACATAGCACAACTCAGCTTCAACCCCACACTGCTACCCAAGAACGTATATACTCTGTGTTGCCAGAGAGCAGGACTTTTTAAAGAAGCTGTAGAAATCTGGATATTTATGTAAAATATCCTTTTCCTGACTAGACAATTGCTTTAAATGTTCAACAGCATATGCGTAATGGAAGGTCTATCTATGCATTCAATTTTCCCTCAGAGCTGTAATTCTTCTAACTTCTTCAGTAGACTGTCTCCAGGAAGCCTCAGTTCCTCCCTGTCATGAGCAGACTCAAACTCTAACCATCTATTTTCCCTGTGTCCATATCATTGCTATGACGAGAGCCTTCCAAGTCAGCCCATTGTCTTTGATGAATTTCAGATGCTTCATCCCTACACTCAAGGCTGTCTGTCTAGCTTCTCTTGGTAAAGATCATAGGTAATTAAGTACCTTGGTCCCTCAAAACTCTGTAAATACTTAAGTCCCTTATATGTGGTATAGTATTTGCATATGTTATATCCATATATGTGTATATATATATATATATATATATATATATTCTCCCATACACTTTAAATCATCTCTAAATTACTTATAACACCCAATTCAAGGAAAGTCATTTGAAGAGCTGATATGCTATACCATTTAGGGAACAATGGACAAGATAAACATGTGCACATGTTCAGTACAGATGCCATTCTTTTTCCAGACATTTCTATCCTCAGTTGGTTGAATCTGTGGATCCAGATCATACTGTCATGAGAGCTGGCTGTTCTTCTACTACCTCTCCATGAATCTTCTGGCTTGTCTCTTCTAAACCCTTATCTCACACAACATTTGGAGTTTTATGGCAGTCCCTCCCACTCAGCTCTGAGAGCTTAACTTAGAGGTTAACAAATCCTTTTTGTCAAAAGCCAAATAGTAAATATTTTTGACTTTATGGGCCATATGATCGCTACTGCAACCACTCAGCTCTGAGCTTATATGGTGAAAGCTAGCAGCCATTGACAAGATGAAAGGAACTGGGCCTGGCCATGTTCCCGTACAAACTCTATTTTTAAAAAAAACGGGGTCAGGTTTGGCTCTGGGATTGTGCTTTGCCATCCCCTAATCTTTATGAACAAACACAGTGTCTCATATATAATGTATCTAAGTGTCTCTCATAAAATAGATACTATTAATGAAAACCTTCCATAATCTTATCTTGACACTCAAAGACACCACCGAACCTTAAACACATGGCCTCACACTTGCTGGGCAGGGGCTGGATCACTTGACCCATGCCTCTAATTCTCTTGCTTCATTTAGTTTGTTTTCAGAAAAGTATCATAATTTTTCCCAGAAAGCCCATGTCCTGGGGTTTCTAGGTATATGCCACCATGCCTGGTTCCCAGAAGGATTTTTCTTTTACCCTTTGAACTTTTACAGGAAAGTGTCATTCAGATATTTCACTTTCAATGTCCTTATTGGGTAGTCACTTAGTGCTCTTATAAGTTAGGGTTGGTCTACACAATTCTAAGGTCCTTGGTTCTAAAAGTCTATGAGTCAAGCCAACATTATTGTTACCTAGTTATGTATTTTTGGTCTCCTAATCCCTCTGGGAAATTAGATGCTTCTTGAGAAGAAAAGCAAATCTCAGCTGGGCAGTGTTGGCTCACACTGTAACCCTAGCTACTCAGGAAGCTGAGATCTGAAGATCATGGTTCAAAGCCAGCCTGGGGATAAAGTCTATGAGGCTTTTAACACTAGTTACTCAGCAAAAAGTCAGAAGTGGAGTTGTGGCTCAAGTGGTAGAGCACCAGCCTTCAGCAAAAAGTCTTAAGACCGCCTGAGTTGTTGGCACAAAAACAACAACCAAAAAGGGAAAATCAAATTTTTTCTTAAAAGCACTAAAATGTCCAATATAGTATCATTGTCATGATATTTGTTCATTTATTCACTTAACAAATATTTTTAGATCCATAGTACATGGATTTATCACAATGTTTTATGAAGAAAGCACACAAATCCTGGGGAAGGGAGAGAAAGGAAAAGCTTCACTGAAGAAGCAATGATTTAAACAAACACAACTCCTTGCCTTCTTAGAGTTCATGTTCTTATGGGAGCTGAGCAATGAGTACATTTAAGTAGAAGAGTAGAAAGGCTTATAAATCAGTCCCAAAAATAAGACATAAATGAAGCTTCTGGGTAGGAAGTTTCTGGGCAGAAGCTCTTTGACTCCTCTAAAGAGCTGCAAGAGCACGGTCACTCTCACAGAGAGATACAGCTACTAGGGTAAATAGAGGGTAGTTGAGGGGTATACTAGCAGGTAATCTGTCCAAATTATTCACAGGATAGCAGCACATTCTTGAGAGTAAAAGTGGCATCACAAACCATTACAACTAATACTAATGTAGTTCCGATAAAATGGGACACATCTTATCTTACCACAAACCACACCAGCATTCTAACCGGATCCCACTTAGATTTTAAAAGACCCATCAGGTGGCCGTGGAAAACTGACTTGAAGAGGAACCAAGTCAGTGTGGGGGGACGAGTTACATATTTAATTATTTGTTGAGATTAATTATATTTGCTCTTTTTTGCCTGGAAATGAATCCAATAGTGAGTGAAGATGGGGATGATTGGGAAGGCTTTGTGGAAAGAAAAATAAAGTTAATACAGAAATTCAGGAAACCAAGACCTCCTCTTGGCACCAACAGCCAACTCCCTGGGGAGTCTTTTGAGCACTGATCTTGATGAATCTACAGATTGCAAGTGAGCACTACCACTTCCATTAGTGATTATTAGTGAGAGTCTACCGGAGGCTTGCTAACAGAGAAAGGTTGATAGAACTAAGTGTTCCCTACTGGACAATGAGTAACAATTTGTGCTTTTGTCAAAATTGCAGACGGAGTTCATGTACTCTGAGGAAAATTGGAGATCTTCATGGTTTCCAGGGCTCAAGACAAAGAATGAAGAGCAAAAAGGTGGAAGGTGGTTTAATATTGAGGGTTCGATATTGGGTGCTAGGATGCCAGCCTCAAGAGTAAAAAGTTATAGGAAGTGACAACCAGACCAGCAAATAAGAGAGCAAGACTTGTGATTTGTGGACATGGATGTTTCTGAGACCTTTAGCTGAAATACTCCGTCAAAGCTATATTTGGAAGCCAAGTTTAATACATAATTCAAAAACTACCTGAACTCAACACTGTTTTAAATGAGATGTTGAAATTGTTGTTCAGTGATAGTGCAGAATGATTCCTTGGGTCATTTCTCTGGCTAGAGCATGCTATCTGGATAGAAGGATTTTGTTTATTTCTCTAAACCAAATAAGGGCTTTCCATCAATTTAATTGCATTTGACCAGGAAAGTCTGAGTAAAGATGTCATTCTACCCTTTACCCTCAGGCATCGTCAGCCAGGAAAGCAAAAGGAACTGGTGTGGCCAAGGTTCTGGGCTGAGGTCAAGAATCCTTAGCCCCTTGCCCCCAAGGTTTACTGTACTTCATTATTTCATTATTCGATGATTAGTATACTCCTTTATCTAGAGTGCCAATTATAAAATTGTTATGCTATAGAAAATATTCACTCGGCTTAGCTATACAGAACCCTGGAGGAAAAAAATCTTAGCTTCCATTGTGAGCCTGTTCATATGCATACCTCACGTTTGTTCTTGAAGTAAACTGATCACCTCTCAGTTCTGCCTAGCCCACCTTGATAAACTGGCTCTGAGATTAGATGTGAAATTCAGATTGAACAGAATTCTTTCCAAATCAAAATGCTCAATTACACAGCTACTAAAAATGAGGCTCTAGAAATACGTTTTACAAGATATCAGAAATTGTTTATGATAAAGTATTAATTCAAATTCTAGATTATAAAAAAGAAACAGCATAACTTTCTTATTTCTGAAACATATGAGAAAAGGGATTGTATATTGAGTGCAGTCCTAAAAGTAATAAACCTCACAAAAGTGAAAATAATAATAATTTTATATTCTTCACTTGGATTATCTGTTTTCCAAGTTTTTCACAACTAAGTACTACTGGTGATATAAAAATAAAAACTTGTATCAGGGTTGTCTACAGACCCAGTGGGTCCAAAGCTGGTAATTAAACTATTTTTTTTTTTGCTATCCTGTGATTTCTAGATTTCCCTGTGCTAGCTAGCTCTTCCTTTTATGAAATGACCATCATCATCAAGATTACTAATTCTAGAGTTGCATGCATAGATTAAAAAAATTATATGCATTGCCTAGCATATTTGTTGGCTGCCACTAAATGTTAGTTAATTTGCTATTGCTTCAGGTCATATTCCTTTTCAAATAGGTGCTAAGACATTTCTAGTGTGGAGTCATACATTTCGTGGGCAAAATGTTCATTTACAAAGGTTGTCTCAAATGAAACCTAATGCCAACACATTGTAAAAGCACTGTTTTTATGGAAAACTGTTTGCCACAGAGGCTGACAGCTTTTGTATTCAATTATCTTGCAGTCTTTTGCATTCTTTAAATAGCTCTAGCTGTCCTGATTGTTGATCCATCCAGTGAAGGAATTCCAGCACTGAACCTGCAATATTTTAGGTCATTCTGGACACTGAACTGAGATCTCCATCTTTTTTTTTTTCCTGTCTGGAAGGTGATAGATAATAATAGTAAATTCTTGCTGATAAACATTCATTGGAACTAGGGAAATCTGGTGGCAAATATATATACATATATATTTACACATCAGTGAGAAAATAATTTTACTTTTGAGAAGCTTAGTTCAAAAATACATTAACTGAAAAGTTTCAAGGCACAAAAATAAAATTTAATTCTTTAGTTATCTGAGTGGAGAAAGTGGTATATTTGAGTTTTGGTAGTTTGATCAATGCTTCTACACTTCAAATGAAATCAAACAGTTGTTCAGAAACCCAGAGAGTTTCTAAATGTTGATGGCCACCAAATACATAATTAGATAAGAACATGAGACCATGTGTGTTTTCAATAGTGGAGTACATAGGACTTGATTTTTAAAAAGAAATAAGAAAGTACAGGGATGTCTGTGTTATATCGTATTGCCTATATTCTGATTATTCCTAATAATCTTTATTAGCAGGATATTTATGCAAATTTTGTACAACAGGAGAAAAAAGTTCCATTCCTTAACAAAGTAATATACTTGACCAGTTCTCTTTCCTTTTTTCTCTCTTTTTTTTTTTGAGATGTCAAATATCTACTTTATTATAGTGAAAAAGTGACAGTCAATTTAAATCAAAATTTATGGAGAACATTAGGGGCTGGAAGGACTTTGGCTAATCACTGTAATGTCCCCAACAAATGGTAAATGAAAGCATAAGGAAATTGAGTTAACACAAGTTAAAAGTTCACATACTTACGGAATTATATGAGAAGACCTACAACTTAATTAAATTATCTGAAACTGCTCATTTAGCTTCTATTGTACTAGTGAACATTTATGCAATTTTACTATTAGAGATATATTAAGTAATAGGTTTAGATTGGGTCAAATTTGAAGAGCCCTAATGAGGTAGAACAATGGAAAGTTTAATCTATCACAAAGCATCGTTCTGAATCTTTATATTGAATATTATTAGGCAGATATTTCCCTGGTTAGTTGGTTACTCTCTTATATCTATCATTCTGACATTTTGAATAATTGAAAAAAAATCAAATAGGCTTTTTTACATGGAAAAAATAATCTGATGGAGAAGAAATGTGTTATTGATCATAGCATCTTTGATTTTTTTGTCTTGCACTTTGTCAGCTGTAGAACATTTGTAGCAGCACATGTTCAGAATTTTAAAAATTAAAGATATTGTTAATGGCATTGACACAAAGGATAATTTGTGAGATGTCAAAGAGAAATTGACATGTGATATTACAAACTTAATATTTATGGTTTTCTACTTGGGTTGCCCTTAAGGCCAGTTAAGTCATAGGCAAGGTTCTAAGCTATAGAATTGTTATTTTTGAAATCTTTTTTGAAATACTCATTGTGAGATATTGAGCAATTATAGTCAATTATTTTCAATGCTACTGAATCAGTGACTTTTTTTTCACTTAACCTTGTTGAGAGAGTGGATCTTGGTAGCTGTTTACCACAAACTCCACTTGTATGCATTCTTCCTGGGGAGCTGCTCTGCTCTCTCATAAAGAATACCAAAGCAGCTGGAATGCTTTTGTAGCTGATGGAGAAATGTGACCTTTAATTCAATCGTTGGAAAACAATTTAGATGTAAAAGTGTGATTATTTTTCTTAACCATAAAACCTTTTAGAAAATTCTGCCATTTTTTTCTAACGGAACTATATAGAAAGAATAAAGCAATTTGCTATAATATTTGGTAAGATATACATGTACAAACTAAAAAAGGAGAAAGAAAAAAAATAGGGCCTCCTGCAGACTTGTTTCTATCTGCTTGCTGGGGGGAAAAATAAGCTGCCTGCTCTCCACTGCATTTAGAGAATTAATTCTCATATGAAATGAAAGGTCCCGTCCAATCCTATTTCACGGTAGCTTTGAGTGCTTGACTGTACCAAAGCAAAGGGCATTACTTGATTGTTCCCTGATGACATCACTTTACAGAAGAAGGTGGCAATTGTTTTAATAATCACACTAACAAATCTGTTTTGCCTTCAGATCTGATTTTTTGAGATAGTGTTCATTTGATTCTTAGCCAACAAGATACCTTCTTTTAAAAAAAATCAGTAGCAGTCACTCAAAGATTTATTTCTCACCCTGGTTTTTTCACTCCCATTAACTTGCTAAAAGATAGGACCTCTTTCAGCATAAAATAAGCTGCAAGTTTTCTTTATTTCCCCTTATTATTTAGTCCTCTAGTGATCGAAAGGATGCTATTTAAGAGTCTACCACTACCGAAGTGATAGCATGATAGAATATAATATAAAGAAGGCAAAGACACTCATTTACAAAGAAAACTCTTGATGAATTTCTCCAGTTGTCCATGATATCTGAGAAGTGGTGTACTTTTAAGATTTATGTCCCTGTACATTGAAATATCTTTCCTGTTTAAATCACGAGGAGTTTATGGCTAACTTAACTCACAAGGTGGCAGATTCCCACACATTCCTCAATTAAGACAGTGTGGATGATAAAAGGCTTCTCAAAGCTCAGCAGTTCACAGAAGGTCTAGCAACCTTCTTATCCGGATGACAAGATACACAGAAACCTCCAAAATACCAGTACACAATCACTGCCTGAGGATTTATCTCCTATGACAAATTTTCCAAAATCTGTCATCTGAATACTGTTTGTTATCCATTAAAGAAAGAGGAAGAGGAAAGGAAGGTGGAGAATAATGTTAGCATTCTTTCCAGATGGCTCCTTTTTCCACCGCTTAGGTTACCTATGCGACAAAGGGACAAGAGGCCAGGGGTGAGCACTGGGTTTTTGTAAAACTGAAAACTCCAGACATTTGTCATCCAGAAAAAATGCCTGCCTCTCAGCAGGAAAGGTTTAAGTTTTTTTTTCCCTCGGTGCCTTTCTCTAATTGGGTTCCCACTTTTCACACATCCCTTCCTTCACGAAAGTCCACAAAAGCCAAAGTTCCCCACACCTAGTCACCAATGGCAGCCCCATAAATCACTAGAAATTGCAAAGATTTTTTTAACGTTATGCAGTTAATGCCCGTAATGTACAAAAAAACATTTTATTATATAGAACATATTAAAGCAATAGGAAATAGCATGTCAGATTTCTCATTAGTAAATCCCAATAATGGCTAACATAAAATGTAACTATCTATTAATATTTTTTCTTCAATTCACATTTAAAAGAAAAATATCACAATGTCTTTTAGTATCTGTGCAATACTGGTGTAGGAATTTATTATATTTAAGTGATTTGGCATGCCTAAACTAGCAAGGGCAATATGAAAATTTAAAGATAGCTGAATTCCCATTCTTTAATTTTACTAAAATAATGAAAAACATATATTATTTGAGCTTACAAAACATGTAAATACTAATTCAAACAAAGCATCTATTTTCTACATATATATTGCGTTTTTCTACTCAGTATTAAAAACCATTTCTCTTTTTAAGCTTTGCTCTTTTGTTGTCCCCTATAAGAATAAAGAGCCGCATGAATCTTGAAAAAATCATCTCCCAAACCCTTTCTAAGCTTACATATTTCACAAACTGCCCTGGTTAATTTTGAGGAACTAATGTAACTTGAACTGTATAAATAATTCCTTGTTAATTTTGACATCATAAGTAGATTAGAAATAATTGCTCTTCCTTTGAATCTGGTTGGAATTAAAAGTTCAGGTGTCTGGAGGCTTTGTTTGTTGGAAAATATCTCGATGTAAATAGGAGACTGAGAAAGTGAAACTTTGAAGAAGAAATTATAGCTGGATGTCTGTTTCCTAGGTGCTGGTCTGACTGACAGTAGACCACACTGGACAAACAATCTGCCAGGAATCCAGACACCAATTGCCACAGACCAACAAACTCCATCCTGGAAACGCCTGTCCCATTACCTAAGGGTAGTTATTTGCAAATACTTTAACCATCTTCTCATATTAAAAAGAAAACAAACAAAACTTAGTACCTTCCATGACTCTTCTTCACACATCCACATGTCTGCCATCATGTGCCTATCCCTTACTACTGTGTGAAAAAACAAGAAAGCAAGCTGTGGACCAGAAAGAGGAGCAGAGGGAAACAGAAATGTTCTCATTTGTTCTCTTTCAAACTCACTTTAAGGGCTTTCTATAGGAAGGTGTTTTCTCTTAGGATTTTACATTATTTCTAAAATTGCCATGATTGAGTATACTTTTGGGTGACAAAAGTTGGAGGGTAAATGAAAGACACAATACAATGGAAAACTGCACTAGAATTATGTTATAGTTGGGAACACCTGCTTCCCTGCTTTTGTTTCATTTCAAATGTGAGCACTGTAAGAGATACAGTGGGTCTCCAAATCATACGCAATGGCTCTGAGGGATACAAAGGCACTTTTAAATGTAAAGAAGACTATACTGAAAAGCAAAAGGCCTTGAAAGGACCAACTTTAATAATTACTGGATTTTCTTTTATTCCATTTCAAACATGGGTCTGCTATCTAATCCAAGCTGTCCTCGAACGTATCACTCTCCTACCTCAGCTTCCTAAGTGTTGGAATTATAGACAAGTACTGCCATGCTTGGCTTTGAGCCTTCATTTTCCATGTCAAAGATTATTCATGCATGCATTGTAAGTATTTTGAGTTCAACCAAAAGAACTCCAAGAAAGAATTATTACGCCTTTTCCCCTTAAACTCATGTTTCACAAAGCCATTCAGAAGAGAATTGCTAGCCAGCATGTCCTTGGTCCCAATCCCTGAGCTGATGATTTGCACATTGCCTGCCAGGGGCTCATGGTTGAAAGAATATGACTCCATGACTGGATTCAAAGAATACAACTGGAAAAGTACTAACAAGAATAAATGTGCATTTTATGATGCTGACTTCCAAAATCAGTTAATTCCTACAAGCTGTCTGTTTTCATTCAGGGATAATATAATTCCATAGATAGAAGAAATTGTTTAAAGGTTATACTTCTTGAGAACACACAAAAATGACTACTTGGTTACTAAATGGAAAAATCCTCTTCATTAGATAAAAATGAAGCCACATGTTGTAACATGAGACCATGTGCTTCTTGATGTCAATGAATATCTAATAAGGAAGCATCAGAACTATTTTTCTTGTATTAAGCTTTTAGGCTGTATTGTGCCAACACACACTGCTTGAAGACAGCATTAATATTAATGAAAGATGGAAGTCTGAGATTTAGTGACTCCTACTTCCTGACCCCCACCTTACTTCCTTTCATGTTAAATCCATTAGTATAGACGGATCAACATTAATAAACAAGAAGGACAAGACTGTTCTCCATTCAGGGACAGTCTTATTTGACCCTTACTATGTGTTGCCTATCCATGGCTACAAGACTTTTGACCTACACAATGACATTTATTGATCATTGATTGATTCTATGTACTTTTCCCTAGATATCTTAGACTTCTTACACTTAAAATGTCTGAAAGAGTTAAAATATCTGTCCGGGAGTGCTCCAAAAATAAATTAAGGACAGAGCTTGCCATTTATCGTTGTAACTCTGGGAAGTCTGATACTGTAGAACCGAATTGCACATCTTCTTTATAGTAGCTTCTCCATGAATTCTTACTGAATAGAACTGAACTGAATTACATTTGTCAGTCTACATTGTTCCATTTGATCTTATTATCCACTTCCAATCACCCTGTTATAGATACTGAAGATATGTGTATTTATTTCTTAAAAAAATAATCTTACTCCAGTGATTTCAGATAACAAATATAGTGATTTTTCCTATGATGTAATGCTAAATACTTTAAGTCCTATATTCACAACTGATTTTTGCTATGAGAATAACCATAGAGGTTTCTGAGTCATAAAAGGAATTTAAAAATTAGTTTTTATGATTGGGACTATATCTTTCATCTGGTCTCAAGGTTATCCCTAGCCATCTAGAATCACTTCAAATACCCCTATGGCTACCAAGGGGCAGGAAGGCAGAGCAAAAGGGCACAGGAAGTATTCAAGAAACTCTAGTCTTCTCTTTACCCAATTCTACTTTGATTTATTTGATGTAATAATATATTAGATGCTCTATATGAAAACATTTGAATAACACTGTTCACTGTTTAAAAAAAAGAAGCCACAGTATTTTACTACTTTTTCTTCTCCTCCTCTTCCATTAGTCCTCATTCTTCTCCTCATCTTTCTACTTCTATTTTTTTCCAGTTCTAAGATCAAAGTTGCATGTGCCTAGGAAAATTCAAACTGTCCTGTACTTTTAACCCTTACTGCTTAACACACACACACAAAAAATGGTCTACTTGATGAAATCCTAATCTCCAAATTCACATTAGAAAGTAAGGCTTGAGAGGTGACTAAATTCCAAGGTGAAACTATCATGAATGCGATTAGTCCCCAGTGTGCACCCTCAGCCCATTCACCATGTCCAAATGTAGTAAGAAGAAAGCCCTCTACAAACCAGGACCAAGATCTTATCAGATACCTAGTCTGCTGTTACCTTGATTGTGAGCCTCCAGAACCATGTAAAGTAAACCTTGGTTATGTAAAAGCTACTCAGGCTGTGGTGTTATATAATGGCCTGAATAGACTAATATAGTCATGCTACCAACAGGCAAACTTAGGCACAGAGACCAAGGAGAGCTGTGGAGTTAGGAGTCATGTCAAAACACAGGCCTCCAGAAGCCCATTCCCCTCACAGTGTATCTAGGTAGCCGACAAAATGGAAGAGAGAGACTTTCCTGGGTACATGCACCAACATAAATCTCTATCGGTACTACCACAGCAACTCAAAAGGAACTGAAAATCAACTACAAGTCAAGACAATAACCTTGACCCAAAATACTTTGCAAGAGGTCATGCTAGTATTTACTGATTTTAAAAATGATTAGGCTCTTTCTCACTCATAGAGGACAATTTTGTTGGTTTTTTTAGCCCGCATGGCTACTAAAGAATATATATATATATATATATATATATATATATATATATATATATATAGAGAGAGAGAGAGAGAGAGAGAGAGAGAGAGAGAGAGAGAGATGGGGCAATATACATATTTATTTATTTACCTACTTACTTACTTATTTATATATTTACTTGGTTATTTCAGAATGCTAGAATCTGTTTTTTTTATTCTGCCATGTCCAAAACAGAAATATTATTTGCTTAATTGTTAATTATAACTTTAATTTAATATTATTTGCATATGAAATTTAATTTCCAAAAATTATTTAATGCCACACTAATTATCAAGAAATTTTTGCTGTTGCTCCCAATTTTAAACTCAGTACTGTAATGTATTACCTCTAAGTGTTTTTGAGGAAAATACATAGCTCTTTTGTCTAATAAAATGTTACCATGATATCACATAAGGAAACATATATCATAAAGGAAACTAACTCAGTTCATCTTATTCCTTGGGTCTAAAACAAAAAATAAATAAATTATTTTTGTTATTGCCTAACTGAAATGCCATCAGATTTTAGAATTTTCAGTATGTGACCAATTATTGATGTGATAATCAGGCTTATGTTTTTGAATTCTTGAGAGCTGCTGAAAGATAACTTTAAATTCCTTATATCATTTACTAAGGTTGATTTGCTTTTGTTAGTGATTGCTCAGGGTGACGTTATTTTTAAAGACAGCGAAGTAGTACTTTTAAATAAAACACAACTTCAATCTCCAGGAGTGTGTAAGAGTGTACTTTTTCAACTGATAAGCAAGAGCAGTCATGTTTAGTAACAGACCACCCCATAGTGAGAACTGTTATTCAGCCTGGTTTTTGTCAGACCAGCAGCTGTTCCATCAGTCAATTAGTGACCAGGGACAACATGCATTTTTTAAATCAATTAGCAGCTCCTCCAACTGAATAAAGATCCCCGGGTATGCTTTTCACCAACAAGACAGGAGCTGAGAGTGAATAAAGCTAAGGAGATCATAAATTCTTGAAAGTACAGTCCTAAAACCTGAGAAAGCCATACAGAGGTTAGTGGGCCATGCCACGCCATCAGCAGGACTCCAGAAACTAATCCCAGGGGCACATGAACTATGAACTATATATTTATTTCCAGTGTGTTTAGAAATACATATCTATATATCTGTGTGTGTGTGTTTGTGTGTGTGTGTGCATTTGTATTTGGAGAATGAGATTCTCCATTATTTCTCATTCTCTTATTTTACTAACAACTTTTATGATAAGGAATCTGTTGTTGTTCAGCCTTTATTCCCCATTTACTCACCGAACACAGTCCTGAGCCATGCCAACAGAGATATGTAAAATATCTAGTTAATATCTTCCATAATATCATTCATAATTCTGATATTACAACTCTTACATTTTTATTTGAAAATAAATGACCATTTATTTAAAATTACTTCTTAACCTTTATTTTTATTGCTTTTCACCTAGTCCTAAAATAACATTATTATTTTCAATCTAACTCTCCTGACATATGGTTTGTATATATTGATATTTAACATTGAGTTATACAATTATTATATTCCTTTGTAACAACAAATTGAATATATAGATATAGATATAGATATAGATATAGATATAGATGCAAAGCTTTTCCCTACACACATAGAAGTTAAACAAGGTTTACAATAGAGAATAGTGAAAACCACAATTTATACTCAATAAAAAGAAAAGAGCTCCTCCCTATGTAAGTCCATAAACAGCCAAGTATCCATCAGAAAGCACAGCAGACCATTTGAGAAGAACAACTAAATAAAAGCAAGAAGAACTTATTTTAAAAATACTTCTTTTTAAATTTAATTTTATTGTCAAGGTAATGTACAGAGGGGTTACAGTTACATACGTAAGGTAGTGAGTACATTTCTTGCTGAACTTGTTACCCCTTCCCTCCCCTCCCTACCAAGTTGTACAGTTCATTTCCAACATATTGTCTTGTGAGTATCACTGTTGCATTGGTGTGCCGTTTGGCTTTTGTCTCACCATTTTGTTGTTCCCCTTCCCTTCCCTAGTTCAGATAAACGTATATACAGTACCCAGGGTACCAAAATCAAATACAGTGTCAACAGGAGATCAATAATAGGGGGAAAAACATAAAAGAAAAAAAATCACATAGTACATTAAAAGCAACAACAACAATGAAAAACCTTGTGTTTCCCTATCTTGGAGTTCATTTCACTTAGCATCATCTTATATGGTCATATGTAGATAGCTAATGAGCTATTCTTCTCATCTTCAAGGACTATCCTAGATGTATACTAATTATTACCATGGGAAACCATGGGACCTATGTTTCTTTGGGCCTGGCTTACTTCCCTTATTATGATTTTTTCCCCAAAGTCTTTCCATTTCCTTATGAATGAAGCAATGTCACTCTTTCTGATGGAAGCATAGAATTCCATTGTGCATATATACCACATTTTCTTGATCCATTCATCTATTGAGGGCCTCTGGGTTGGTTCCATATAACTTAGTTACAGTAAATAATGCTGCAGTAAGCATGGTTGTTCTGGTAGCTTTAGCTTTGTTTGTAATCATTTGGGCAAATGTCCAGAAGTGGAATAGCTGGGTCAAAATAGTTCTTACATCCACTCTAGGAAAATAAAACTCTACTAAAGAAATATACTACTGGGAAATAATAGGAAGTATGAAAGAGCAAGTGAATGTCCAGGTAATCAGTAACACAAGAAATAAATACAACCCAGGACTGAGGTGGCCCAGAAAGTACCTGGCAACCTTAACCAGAGAAACTAAAGGAAATAATTTCCTAGACCTAGGAGCTTAGAGGTGAAGCCCGGACTACCTGATGCTGAAGCCATAAGGTAAACAGCTGTAGTGTTGACTTGGCAAAGAAGATAACTGGTGAATATGCTTCTGAAGGTGCAAGGCAGGGGGTGTTGAGAATGACAAGGATGCTGGCAGGTGGAGCCTGGCCTTTGTTCTGATAATGGAGAGGTTGACCAACAGAATCTGGAAACAAAAAGAAAGTCTTTTTAAGTTTCCCTATCTTCACATTATTTACCACTTAGACACTGTACAGGAAGTCAACTGCACTGAGTTGTGGGAAAAGCAGTCTGCAGATTCCCAGGCCCTAGTATCAATAAAAGGATGGGCTTGAAGGGGAGAGGTAAGGAAATACCACGACCCCTCTGTGCCTGAAGTAACTTTCCAAGACTGTTTCATTCTTTTAAAGACAGCTCAGAAACTGGGTTCCAGTGACTCACACCTAAGCAGCTAGGATTAACCCTAGCTGAGATCTGGAGGATTGACAGTTTAAAGCCAGCCTAGACCCCAAAGTTCGTGAAACCCTGTTTCCAAAATAATCTGCAAAAAGCCATTCTGGAGGTGTGGCTCAAATGGTAGAGCAAATAAGCTCAGCAACCAAGGTGAGTGAGTTTGAGGTCCTAAGTTCAAGCCTATGTGCATGCACACACCCGCACACACACACACACACACACACACACACACACACACACACAATAAGTTATAGCTTATTTACATCTGAGCACCAGTTATTTGGCCTGGAAGTTGGTAGATTACTGTTTTGTTTCGTTTTTTTTCAAGGAAGTCCAAGAATGTCCACCATTCCAATTCTCACAGACAGAAATGCAATCTTCAGTCAGCATGTGATATCTGTTAATAAAATTCATTACCATTCAAGGTTAATGTGGAAACTCTCATCCCCATAAAGGCTTTTTAAGTGTTCAGGACACTGATGTTTGGCTGAGGATAGGCAAAAAAAGTAATTATAAGATATGTCTAATTCCTAACTTCCTCCCTAAGATCCCTACTCACTGTTCACGTTCACCCAGGAGCTTAGTCTCTGCCACTGTCCTAGTGCCAAAATTCCCTCTCATCTCTGCTCTCACCTTTTAATGCCACTTGTTTATGGATTAGGAAAGCCAAGATCTCTGGACAAAATTATGTATAATAATTGATTATGCCCCCATCTTGTTCATCCCAACAATACTTAAATTATGCTTATTATCTCCAAACCGATCCTTTAATTGTAAGAGTTTTAAGTAGGAGGATATGTTTGGGAACAATTTGAACTTATGGGACAAATGAAGAGGTTCTGTGAATTGTTGATATTAGACATTTAATCCAAAAAGTAGCACTATAGTTTTTTAGTCTCTAAATCCATTAATAAAAGAAGATCATTGAAATACGAGGAAGCAAAACCAAAAATCCTCCAAACATTTACAACATAACTAGATGATAATATGTCCCCATGCAAACCAATATATAGGCAGGGGGAGACAACCCACAAGTAGATAAAATAATTTCATGATGGGGACATCTGTATAGAATAGTGTAGAGTATAATGATAGAGTAGCATCTGAGGAATCAAAGAACATGAAGCTAACATACCAACTGTTATTCACTGGGTAGCAAATTAGGCCAACTTGATAAGATCAGCTGAAACTATAAAAGTCTGTACAGAAGCTGAAAAGGGTTGGAATAGTGTAGCCAACTTATCAATCCACGGGGACTCTCTTCCATGACAAGGTGTCTCCAGTACTGAGCACCGAAGGCACAATACCTAGGACCTAGTACTTTCCCAGACCCATGAAATACTTCTTTTAAAATCAGAAGAGGAATATGGACTTTTACCTTGAAGGAAATATTGTCATAATAATATCATAGTGCTTATAACCATGTAGTTGTAAAATGTAATTAAAAAAAAAAACTTCAAGAGATACAAAGGCCTGAGACCCACAGAGAGCAGAAGCAGTTGAAAGTGACATTCACACTGAACAGGAATAAGACAAAAGCAATGAAGTCAAAGGAAAGTACAAACGAATGAGGAGAGGGGAGGAGAGAAATTCTCCATACGTCTAAAAACTGCAGGAAAGCAACAGAAGAGGGAGCTATGGGAAATTGGAAAGGCTACCCTGAATCCAGCCTCATTCTTAAGTTCAACAAAGCTAATTTCACATAGAAACGTACAACAGAGAAGGATGGAGGTCAAATCCCACACAATGCTCTTATAAGAAAAGAACAAGTGGCACAATAACCTTCTGACAGACAATGAAGGCACACTAGAAAGACGTGTCCTCAAAAAAGATCAAAACACCAACCTGCTAGTTCAAAACAAGCTAAGACATTAAGAGGCTGATGCAACACATGAAAGAACAACATGAATCAGAATTAGAAGAGATCAGAAATTAAGTGCCAGACGTCAGGAAATCATTCGAAATTAAAGCAAAGATCATTCTGCAAGTAGAAAATAAACTGGAAGGAACACTGAGGCTAATAAACACAATACATAAGATCTTAAGAGAAAGAAAAGGTTTAAAAGGAGAGGAAAAAGAATAGTATCAGAAAGAAAGAAAAGGAAATAGGTGGAAAGGATTCAAGGTAAAGTGATCAATAGCAAAAGGAAGAAAAGGAAACTTTATATAAGGTTAATAGTAGGTTTCGAAGAAGAAAATCACAGCAAGAAAACAATAAATACTAAAACTACTAACTCAAGAAAATCTCCTTGAAATAATAATCATTTAAAAACTCCATGCTGAAAGTAGACATTTCATTCCTCTAAAGCCAGAATATCTAACAAGTCACAGTGTAATAAAATTATTAGGCACAATAATTTTTAAGAAGGCTTTGGCATCTTTTGGGCCTGGAAGAGGAGTAGTGCACTCATTACTTATAAGGAAAAGAAAATCAGATTATCTTCAGGCTTTGCCACAGCAATTCTTTATTCCAGAAGAAAATAGAGTAACATATTTGAAATACTTAAGAAAAAGAGATGTGAGCCAAAGATTTGATATCTAACAAGGTTTACTTTAAGAATAAAGGGCATAAACTGTTATCAGCATTGAAAAACTCAGGGAATAATGTTTCTATGAACATTTCCTGAAAGATGCACTGGACAGAATAAGCTTCAGACAACAAATTCCTTGGAGACACATTAAAGTAAGCATTGGTCATGAGCATTAAATATATATATCTATATTTACCCTTGAAAGAAAGGCTAAATCAGTGTTAAAAGGCAGAGAGTATGACTAGTATATAATGATGATATGCTCTGACAATGTAGCTATAACATGTCTATTAAAAATGGTAGGAAAGAGGACTGGGGTATGTCTCAAATTGTAGAGCACCCATCTAGGAATCATGAGGCCCTGAGTTCAAATCTCAGTATTTCCAAAAAAGAAAAAGAAGACTAAATGGAGGGGATTGGGGCCATGGCTCAAATGGTAGAGCATCTACCTGGCAAGCTCACATCTCTGAGTTCAATCCCCTCAGTACTACAAAAAAAATAGGAAGCATAAGGAGAGGGAGAGAATAAAAGATAAACAAAACACTTTAATTTAATATTTTCAGTAATATTGTTTTTCATATTTATATGGCTATTTGATACTGATATACGTGTGATATTAGATAAGACAAACTATCAGGATAAGAATCAGAATTCTAGATTGGAAGGAAAGAGACATAGGGAGTCAGTTATGGAAGAAAAGAATAGATCCTAATGTAATGAAGATGGAGAAGCTGTATAATGTCAAACTTAAATATAATACATACTGTATTTTTATCTTTAAGGACTAAACATAATAATCATCCTACTAGCAATAAGCATCACTTCCTACACAGCTAGTAGCTTGATGATCTTTTCTCACTGAAAGAATACAGGGCTTCATAGAATAATAGCTGAGTTCAATCTTGGAGCAATAAAAATATGAAAGGAATGTGGGACATTTTATCATAGGAGAAAGCAAGGAAGCTAGAAGTTATAAGGATCATATCATAAAGATTCAAGAGTGGGATTAGGTAATGTAATGTACTTGTGTAATCTCAGCTACCAAGAGGCAGAAATAGGACTTCAGTTTAGCTCTGGCAAAAAGTTAGTGACACTTGTCTCAAAAAGAGCATTGCAGCCAGGTGCCTGTGGCTCACCTGTAATCCTAGCTACTCAGGAGGCTGAGATCTGAGGGTAGTAGATCAAAGCCAGCTGGGGCAGGAAAGTCCATGAGAGTCTTATTTCCAATTAACCATCAGAAAACCAGAAGTGATGATGTGGCTCAAGTGGTAAGCACTAGCCTAGAGCTGAAGAACTGAGGGACAGTGCCCAGGCTCAGCTTTTAAGCCCCACAACCAATTAAAAAAAAAAAGAGCATTGCAAAGTGTATGCTCTGGACCTGACTGAGGTAGGAGTATTGCAGTATGAGGCCTGAGCAAAAGCACACACTCCTATGTAAAACAAATCAGAGCAAAACAGGCCAAGGGTAGGGTTGAAAAGATAGAACACTTCCCTAAAAGCACAAAGCCCTGAGTTCAAATCCAATACCAAAAAAAAAAAAATCAAGAGCAAGTGAATAGACCTCAACCCTCCAAAGAACAGCGAGAAGTCGAATTACAATACTGATGATCATAATGAATTTAAACCACAAAACATTACTGATGATTTTGTGATAAGTTTAAACCATAAAACTCATTTAAATCTGACAGTAATCATATTTTTAAGTTTTTTTCAGAAGATAAGAAACTCATTTATTATTCTTGGAAACTTGTAAATAATGGCATACAACTGATACCACTCCTGAGTAAAAAGAGGATGGAAAATGTTTATATAAAGATGCCAACTAGGACTAGGGATTTGGTTCAAGTTGTAAAGTGCTTGCCAAGCAAGCCCAAGACTCTGGACTCAGTCTTTAGTACAACAATCAATCTATCAGTCAATCAATCAACAAACAGGTAAATATTCCAACTAATAAATGAAAAGGAAATGATATAATAAGGATCTCAATAGTTTTGTATCCCCAGTGAATACATATATAGACATTAAGTATCAATAAAGGTCAAGGTTACAAGACATGAAACAAGCATATATTGTACATATAGATAGAAATCCTTGCCAAAAACTTGTGAGAATGATGACTAATGCAGAAGGAACACTGGGGTATATGAAGAACACCGTTGGTCTTACCACAGGGACTGAAACTGTATCTGGTCCAGTCTTTGAATTCAGCTGCCAGTTTTCAGAAAATCCAAAGGCAGAGGAATGTATTGAACCTCACCCAGTGTGTCCATCACCAAAATGCAGACTATGAGAAACTCATGAGGTTAAACAACTTAAGTTCCTCAACACAATGTAAAATAATAAAAGGAGTGGAAGCAAAAAAATCTATAGATGAAAAAAAGATTTAAATGACATCCAATTTTTACTTGGCAGGACTCAACTCTAATTTCTATGCATGACAGGATGCTAAAACTATAAATCTATGGGTAAGTTATTACTATTGACATCAGAACAATAACTACTTATGATGAAACAGGGCACTTCTAATTAGACAGGACTCATGGTAGGGGCTTCTGGTGTCTTTCTTGATATGAGTGATTTTTGTGTTCCATGGGTCATGTATTTGGCTTCATCTCAACTCTGTTTTATTTTACAATGAAGAGATTTTGAAATGACAAATCATTCAAAGCAGATTTTTGTTATACTCTATTACTCTTTCTTTTCCTGTAGCAACTTCTTGAGCTCAATGTTAACAAATTTAAGCCTTTTACATCTCCCAAGACTCCCTCCTCTAAATCGTTCTCCTTTCTTGGTTCTATTAGATGATCAATGGATATTTGTCATGATTACAGCCCAGAACATGTTACTTCAGAGCGTTCCTGCTCACAAACTCTTTCTGAGAAAGCAATAATCTGAGATTCCTCCTCTGGGAGTCATTGTGCCATGTTGCATGGGTCTCTGCTACCTAATCTTCAGTTGCTAGAAGGACATATTTTCTACCTATACATATTACCATATATTACAACAATGAGCAATATGCACTAAGGCCTTTCTCTCCTGGGCTTTCACTGCATATGTTGCTCCTTTGTAAGCCATAAAGGATCTGAAAATTACCAAATCACCACCCCCATCATCATAACAGCTAATCTCTACTGATTGTTGTTTGCCATGTGCCAAATACTGAGCCAGGGACTTCAACACTATTATCTCTTGTGTGGTTCTTGCACAAACCCATGGAAATCAGGTCTTAAGATTATCTTCTTTGGGGATTTGTGTTGGGGGATTTGATTTTTTGAGTTCCAGGTATATTTTAGATATGAGACCCTTGTCCATTGTATGGCTAGTGAAAATCTTCTCCCAATCCATAGGCTTTCTATTGATCTTGCTAGCTATGTCCTTTGGAATGCAGAAGCTCTGCAGTTTCATGCAATCCCATTTGTCCAACATTTCTTTGATTTGTTGTGTTTCTGAGTCTTTATTAAGGAAATTTCGACCTGTGCCAAGGAGACCTAGAGTTTCTCCTATTCCATCCTGTAATGTTTTCAGGGTGTCTGCTTTGACTCCAAGGTCCTTGATCCATTTGGAGTTGATTCTGGTGCAGGGTGATATATAAGGATCTAGCTTTAGTTTTCTACAAGTGATTAACCAATTTTGCCAGTGCCATTCACTGAAGAGGCTGTGTTTCTTCCATTCTATTTTTTTTTTAGCTCCCTTATTGAAGATTAGGTGGTTGTAGGTCTGTGAGTTCTTTCTGGGTTTTCAATTCTATTCCATTGGTCCTGAAGTCTCTTCTTGTGCCAGTACCAAGCTATTTTGATTACTATGGCTTTGTAGTTGCTTTGTATGCTCCTCCCCCATGGTATAACCCCTGTTTTCACTGTATTTGATGTTGGTATAATTTGGGGAGGGGAAGGGAAAAAACAAATTATTTAAATAGGGATACAGGTGTACCCATTGCAACAATGAAATGTACAAGACTCTACGTCCAAAAATGAACGTTACAATTTAGGTGGGGTGGGGGGATGGAATGTAGTTGTAGAGATGGGAGAGAAGGGATGGTAGGGAAAATCAAAGGAGGAGGCAACAATGCTTGATAAGAAATGTACTCATTACCTTGCTCATGTGATTGTAACCCCTCGTGAATAGTGTTTTCACAATAAAAAACTTTAAAAAAAAAAAGATTATCTTCATTTTAAAGAAAAAAGATGAATGCTAAAAAATCTAGATAATGTCATTTTTAGTGTTTAAATAATTTATTATTATTTATTTTTTGCCAGTTTGGGGGCTTGAATTCAGGGTCTGTCTCTTAGCTTTTTCTTTCTCAAGGCCTTCTACCACTTTAGCCACACTGCCACTCCAGCTTTTTGATGGTTAATTAGAGATAAGAGTGTCATGTACTTTCCTGTGTTGGCTGGCTCCAAACTCTCATCCTCAGATCTCAGCTTCCTGAGTAGTTAGGGTACAATCCTGAGTTACAGGAACACTGTTTTGTTTTGTTTTTTTTTTATTTTTTTAGAGCTAATAAGTTCTAGATCCACCAAGCTTTGGAAGCCAAACCTTTGATAACTGATAAACCAATATACCTCCTCTCCATTGAAAAATATAAGTGTGAATTACAGAATGTTCTAAACCACAGACAGACAAACTTCAGCCCACGGACTAAGTTTAGCCAAACCATCTGTCTTTCTACAGACCTTAAGCTAAGAATGGCATTGTCGTGAATTTTATGCTGTTATCACAAAATACCTGAAACTGGGTATTTTTAAAAAGAACAAAGTTCCGTTGGCTCACAGTTCTGAGAAATCTAGTATCAAGGAACCACATCTGGGACGGGCCTTCTTGCTTCGGATGCTTATGACTAACTCACTCCTGCAATACCTGTGTGAGGGCAGAGCCCTTGTGACCTAATCAACTCTTAAAAGAGCTCTTCTCCCAATTTTGCACTTTGGGGATTAATGTTCTAATACGTGAACTTTGTTAGACATCTTCAAACCATTGCAAATGGTTTTTTTATAATGCTAACTGGTTGAAAAATACAAAAGAAGAATGCATGGGGGCATGTTAAACTTAAACAACATTCAGACTTCATTGCAAATAAAGATTTATTGAAACACAGCCAGGAGTATCTATGTACATGTTGTCAGTGGTGGTATTAATCTTTATAACAGAGACCACAAAGGCCTATGAAGCCTGAGGTATTTACTTTCTAGGCATTTAGAGAAAAAGTGTGGTGGTTTCTGAGTGAGAGAACAGATGGGTAGACTTAAGAAAGAAAAGAAGAGGAAAGGCAGCATTCAGAACCCTTAAGAGAATAGAGTCAGTATGCAATTTGAGTTTCAAAGGATAGCCAAGCCAGGATTGCCTGGGAGCATGAGAAAGAGTACACTACTTTTAACTCTTGTCCGAGAACATTTACTCTTCATGTACCCACTTAATAAACTTCATCTGGGGTTAGGACATAGCTCAGTGGTGGAGCATTTGGCTACAGGGTCCTAGGTTCAATCCCCAATAGCACAATGCCAGACAAAGTGGGCATTCAGGAGGCTGAGGCAGTAGGATCTCAAGTTAAAGGCCATCCTGAACTACAGAATGAGACCCTGTCTCAAGAAACAAACAACCAAAAACTTAAAATCAGCTAGCATAACTCACACACATGTTTGTGTCTAGTATTCTAAAAACAACTTAACATATAACTTGGGCTTTGATTTTCAGCTCTGATAATCCCAGGTGCTTCTGAGTCTACCCTAAAACCACCAACAAAATATCTTACTCATACTTGTGAACTTAGACATGGTGAAATGCTCATAAGTGCCCTACAATGTAAGGGTTGTAAACCTTTTTTTTTTCCTTTCTATTTTACTATTGCTATCTGAGACCTTCATATCTCCATGTCTCTCCCTTCCTCAGAATCTTCCATGGCTACACCCACTACTTAGAGCATGATCCCCAAACGGCAAGTCACTTTTTGGATCATTTCATCCTCTCACCATATGACTTTTGTCTGGCCTTCTAGATCTTTCTTACAGGAACCAGATTTCAAGACATGCTTTCACTTACTTGGCAAGTCTTAAAAAGTTGAGTTCATCAAAGTAGAGAGAAGAATGTTGGTGAGCAAAGAGTAGTTGCTTAAGTAAGAGAAGGTAGAGACTATAGAGATGTTGACCAGAGAGTACAGAGTTGGAGTTGGAGAAAAAGATAAAAGGAATAATGTTTCACATTCTTCTGCACAATAGGAGGCTATAATTAATAATAATGTTCATATATATCAAATGTTTTTCACCACAGAAAACCCACATGATGTTATAGCTATATTATCATGAAATAATCATCTCATAAAGTACATATATTAGGGTATCACACTGTACTCTATAAATATATACAATTATGTATCAATTAAAAATAATTTTACTCATGGGAAATGTAAAAGACCCTTGGATATACCTAATGCTCTGAGTATTCCTGATGGTCTCTGCTATCAGAGAGCTTGGGGCTGACTCTGAAAATCTCCTCTGGGGTCCAGGTACCCTGATATAGTCCATGGAACAATGTCAGAATGATTATGCTAAACCTGTGAAGATGAGCTGGGCATTGGTGCCTCTCGCCTGTAATCCCAGATACTCAGGAGACTAAGATGTGGACTGATGTTTGAATCTACCCAAGCATAAAAGCTCTAGACTCAGGAGGCTGAGATTTAAAGATTGTGGTTCAAAAGTAGCCCAGGCAGGAAAATCTGTGAGACTCATCTCCAATTAACCACCAGAAAACCAGAAATGGAACTATAGCTCAAAGTGATAAAGCACTAGCTTTGAGCAAAAAGAGTTCAAGGACTGGACTTAGGTCCGGAGTTCAAGCCTCATGACCAACAACAACAACAAAATCTCTTCAGACTCATCTCCAATTAACAAGCAAAAAAAAAAAATGGGACTGGAGGTGCAGCTCAAGTGGTAGAGCACTAAGCTGAGCAAGAGGGTAAGTCAATGAGTTCAAGCCCCAATATCAGCACACACACACACACACACACACACACACACACACACACACACACACACACACACAAATAAAATAAACCTGTGCCTGTGAACTAACATGCCTACACTTTGCTAGAACATATAGAAAGCCTGTGCGTTGAGTGTGAAGCTCAAATCTGTAAGAGAATCTCTAGAGAATAGGCTGCAGATGGAACTTGGGTTTGCTGGAAGTTAAGTAGTAAGGTAAGAAGGTAAGAGTAGCAGAGTTTCCAGAGGTTTGCTTTGAAAAATAGGAAGTCCATAGCCTATTGGTGCCCCAAAATGGCAAAGATGGTTAGGACAATGACCATCAGACCACCTGGTATTGGGAACAGTCCTTTCATGTGTCTGCCCGAGATTAGAAATCCTTTGAGGATGATTTGATTAATTAACTAGACTTGTTCAGTCAATCCATCAATTGATCGATGACAGGCAAGGATTAGAAGACGAAGCTTGCTCTTTTAAGTATTTGAGATGTCCTCTGTAGAATTACGGACAACAATCGAAATGTTCTTTTTTAGGAATTTAATCTCATTTTATGAAATCATAATTTTAAAAAATCTCCACTGAAAATTCCTTGAATTGGGCAAAAATTGTCTCAAAGTCACATGGACATGGTAAATTAACTTCTGGGGGCTTCCCTGGCTCTGTGGTATCCAGAATATAAGAGCAAATAGGAAGTGCATTAGGAATACAGTCTTCATGGGTATCAGACTATCTAGGTTAGGCCGGCCTCTGCCTCTCAGAATCTCTTTGACCTTGGCCAGCTTCTTAGCCTTGGTAAAGCTTTATTCTTCTTATCTATAAACTGGGATCTGGACTGTGCTTATCTCCCAGCATTAGTGGAAGGATTAAATGAGATAAGCTATATCTGGTACTCAGGAGAGCATCTGGCACTCAGTAAGTGCTCAATAAATGTTCCCCAGCCTCTCTCTACTATATCATCATTTATACCAAGAAACCATAATGAAAGTGATGAAACCCCGATAAAGGGGAATAAAAGTATGATAAACACATTATATTTTTATTCTTTAGTTTTCCAAAATCTTCTTTGTCTAAAAGTTAAAACACTTTAAAAAATTTTTTCACAAGAAATAAAAGTGAACATGAAAACTTCAGTCCTCACCATCTCAATCTCTGACGTAGCTAGGATTACAGGCATGTGCCATTGGTACCTGGTTAAAAAGTTCTAGAATGGCTAATTAGTTCATTCTATGAACTCAAATATAAAACCCACTAAGACATACTTTTAAAATTGTGTGAGAAGTGGGACAAATATTTTAAATATTACAATATGATCAAAGTAAAGGCAGAAATCAAATTTTCTTTTATTTCACCTGAAAGGTCTTCATAATTAAGTTCAGAAAAAAGAATTGTATATTTATCTGACTGCATTGAGTTCAGTTAATTGCCCCTTACAATGACATTTTTAGCTCAGTATTTTAAATTGCAATGTAAGATAGAAAGGAATACAAGTGAACATGAAATTTATGGTTTGTCTACATCTTTACTCTAAGGCATAGCCAACTTTGTAAGGATTTAACAATCCAGATCTACCCATTACACATCACATTGCCTATAGCAGACAATTTTCTCTGTTCACAGCAAGCCAACAGAAAAATCTACTTCATTCAACTTCAGAGAACACTCTTCTCCTTTTCACATCGGAGTTAAACTAATAAGACTCATTTACCCCATTAGGGTTGTACCATTGTTGTCATGGTTATATGAAAATGGAGTGGCAGATAAATAACTCTCAATATTCAAATGACTTCTTTCAAGCATTTTATGTCATTCATAAAACTCAACATGAACCCTAGCTTTCTCAGCTGTACAGGGTCCTTTATTGTATCCAGTGCTATTTACTCTATCCTGTGCACGCTTCATTCTTCTGAAATCCAGGTTTTCAAAATTATCTTTAAGTCGTTGCACAGAGGATTTCCATTTAACCTGTCAATGTATGAGTGTAATCCATCTGAATTCATGTCACCCTTTTTATTGTTCTCCCTCATTTCTCCCAACTCCGTTTCTCCCACCAAGTTACCTAGTTTTACGTTCACATATATACAAAGATTGTCATGTGAAGCTCAGGTTTTTGAAAGTAAATCACAGCTGCCTAAATCAATACAGCTGAAAGGAGAAGAAAATATCAATACTGCCCTTGTAACCAGCGTCTGCACCACTGACATGCAGTGTGTAGTTGGGGCTCCCCAGTCTGTCCACTTCTGTGGTGTAAAATACTCCTCCAGGACAAATTCAAACGTACCAGTGTGATATCACCACACTTCAATTTGGAAAAAAAGATGCACACAATTGTTCCCAAACATCCAAAGCCAGAACCAGCAAGCACATCACTAGCCTAAACTTCCTGAACTAGTGTGTGGCAGTGACAAGGGTGAGTTCAGAGTAGAAAATCAGAAATCCAAATGAGACGAGTGTTTATCATTCAGTAAGTTCCAGCCAACGTGTCTTCCTCAGTGAATTCCACCACAACACCTTGATGACTGCCCCTTTCCCAGGACCTGGAAAGTACTTATTACTTTTTATTTGAAAAACCAGAGACCCGAGGAAGGAACAACTCTTTTATAGGATCTTGTAACAGTTTATCCAGTCATTTCTTATTTTTTTTTCCTTTTTGAATAGATAGATAGCTAGTAAAAATAATGTACAGAGGAGTTACAGTTACATAAGTAAATGGGTACAATTCTTGCTGAACATTATTACCTCTGCCTATTTTCCCTCTCTCCCCCCAAACTCCCCTCCCCAAAGCTCCCCCTCCCCCACCCAGCAAGTTGTAAAGTTCATTTCCAACACAGTGTTTTGTAAGTATCACTGTTGCATTGATTCACCCTTTGTCTTTTGTCTCACCATTTCTGTGATTTCCCCTTCCCATCCCCGGATTGGATAAACTTATGTACAATTTGACCTTATAAAATGATGCTAATCAAAATGAACTATAAGATATGAAAACAAGAAGGTGATTTTTTTCCATATACTTGCTTTTTTCTTTTTTTCCATTTTGGTTTACCCTCTGTTGTCATTGTTTTTATTTGGGTAACCTTTGTTATGTATATAAGTTTATCCAATCATTTCTTTAGTTCTTCCAGTTTTGACATACCAGGAAAGTTGAATAAGCCAAGATTTTGGTGATCATCTTAAGTGATCTCTCTTTTTTTTTTTAGTTGGGTGGCATTAGTTTTCTCTGAGATTGAGTTGTAATTTACTAAGACAGTGGTACTGGCCTTCAGAGTACAGAATATTCACCTGGGAACTTTGTTAAAAATGAAGTTTCCCATCCTTCCCCCACCTTTCTGATTCACCAGGTTTACCTTGCCTGGCAGGGTGAAGTCTCCCTCTTAGAGTGCTGCTGGAGGCTGGATCTAGAAAAGCACAAAGAGTTTGGGCAACTTTTACTTTAAAGAGAAAATGCCACCAAAAGACCACCCATTGCAAGCTTGGAGTTTTCCAGAAACCACCCTTAGTTTTAAGACTTTGTTAAGACTCCTGAATTTTATTGAGTTCTGGTTTACTGAAGGAAAAGGATTTAAGTCAATGGTAGCTACAAAAGAAATGCATAGGGCTGGGAAGGTGGCTCAGTGGTAGAGTGCTTGCCTCACATGCATGAGGCCCTGGGTTCGATTCCTCAGCACCACATAAACAGAAAAAGCTGGAAGTGGGTGCTGTGGCTCAAGTGGTAGAGTGCTAGCCTTAAACTGAATTGCTTAAGGACAGCACCCAGGCCCAGAGTTCAAGCCTCATGATGGACAAAAAAAAGGAAGAAAGGAAGGAAGGAAGGAAGGAAGGAAGGAAGGAAGGAAGGAAGGAAGGAAGGAAGGAAGGAAGGAAGGAAGGAAGGAGAAAGAAAGAAAGAAAGAAAGAAAGAAAGAAAGAAAGAAAGAAAGAAAGAAAGAAAGGAAGGAAGGAAGGAAGGAAGGAAGGAAGGAAGGAAGGAAGGAAGGAAGGAAGGAAGGAAGAAAGAAAGAAAGACAATCTTTGGCCAGGCCCCGGTGGCTCACGCCTGTAATCCTAGCTACTGAGGAGGCTGAGATCTGAGGATAGCGGTTCAAAGCCAGCCCGGGCAGAAAAGTTAGTGAAACTCTTATCTCCAATAAACCACCAGAAAACTGGAAGTGGCACTGTTGATCAAGTGGTAGAGTGCTAGCTTGAGCTGAAGAGCTGAAGGTCAGCGTTCAGGCCCACAGTTCAAGTCCCATAACTGACAAAAAAGAAAAGAAAAGAAAAGAAATGTATAGGGCAGAGACTGGGGAAGTCTGCAACCACAAAGCCTTCACTGTGGTCTCTGCATAGCCAAGACATACTATTTTGCCAGTATAAATGTATGGCAGACAACACACAGAGCACTGATATCAGGGAAAGCACTTATGTTTCCCACCCTAAATACCACCGTTGGGCTTTCTGGCTAGCTAGCCTCTATCTATGCTGAATCACATTGTTCCTATTTGGTTATTCCAAAACTTGCAGGCAAACAAAGATTATCTTCAGGGCCCAGGCCAGACTTCTAAGGCCATGTTAAATTCTTTATAACGCACCCACGCTTGAAGGAATTCTCCTAAAAGTTTAACTCCAGTCTGCCTTTGGCCTTCCAAGGCAATACTTTGACCATCAAAATAAAATTTCCTACAGCTTGAGGATAGTGAGAGGTTTTCTCAGATACTTTTATTCAATATGGTTCCAATATAAGAAGGAAAAAAAAGAAGTTATTCTGGAGTCTTAAGGATTGTTTGGTAAAGATAGCTGATGAGCGAGAGCCAGACCTGATGGCACATGCCTGTAAACCCTGTTCCCAAGAGGAAAAGATGAGGAGGATTGCAGCTAGGGGCCAGCTTAGTATAATGGTAGTTAGGCCTTACTCTCAGCAAGGAGGATGTGGCAGTGAACACCTGTAATCTCAATTACATGAGAGGTATAGGTAAAAGGTAGTCCAAGGGCAGCTGGAGGGTGGGGAGTTGCAGGGGGAGGGGGGGGAATGTAGGATTTTATCCAAAAAGTAACTAAAGCAGAACAGAACTGGAATGTGGCTTAAGTAGAATACCTGCCTAGCAAATTCAAGGCCCTGAGTTCAAATCCTGTATCACACACACACACACACACACACACACACACACACACACACACACACACACACACACACACACAAATCTAAGCACCTTTGAAGCTTACAGAATAGTAAATGCTGTATAACACTTTGCTAGCATTCATGTTAGTTAGCCTACCATTTGCAGCAATAAAACCAGGACCATATTTTTGGTCATGGAACCCTAGGGTGAGGGACTATCTCAAGATGCAAATTTGGAATAGGGACAAAGAGCTACAAAAGATGGATCCTCCAGGCACAAAATGAGATTTGCTGAGCGGTTTCCTTTCTCAACTCACTTCAGACTTTTGCCTCACACTCTGTAGTGTGCAGCTGTGTGGAATACATTCTATTGAACGGACCTTTCTGTAGGTAATTAAAGATTGTAGTTCACTCGTTACTACTTGCCCGAATCCAGTGAGACCAAACTCACGTGTGCAATTTACATACAGCAACCTTGTTACTTACAAATAGACAACAAGGGACAACAGAAGCTAAAAGTCACAGTGATCTGGTCCTCTAAGGGCAAACGCCTGGGATGGATGAACTTCCATCTGTGCATGTCTCAACCCTACTTTAGGTGAAGGATTGCTCCAAAGCACCTAGCCTCAGTTTCCACATCTGCCTCAAAGGCTTCATTGAGTTAGCTTATTGAAGGACATCTTGTTTCAAGGGGTGGGGGACTGGAATGTAGTCCGGCTATTTCAATCTTTCCCATTTACCTCAGGGCGCTCCTTCCCAGCATATCCTGCCATTGTTCTCCACCCCACCCCACCCTCCACCAACACCTTTTTCAGCAGTACTGGGGCTTGAACCCCAGGGTCTCAAGCTTCATAGGCAGGTGCTCCACCATTGAGTCACATCCCCAGCCCTTGCACAAGTGTTCTTGAAAACTACAGTAGTTTCACCTTCACTGTGGCTTCACTTTCTGCAGCTTCACCATGATCCAAAGAAAGAAAGGAAAGATTAAATACATCATATCAGAAAGAAATCTTCCATAAGTTTTATTATAGTTTCTTGTTACAATTGTGCTTTATTATTGCCTATTGCTAATGTCCAACTGTGCCTAATTTGTAAATTAAGCTTAGATTAAATTAAATACAGATATATGTTTAGAAAACATCATAATAAAAATTTAAGATTCTGCGCTACCTGTGGTTTCAGGCATCCACTGGAGGTCTCAGTATATTTCCAATGAGTTACAGGGGATTGCTGTAAAAGAGAGAAAAGGAAGAGAAGGAGGTTGGTCCAGGATTGCCTAGAAAACTGACCAAAAAGTGGCCTGATGACTTTAGAGTAACTGTCTGTTCTTCCAGGGAAGGGTAAATAAGTCTGTGAATCTGGCACAGTCGCAGACTTTTACAGCAGGGCAGGCACTTAAAGAGATTTTTTGTTTCTGTTTAATCACATTTCTGAGTGAGCTAAAGAAAACTTGAAAGGAAGTTGCTTGATTTACTAAGTGGGCTTAGATTTTTTTCTTTATGATGCTTAACTTCAAGAGAGAAGTTCAGTCAGGGCCACTGTACAACTAAAGGACTTACTTGCAAATCGTTTTACAGCCCTTAGAATGTTTGAATTGTTACTTTACCCATTTTTTAGATAGGTAAGTGCAGTACAATGAATTGCTTAGCACTTTCAAGGAGCACAATTCAAGGTTCTTATAGTCACTTTAAATTTGTTTTGACATTTTCCGTACTTTATCACAATCACTGAAGTACTTCCTCTACTGTACTGTAAAGCAAGTGACATGAGTTTTCATGCCCTTTGTTAACCCCTGCAGTGGCTTGAATAGCCATTTAGATCTATCAGCCTGTAACTTGGTTTACAGCCAGCAAATACCCAATGTGAGTGGGTGCCCCTCCTATCAATCCCCAACCCTTCAGTAATCTATCTAGCTATCTCTGTTCACATTGGGAGGTATAGGAAATGCTATCTGCTGCTAAAACATCTGCAAGTGGTAGATGGCTAGCCTGCCATAAGAGGACCTGAGATATATGAATGTCTTCCTCTGCATCACTGAAGCTCTTAGTCCAAGCCAATTCAATCAGCAATACTAGTCCCTCCAAATAAAGGTAGAGTAGGGAAACGTGCAATGACCTTGTAAAAACCCAAACAAATTGGTTTGCAATATGATTCTCTTCACTCATCTCAAGTTAATGTATTAAGCAACTACACTAAGCTAGACATTTTGCTCACTCCTGGGAATATGGAAGGAACAAAACATATTCCCTTTGGTTAATAACTTAGGAATAGGTTTGTGGAATTCTGGAAGCAAATAATTCCAAATGCAATTACTACACAAGTGGGCCTAAAGGGAAAACAAAGCAAGTGTACAAATAGATTATAGCCATATAGAAAACTCAGACATTATCTCTGATATTTCATTTTTAGGCTTCCTTTCTGAAACATCTTCAAGACTTCCATTGTTCATAGTCCTGTTACCTGAGGAATATTCTGCCTTTTGTTTTCATTTTTTAAATTAAATGAGTTTTTTTTATTGTGAAAATACTCTACAGAGGGGTTACAGTTACATGAGCAAGGTAATGAGTACATTGCTTATCCAGCATTGTTGCCTCCTCCTTTGTTTTTGCCCTGCCATCCCGTCCCTCCCACCTCCTCAACTAAAGGTCTTGCTATGTTGCTTAGGTTAGTCTTGAAATCTTCGACTTAGTCCATCTGAGTGCTGATACTACAGGTAAACACCACTGTAAACATCCTTCTTGGTGTATTTTTATATTACCCTGAAGGATATAAAATATTTCTAAATTAGAAGCATACTAATTATACTAGTTTTTACATTTGAAGATATTTTATATAGTCAACATTTTTTGCTTCAATTCTGCATAGCACTTATTTATGTAGTAGAAATGTAGTTTTAGAGTGATTGTACTAATATTTCGTTAGAAAAATATTTTCTTATCAGTTGAATCTAGATATTGTTTTTACATTATAATAAATATGCATTTCATTATATTTCACATATTATATCACAAAAATATTGGTATTATATAATATTTAACATATAAATATAACATAAATATATAAATCACTTATATATAAACTATACCATAGTCTGCATAATTTATATGGTTAGCATAGTATATATTAATAATGAGGTATACTATTTGCTACAGCATAAATATAAATATACCATATTCTGTAGTACGTTCTGTATGGTGTATAATATACAATGTATACACTATAATTTACAATTTCTATATATAAAGATTATACTGTAGTTTCAATAATTTATATACAAATACTATATATATAGAATTAGTGAGACAATATAGACAGTTTGGGTACTGACTCTCATTCTGATGGAAGGAAATATAATAGATTTAAAGGTTGGACAATAAAGCCAATAAGAGTAAGTGGATTTCAGCATAAAGATTAGGAAAGGAAGGGTACACTGTTGCCTCCAGATATAGCTATATAGCCCAGGACAGGTATACACTAGCAACCCAAATTTTGCTTTCATATCGAGGTCTGATTGACACGTCTCCTCTGTTGCCTGTCTTCTAACCCTGATTACAGAAAGGTTCCATGAAATGTTTTGATGGTTAACAAAAGAAGTTTAATTTAAACTCATGACTGTAAAGTACTGTCAGTAGATACAGCAGAGAAATCATATAGTTGCACCCTGAAAATGAGAGAAGACAAACTAAGGCCCCAGTGTCAACTCCAACCTCCTATCTGATTTTTTTTGGGGGGTCCGGTCGTGGGGCCTGAACTCTGGGCCTGGGCGCTGTCCCTCAGCTCTTCAGCTCAAGGCTAGCACTCTACCACTTGAGCCACAGTGCCACTTCCGGCTTTTTTTCTTTTTGCTTATGTGGTGCTGAGGAATCGAACCCAGGGCCTCAGGCATGCAAGGCAAGCGCTCTACCACTGAGCCACCTTCCCAGCCCTCCTATCTGATTTTATACACCTCCGTGAGGTAAAAGTGGATCACACAATTATATGAAGAAGACTATTTCATGACATAAAAATTATATGACACACAATTTCAGCATCCATGAATAAAATTTTATTGGAACACAGCCATACTCAATATCTGGTCTATGACTACTTTTATCTACTACAGCAGAATAGATGGGTTGCATGAGAGACCCTACGGCCTGCTAAAGCCAATAAATGCTTACCATGTGGCTCTTTAGAGGAAATTTACTGACCCTCATTCAAGAATAAAGATTCTTGACCAGCTCTTTCAGGATCCTGAAAGCCTAATCCTGAATTAAGGAATGGAGTTTTCAATTCTGACAGGGGGATTGATAGTAATCATAAGAAAAACCTTCCCATATGTGATTTTAGTGTGATGCCTGATGTGTTTTCAAACTAAAAGAGTAGAATTCTTTAAAGATGTGGAAGGACTGAGTAGACACCCAGTGATTTGGCATAATTTAGACTTACGCTTGCCTGAAGAAATGGAGCTGGGTCCAAGAAACAAATAGAGCCAGACTATAGCAAGCCTAAGACCATTGCAATTTTAAAGTAGGCAATGTTTAGACTAGGATTTTTATGAAAAGTCTGTAATTTCCAGGCTGGTTAACCAACTAAGAAGTGAAAGCCATATTGTTCACACGTTGAACACTTCCATGAAAGCTCTTGTACTCATTCTTTTTTTTTTTAATCTTTATAACTACAGAACATAAACCAATAAGGGAATATATATGGCTATGTACAATTCATTCATGGTTTCTGATGAAAATTATGTGGATTTCTATTAAGGCTTTTGGAATGAAGTGACTCTAACCTGTTTTCACAAGTTTTATTTTTTTGAATTGGTGTCCTCTCAGAGCCAATTTAGTCTAACAGGTAAATCATTATTGAAACTTTTACTGTTCAGTCACGAATGCCAGCCTCTCTTCACACACTCTAGCTCTAAGCTCCTGGAAGCAATAAACTGTAATGCTCTTACTCATTGAGGCCTTTTAATTCATGGAGCATTGACATGATAAATCATAAAGAACTCCTCTGGTGCCTTTTTGTCTAGAATGGCCAGATTCTTGAAAGCCAAACACAGAACACCTTTTTAAAGAAGCATCTATTCCATTGTATAAGGTTGTTTTTCGCATTCAAGAACACAGAGCAAATGTCCGCGAATGCAAGTGCAATGGGAAGATGAAGCACTTTGAACAAATACTTATCCCTAAATAGCTATGTTTTGTGGATACGTGGTGAAGGAGCTTTCTCCTTAGGTCTCGTGTTTTACCACCAACCTTTGGGATTTTGCTATGATTTCCAAAACCATTATCCCCATTTCAAGAATGGCAATCATAGGGGATCCATTTCCTTGGCTTTACTCTAGACAGATAAAGGGGATCCCTAGTTCTCTCAATAATAAGAGAAAGAAAGAAAGAAAGAAGAATAGAGGAGTGAGCTAACATTTAACTCAGCTTATAACCCATGACATAAAGACCTCAGACTGGGTCACAATTAACCCATTTTCCCCATTCTAAAAGCCTTATCTGTCTATGAGCCAGAGATGCGGCTCCATGGTAGATTATTTGCATCATATGCTAGGCTCTAGGTTCAATCCCCAACATGGAAAATCAGTAACTAAGAGTTCTAAAAATAAAGCTAAGAAAAAAGCTCATCCAGGGTATATAATTCCCTACCTGTTTTTTTTCTTTCTTCTATTTTTTATGTTTAAAAAATATATTTCTCCTTCCTTTCAAATTATTTGACTTTTATTGACATGAACACAAACAGAGTTTAACCCTCCTACCATCAAGATGTGTTGATTCTCAAGGCCACAGTTATTGTCTGGTCCTCTTTCCCTTTCTTTATTACTCTTTATGGGGAACATTGGGATGGGGTGGGGGAGAGTTCCTGTGTAGCGCTCATCTGAATAGGCTCTTAAAATGAGTAAAAAAGGAAATGATGAAATCACAGTATCACCAATACTGTTTAAAAATATTCTGACCCTTTGTATCATCAAAGTTAACGCTGGGTTACAGGATTGCATTGAGCCTTCACAGAGAAAGGAATCAATGACTATTGACATTTCTAGCACAATAGGTGTTAAGATACAGTGTGTTTTTTCCGATGTGTCTGAGAAGGTTTTACTCGGTATTTAATATGGCTTCTCTAGCAACAATAAATATCAAATTCTATTTCCTACTTTCCTGAATGTTCAACAAATGCCAAATATTAAAACTATATATAAATCTTGAGCACATGTGGTTACATGATTTTTTCCTGTTTTACATTTATGTTAATTGTCATTCCAGCATTTCCACTGTGTGATTTTCTTTTTTTCTTTCCTTCCTTCTTTCTTTCTTTCCTTCTTCCTTCCTTCCTTCCTTCCTTCCTTCTTTCCTTTCTTTCTTTCTTTCTCTCTTTTTCTTTCTTCCTTTCTTTCTTTGGAGTTTCAGCTCCATATTGATTACTCCTTGGATAAATGCTGTTCATACTTAGTAAAAAGGTCAATATTATTGATAGTTAAGGAAAAGCTAAAAAGCCTATCCTAATGCTAACAGTCTGAATTACATGCTTATAAGACTCTGTTAATTCTGTCTTTAATAACTTTATTAAACAAAGATTTATTTGTGTCTCCATGATTTGCCTACTATTAAATGTATAAAGATAGTCCTGTTTAAAAATTCGCCTGCTATTCTGAAGGTTAAAAACATATTTATACATATAGGGAACTTACTTTTAAAATTATTTCAATGATTTGCAAAATGATTTAAAAGATTCTCAAAATCACCAGCACAATTTATTAAAGAGTATTCAACTCATTTGGGTGTGACTCATACTTTGAGAGACAGTATTTGAAAAGTCATCCCAGTTTGTTTTCTTTGATTAGAGTCAAAGATTTCATTTGTTATTTTAATTTTAGGAGAGGATTTGAGAACTACATTGTACTTTTTTTCCTCCCTTGGGTTGTTTTTCTTAAGGTCATCCCATAATTGGAATGAGTCTACAAAGAAGGGGAAAATAGGTACTGTATCTTGTAAAGAGATTCTAAGTTGTGAAATCTAGAAATAGATTTCACCTGTTCATTCTCTCCTTGTCCTCTATTGCCAGAAAAATTTGAGAATTCACTGGACAAATGAATAATGAATGTATACAAATTCACTTTTTAAATATCCAAAATGAAAATGTAAAATTTTCAAGTACTAAAATTTTACTACATCTGTGTAATCTTAAAATGGAAATTCTCAGTGCTAGCAAAGTTAGTCTGAAGCAAACCAAACACCACCTAAGTAGTATAAACATATCAAATATGTATGTGGTAGAGGATGGGGCGGGAGAGAGAAGGGAGACAGACAGGAAGGGATGGAGTGGGAATGAGAGAAGAGAGGAGGAAACTGGGAGAAAGACAGAGGTAAGAAAGAAAATACATTAAAGTTATTTGTACTCTGGAAACATTAGGGAGATGATTCACTCTTCCTACCTTTAATCACTTTGATGGGACTCTATCTAAATGAGCTGCTTTTGAAAGTTCTTTCGTGGAATACACTGAGACAGACAGGTAATTTAACCTTTTCCTAACAATGCAGAGACATCATTATAAAGATTGAGGAATAAAGGTCTCAAACATACTGATGGATAGCCAGATATTTGCCCTTTATATTAATTAGTCAGACTAGCCAGCTTTCTCAAGTAATTCCACCTAGTTTTTATATTTTTCAGTTAGCTTTTATTTTTTCCATGCTTCTTTTTAAAACTTCTCTTCAATTGACTATGATTTTCCAAATCTAAATCACTACACATTACAAAGTACTATAATAAGTTTGTTAGAATTTTATGTAAAGTATAAGCAATTGCTGAGGAAGAACCTTAGAAATTCCAATGTATGATATGTATATATAATTTAGCCTAGAATTTGTGGAAATCTATTTAAATACCTAAAAGTAGTAATAATCCTCCAGCCTTCTTGTTTTCTTTTTTTTCTTAACCACAATCTAGACTGGAATATCTTTATATTCTAGATATGAAGATCAAGGATGGAACTAATTGCTAAATCGTTATTATATTCACCTATAAAATGAATTGCTTGTGTAAAGAAATATATTTGTGTATGCACATGTATACATATGCATACATATACATATATACATACATATATACACACATATATAATGAAATGCATATATAAATAATAAATATTATCTGTTAAAGACATTTTTTCTATTCATGAAATTTGATATGAATGCTTGCTTTCTTTAGCAGATTCAGTTATGTAGGTACTTACAGAATTAAACACCCATTTTTACAGGTGACAATAGTTTTGTGAAACAACAAACTTGTTTATTTCTGGAATTTTCCATTTCACATTTTCAGTCAATGGCTAACCATAGGCAACTGGAACTATTCAAAAGTTAAACTGTAGATGAAGTGGGACTATTATATAATGAATGTTTACATGAAATACATGCAACCTACACTAGTAACAATTATGCAGCGTATTTATAAAAATAAAATAGTGTAATACTGTACATATAATATGTACTGTTTATGTAATAATGCTATGTAACATATAAAATAGTATACTGTATATATAATAATAGCATTCTTTATATGTAATATATAATTATACAGACTGTGCTGTATATATAATATATATTTGTTAGCTGTTTATAATAGTATATTTTGTTTTGTTTTTTATAAAGGTAATACATGGACAGAATCTTCAAGCACTCTAGTTCTCTTTAATTATAATCCAGTTATTTGTTCAATAATCATTCCTTGTATATCCTTTATATACCAGATTTGGTATGACAAATACAATAATTAAAGCATTACATGAGTAGTGTAGGATTACCTTGATCTTGTAATCAATGAGAAATAGGATTTACAAAGCAGGAAGGGCAATAGGAACTAAACTTCTAGGCTAAGAACATGCTTAATGAACTTTATTAGTTAAAAACAATTTCAGAAGGTATCTATTTCAGAGTTTTCCCTATGTAAAAATTTTAGATATGTAAGGCAACTTACTATTTGCTTTCATATACCCTTCCTCCCATACTCCTGGGTAGCAATGGTTTTAGCTCAATTCCTTTTCCTCCCATCCAGGCTCTGATTTGTACTATCATTTAGATTGAAATACAGTATACAGTCCAACACTCATTTATCAGTGAGAAGACTGAGCCCAGGAAAATAAAATATTTTCCCAAGGTTATCACTTTATTTTAAAATTACTATTGATTTAATTTTTAATTGATCTAATTTTTCTAGAAGGTTTAAGATCATGACAAAATTAATCAGGAAATAGGGAGACTTCCCCAATATCCCTGTTCACCCTCTTCCCCCAAAGCTTTAAAACCAACATCCTATGATATTGAAGTTGTAGGGTTAAGTCTTGGTGTTTTAAGGTTTGGACAAATGTGTCTACCGTTGTTCCAGTGAGAATAGTTTTGCTGTCCCCAAATCCTCTGTGCTTCATTGTTTCATCAGCCTTTGGCAACCAGGAATCCTTCCAATATCTTTGTAGAGTTTATAAATTTTTTATTGTGAAAATACCATACAGAGGCGTTACAATTATATGGGCAAGGTAATGAGAACATTACTTATCAAGCATTGTTTCCTCCTCCTTTGTTTCCCCTTACCATACCTTCCCATCTCCCACCCCCATCCCCTCCCGACCCTACTGGCCAAAGTTGTAAAGTTTGTTTTTCAACATAACGACTTGTACATCTCATTGTTTCAATTTTTTTTCTCCAGAAAAGGATATACTTGGAATTATACAATGTACTTTCTTTTGCTTAGTAGTGTATGTGGCTTGATAATTTCTTCCTTTCTACCACTGTATAATATTCCATTGTCTGAGGAGCCACACTTTATTGTGCTCTCATTGGGGGTTCATCTTAGTTGTTTCTAAGCATTGACAAGGATGAAGAAAGCTGTAGTAAACATCTCTGTTCAGGTTTTTGTGTAGACGTAAGTTTTCAATTCATTTGGGTAGATACTAGAGGGTGATTACTAATCATGTAATAGGAATAGGCTTGGTTTTAATAAACTGACAAACTTTTCCAAAGGGCTGTACCAGTCACGGAATGAATGAAAGCTGTTCTGGTAGGGCTTTTGTGTTTTGTTTTTGTTTTTTTTTTACTATGTAGTCCAGGGTGTAATTAAACATGATTCCCCTGCCCCTACCACCTCACACTTTCAGACTGAGCAGTATGCTACGATTTTTACTGAAAAGTAGTTTTAATGTATTAGGTACAAACAAGCATCAGCCTTAAGTAATGTAATGGCAAGGTGTAGGAGAAGCATTCTGTATACTTTTGTGATTAGGTCTCAGTCTTCTGGTGAGCCTGTGACCTTTCCTGTGACCTTCACCAGTGCTCCTCAGATCCACACTGCCACTCCACTCATGGAAGATGAAAGGGGCTGGAGATGGGTATTTCCCTTCCCCCAGGTAGATTAAACTTTAACAAAAACTGCAGCATATTAGGTTCTACTAAAATAGTTTCTCCTAAGGGCAGACCTTATTAAGCAGAATAGAATGGCATGACACAATCTGACTTACATTTTAATAGGCTCTCTCTGGCTGCTGGATTGAAAATATAGACAATAAGGAAGCAAGCATGGATATAGAGAGAATAGTTATGAGGTAGTTGCGATAATATGAGCAAAAGATGATGGTTGCTCAGATAATAACTATTGAAGTGTTGCGAATAGGTCAGATACTGGTAATAATTTTATTGTAGAATAGGAAAGTACTTCCTAATTGAGTAGAGGATGCAAGGGGGAGAAAGTGACCCCAAAGTTTTTTTGGCTTGGGGTAAAACTGAATTGTTAAAGTTTCCATTGTCTGAGATGGGCAAGTCTGCAGAAGGAGTAGGATTTAGGATTTAGAGCTCAGGAATTCTGTCTTGCCTATATACATACATACATACATACATACATATATATATATATATATATATATATATATATATATATCCCATTTAGACTATTGCGGAATTGTGGAGTGGGTAATTATCTATGTGAATCTGAGGAAGAGAATGATCTAAACTAGATGTGTTAACATGGAAGATGTCATCATGCTCCTGGTTCTTAAGCTACCTACTGGAATTCTCCAAGGCAGTGAGCCTAGGAATGTCTAGAAAGAGGAATGAAGATTGAGTGCTAGCACATACCAAACTACAGAAGACTGGAATAATAGTTGGGGAAGAAGAAAAAAATCAGCATGATAAACAGAAGCAAATGCAGTTGATGGAAGGAAAACTGAGACTCGACCTTAAGATTGATCACAGAATGGAGAAGATTGGCACCTGGTCTAGAGTGGTTTCTGCGGAATAAGGGGATCAGGCTTCTTGGATGTAAGAAAGATAGGAATAGAACATTTGGAGATATTAAGCATAGGAAATTCTGTCAAGATATTCTCCTAAAGAGAACAAACTCATTAAATAAGTAAAATAAAATTTAACAAGAGGTAACATCTAGCATATGACTTAAAAGAAATATTTTACATTAAAAAAAATAGATGTTATAAGCTGGGTGCCAGTGGCTCACACCAGTAATCCTAGCTACTCAGTAGGCTGAGATCTGAGGGTCGCGACTCAAAGCCAGCCTGGGCAGCAAAGTCCATGAGACTCTTATCTCTAACAACCAGAAAACTGGAAGTGGTGCTTGCTGTGGCTCAAGTGGTAGAGCGGTCACCTTGAGTTAAAGAGTTCAGGGATAGCACACAGTTCCAGAGTTCAAGCCCCACAACCAAACAAAACAAAAATAGAAGTTATAACTCTAGATTTGGACTGATGGGAATTATTGAATAGGTGCCAAAAGTAAATTGTAATATGGTGAAGAGAAGATATTACTAATTGAAGAATAGGATAAGTTATTGGGAGATTTGAAAATTAACATCTGAAATATATTCCTAACTAAAAAAAAATGTCTACTCCACCATTCATATATTTTCTTTATAATCCCAGTCAAATGTTTAACCCACTTAGGAATAATACTGGTTAAGTATTGATTTCTTATCTTATTAAAATAATTAATACTAAAATGTGTGTTAGGGTTACACTCTCAACTAAAGTCAGTTACACTTTTAAGAGTTGCAATAAAACAATCCTCTAATAGGAAGATTTTTTTTGAGTGGCATTATTTTGATCTCTTGAAATATTATTCCTTTCATATTTGGCTTTCAGAGAGTAAAGGAGATTGAATTAGTGTTAGTATCCAGATTCAACAATGCTCCAAATCAATCTTAAGTCCAGGAGATGTATTAAATCTAAAGTGAAAACTAAGTTAAGTTTCTTGACTACCCCAGAGGAGGTCCCTGCCCCCACCTACCTATCAGAGTCTCATACCAGAATCTTACCATAGTTCAGTACACTAGTCACACATTATCTACTGTTTCACTTGCCATGGTTTAAGTTACTTGCACTCAACTACAGCCTGAAAATATTAAGTGGAAATGATCCTGATATCTATTCACCCTCATCTTCGTGGTTTGATAATCTAGGATCACTGAAATAAATGATCCTTTTTCTGACAGAATTAGAAGGCAAATAGGAGCCAACAACATCCAATAACTACATCACTCACCTCTGTCCTCTCATTCTTTACTTACAGTACCATCTCACATTATCACAAGAGGAAAGGGAGGAGGGTTGTACAATAATATACTTATAATAATGTAAGTAGGTTTAAGAAGGTATTTTGAGAAATCACATTCACATATTTTTCTTTTCCCTCCTTCCCTCCCTCCCTCCCTCCCTCCCTCCTTCCCTCCCTCCCTTCCTTCCTTCCTTCCTTCCTTCCTTCCTTCCTTCCTTCCTTCCTTCCTTCCTTCCTTCCTTCCTTCCTTTCTTCCCTCCTTCCTACTTTATTTCTTTCCATCTTTTTTTCTTTTCCAGTCCTTTGGCTTGAACTTTGAGCCTTGGTGCTGTCCCTGAGCTTCTTTTGCTCAAGGCTAGTGTTCTACCACTTGAGCCACAGCTCCACTTCCTGCTTTTTGATGGTTAATTGGAGATATGAATCTCAAGGACTTTCCTGCCCAGGCTGGCTTTGATCGTTGATCCTCAGGTCTCAGCCTCTTGAATAGTGAATAGTTAAGATTATGTGTGAGCCACTAGTACCTGGTTTCACATAACCTGTATTACAGTACATTGTTATAACTGCTTTTTTATTACTGCTAACTCTCTGTGTGTGTGTGTGTGTGTGTGTGTGTATGTGAGTGTGTGTTTGTGTACATGTGTTCTACCTGGAATTGAGCTGCTAAGCAAGCAAGCAAGCACATTCTACCACTTGGGCCATTTCTCTTCTGATCTCCCCCAACATTTTTACTTTATTTTTCAGACAGGGTCTCACTAACTTTGCCCTGGTTGACATCAGATCAGAGCCTTCTAACTCTCAAGTTGCTGGTTTGAAGAGGTGTGTTACCATATCCAGATAACTTTGGTTCTTACTAGCCTTGAACCATGATCCTCTTATTTCTATCTCCCTAGTACCTGGAATTACAAGTGTACACTATGCCTGCACATACATATACCATATGCCTGAACATATACCATGCTGTCCCTGTTGTTCTCAATTGATCCTAATTTATACATTAAGAATTATCATAGATAGTATGTATGGTGTAGGGAAAATATAGTCTATATAATATCTATAGTGTTTGGTATAATCTGAGGTTTCTAGAATATTCAGTGTGGGGGGTGGGGAATCTTGGAAGGTATTCCCTGCAGATAAGAAGGAATACTGTAGTGTCAAAAATGGTTTATTTGTGCCTGTAATGAGTTAATTTGAAAGGAAATTAGGTGCTTTATAATGAAGAACCTTCCAGTTTGGGAACCAGTTTACAGGTAGCTTTGGAATGCTCCTTCATAAGTCAACTTTCAGTGAAGCAAAGCACTTTGAAAGTTTAAGTAGATTTGTTCTTCCTGAACCAGATTTTCCTGAGCCTATGCCACATACACATGTACAAAATGATGGCCCTTTCCTTTCTCCATTTCAATCACATTGCTTTAGCACCCATGGGCTAAATTTCCCATACCTCCCTAAGGAGCTGAGTATGAACCCAATCAAAGCTTCTATGAGCCCCTAAAATCGAGGCTATGGCTCTACCTATGGGTAGAGCCATGTAAGTCCAAGAACTCTGAACCCTGACCCCATCCTCAACGAGACCTATTTAAACTATTTAACCTATTTAATGGAGATCACATACTGTCGTATACCTCATAGCTATGAATCACTGATCTACTATTGCAAAATGTGGCTTTCTTTAACTAGTTGTAGCATGCATACACATAAACACACATGGAATATTTGCCACACGTTAAGGAGTTCCGTCCCCTACACTCCATTATACATAAAAGTGTGTTTTTAAAAAAATCAGTGACTGTCCAGGTAAACGATTGAATAAAATTGGCTTCTAAACTATTCACCCTCAGGAGCAGCCTTTATGTTTCTTAAGAATATATGAGCCAAGGGTTAATATTCTATGTATGGGAGACATTTAATGGGTAAATCTAAAAGCAGCTAAGAACATAGCATCCTGTGTATAACTTTCATAATTGTGCGCTCCTCCAGAGATAATGGATATCATTATCAGCGGCGCCTGTCCTAGAGAACTTGGCAAGGTTATGATTGTTTGTTACAGCTTTGGTTATATTAACATACACATTAATATTTATAAATATTTGATGTCATGTTAATTTTTCATATAAGATGATTTATGTAATGTTGCTGTGCCCTGTTAGAGGGCATTTGTGATATGCTTCAAAAGGGAACTGAATTGATGCATGTTCTTTAAGGGAACTTGCCTGTATATCACTGTTCTTGCGATGCATTATTCTGAACAAAAGTGTTTCAAAATAAATTATGTGAATTGTGGATTTACTCCATTAACATTTTAAATAAAACATAAAGGGAAGGATCATGCTGGAACTCTTGCAGCATTTGAGAAGAAGCTATGTTCTCTAGGAGTAGGACAAAGTTTACTGATTTTTTTTTTTCAAAAACGAACTTACCAAGTAAGCTGTGGTTTTGAATTTTTTTGCATGATGTTATATACTGTACATAGCATGCAACCTAGGATGTCCAGAAAAGGATCTTAGCCGGGGTGGGGAAAAAATTGCAATACTTGTGAGTTTGGGGCAGGGTGGGGGGTGGTTTGCAGGGTTTGGTTAAGGTTTTTTTGCTAAAGTATATTTACTCTGACCAAATTTGGACATTAAGGGGACTGAATATAAATTAAAGAGAATATTATGATTAATAAGTCAAATGTAAGTTACTAAATGAATATTTTCTTTAGGTGAAAATCTTAATTTGTTTCCAGATAGTTTATGAAGCCTTAAGCAGAAAATTAGTTACTATATATATATATATATATATATATATTATGACAACTATAAAACCAGTAATATCTAGTATAAAGAATCATAGATTTATTTAGTATTGTAGTAATCTGTAATAATGCAATTCATCAGATCACATTAAGAGATCAAATTATGATTTTTTTTACTTACTACTCCATTTTGATGAAAGGAGTCATTGAATAAAATACATCAAATAAAATCCTCAGAAGCCCTATTGTATGTTAACTCACTTCTTTTTTATTATGTTGAATATTACCATATATCTTTGTTTTCTAGGTGGGTATTTTTAACTATCGTCTGTAGTTATACTCTTTTTTTCAACTATCATTTTCTTCAACTTTCGTTGTTTCTTTTATTCTCTGTTGAGATTTAAGTTTTTTTCAAGGCAAGCAACTCATTAATATTTTTATTTTTTTGTGACCCAAAGTGAGACATTATACTGTGATACAGCACCATGTACAGAGTAAATCTGAGAATTTTGTAAATCTTTATTTAAATTATATTTTGAATTAAACATTTTCTTCTTCTAAAATTATAATCAGGTAATAATTTGTTACTTTTTCTTTCATCCTTGTCACTGTATTAAATCCTTGAAAAACTCAAGAAATCAACTCAAGAAATTAGCTTTGATTTGACATAAAGTTTGGCTTGCTCTTTCCAACTAGCTTTACAAAATTGACAATTAGTGTAAGTAAAATATAATGGACCTTTTCCCTCAAATTTTCATACTCAAATTAATTCTGTCATTCCAATTATTCATATCACCAAAAACTATAGCAGGTCATAAGAAAGAAAAAAGATGTCCTAATTTGAGGCCACCCAGAAAGATCTCCACCAAAGAAGTGTGAGGAATGTGGAAATCGATGTGCATTTGCAGGGAACAAGTAGCTAATATTGATCAGAGTAGAGACAACAAGTCATTTTAGATTTATGTAATAAATATCATATAAAGGGTTGCTAATGTACATAGCCAAGAAAAGAAATTAGCAGTCACTAACCTGTAAAGTATAAATAATTTGAATTAACACTTAAGTCAACTCAGCTTAGATTATGCTATAGGCTAGAGATCCATTTGCATTTCATAACATACAATCGGGAAAAGAATACATAGAAATAAGTAGTTTTAAAGTATCATAAATCTGTACTGTCAAATATTAACCTTGGTTTTCAGAAATTTTGAAGGATGAAGAATAAAAATATTTGAAAGGTAGAGTATTGTATATGATCAGAAAGTTATAAAAACATAGTAACTGAAAATTTTAAACATATCATCAGAACCAACTCATTAGCAAGAATGCAATAAATAGCCAATCAAGAAATATGTGTATGCTAGGTGTCAGTAGGTTCATTTATGCCTATAATCCTAGCTATTCAGGAGGATCACAGTTGGGAGGAAGCCCAGGCAGAAAAGATCACCATAGATCACCACTTTGACTTAGATTGTATTATTTCATCAACTTCTAAAAACTCATCATCCTCAAAGGGAGAACACTCTCAGAAATCATAAATACAAAATTAGTGTAATGTCATTGAAATCCAGAAGTTATATTTAAGCACAGTTTTAGGTATCATATATTAAAAATAGTAGTATTTCTATTAAGAGTGTTATTGAATTTAAAATATTATAAAGCAAAATTTCTAGGTATACTAGGCAATTTTATTAGTGGTATTCTTGCCAAGTTTGAAAACAAAAGCAATAATCAATAGCAGATCTGGTGAGAATAAATATATCAAATTTATCCAATAACAAATTACATTTCTGTTTTATAGGTGATTCATAATCATAGTGTTAATTGTCACCCAAATGGTATACCATGTACTTAAGAAGTAGCATAATAAATTAAAGTTAAAATCCCATGTAAACTACTTTTTGAGAAGCCAATTTCTCTAGTTACAGATGTTTAATATAGGTAGGTAGCAACTTTTCATAACTAATTAAAGGGAGGAGAATGACTCAACAAATTATACCAATAATATAAACTGGTCACCAATGGCTCATACATGAAATCTAAGTACTGAGAATCTGATCAAAGCCAGCTTGGGCTGGAAAATCTGAAAAACTCTTATCATCAATTAACTACACACACACACACACACACACACACACACACACACACACACGAGCATGCACGAAGAATAGAAACAGTTAACCAATTCTGTATACTTTCCACATCAACTCTAGCAGTGTACAGTTGCTACTTAATAAATATGTACTGTCTGAGTCAAGCAGAAAAGGTCAGATAAGTTGATGTTAGAGAAATGAACCCTAAGATATGTATTCAAATGTTTTTATTCTTTCAGGTGATTGTTTCTAACACATTTATAAGATGATTTCTTTGTTGCTTTGTATGTCCCTCCCCCATGGTATAACCCTTGCTTTCACTGTATTTGATGTTGGTATAATTTGTGGAGGGGAAGGGAAAAAACAAATCGTTTAAATAGGGATACAGATGGATCCATTGCAACAATGAGATGTACAAGTCGTTATATGGAAAAACGAACTTTACAACTTTGGTGGGGGTGTGAGGAGGATTAGGTGGGGAGGCTGGGGGGGTAGGGGGAAGGAGAGGAAGGGATGGGAAGGGGAAACAAAGGAGGAGGCTACAATGCTTGATAAGAAATGTACTCATTATCTTGCCCATGGAATTGTAACCCCTCTGTACAGTATTTTCACAATAAAAAAATTCAAAATAAATAAATAAATAATCCTAAAAAATAAATATTTACGATTAAGACAAAGATGTGAGATTATAGCATTGGGTCATATGAATCATTGCATTCAGTCTATGGTAAAGCAATACCTTTTCTATTTTTTCTGAGTTGTACTATAATAGCAGTAACTGGTTAGATAAATGGAAGTTACTACCAATAAACTCTAACCCTTTAAAGTTTAAAAATACTCTCATATGATGTTCACAAAATCAATGCTAAGCTGCTATAGAGGGACTCTCTATTACTTTTCTTGTGGTAGTTTCAGCCTCAGGATAAACTGGAATGGTGACTTGAGGACCACTCAGTCTGTTAAGAGTGATAGTCATCCTCCTTGTGTCAAGTAGATTTGTAGCCCGTCACCCACATAACAAAACATAATCTAATTATTTCTATAGTTCTTCCTTATTTGTTAATGTAAGTATAAAATATAAATATAATAGGGATTTGAGAAGTGAAGAGCCAACAGAGTAATTGTATTTTACAATTTAACTGTAACATATGGCATGCCCACACATGTAAAATGAATGTGCCAACTACAGTCAATCACTTAACAGTTTATCAGTACAACAGGTTATGGCAAAATACAAAATCAGTTTGCCTGCCCTGAGATACATCTGTTAAGGAAGAGAAACCTACATGAGATAAGGCAATAATTTATTGCTCTTCCTTGTCCTGAAAATAAGTCTTATCATTTACTATTTCTGAGTCTTTGAAAAAGAAACTACTCAGGAAGCTGAGATTTGAGAATCACTGTTTGAAGCCACCCAGGCAAGAAAGTCTATAACACTCTTATCTCCAATTAACTATCAAAAAGCTAGAAGTAGGGCTGTTGCTCAAGCGGTAGAGTACTAGCTTTGAGCAAACGGTTCAGGAACAGCACCCAGGCCCTGAGATCCTGGGCTGCATAAACAAATGAAAACAATAACAAAAATATTCTCACCTATTATAAGACTTACTTATTATAAGACTTGAAATCAATGTTGATTTGGTGTTTTAACATTTTATCATTAATATTTTATATCCAATAAAGTAACAAATGAGGAGTTAATTTCCTGCTCTGATTACAGTTATTTTATGTCAAGTCCTGCTTTTCAGAAGAGCTATAGATAACCATTTTAAGGTTAATCTGTCGCTGTGTGTTGAAGTGCAAAAGAAAACCATTCAAAAGTCCCAAGAATGAAATGTAACAGAATTCACAAGGGGTCAATAAAGATGTGTATTTTCCTTCCTACTATGATCTATCACTATTCAGAACAATTGATTAGACAGATTCATTATTGTTTTGCAACCACACATAAAGCATTATTATCTACATTTTTTCCCTAAGGTTTTCTCCTGGACAGTTTTTCAATGGTTTGTAATTTCAAGTAGCAGCAAGCTTACAATTCACCCTGTTTAACTTTCTTAGTGCTTTAAAGAGGATTACCAAATTCTACAAGCTAAAGGCTATTGGAGCAGTTACAGCCTTCTTGAAATTTTTTTTTTATCACAATGACAAATGTTTATCATCCTCACACTATAGTGAGTCTTTAAAACAGTGATTTTGCTTTATCCTCATAAATCAATCATGGAAGAATGAAGTATCATTCTAGAGTTGAAATCTAAATAAAGCCAGTTTAGTCTTAAACTATCATTTAGAAATATGTGCTGAGAGCTACAGTAATATTAGAGCAATATATAAAGGAATTATAAAATATAGCATATTGGAGGCAATTTTATTATAAATCTATAGAAAACAAAATGGATAAGTTTGCTGTGGTAGAGTAGAAACTAAAGATTTTTCAAATTAGGATTTTCTCAAAAGCAACTGTAAAATATTTTCGTTTAAAAGTCTCATTAAGGTAAATGTGCATGTGGGTGCATTTGTGTGTATATATATGAGTATGTTTAAGAAGTGTGGGAGTTTAGTCCCCAGTGTTGTGTGTGTGTGTGTGTGTATGTGTGTGTGTGTGTGTGTGTGTGTGTGTGAGAGAGAGAGAGAGAGAGAGAGAGAGAGAGAGAGAGAGAGAGAGAGGTCATGTTGATTCTTTCAATAAAATCTAGTTTTCATTTCATTGTATGAACTCCTATATGAGTGAACTACTTTATGACCAGAGCAGGTTCCATTTCCCCTGGAATTATACATTATTTTAAAGTGTTTGAGCTCTGAAGTCATTATTCTTGGTTATTCTATTTACACTGACCAATTTTCTCACTTTTCAATATTCTGATGTGAGGGCAAAAACAATAGCAACTATTTTTTTGATGTTGTGAGCATTTAGAGTTAATACACGTAAGACAATGGGCACACTGTCTGCCATAGGAATCCATTAGGGCAAGGCGAGTGAGAATGAAGGACAATGGGGCAAGAGCCAGGTACAGTTGTGGTCATTCCAGTAGTTGAGACAACAGTGAAACTTGTGAGAACGCATTCCCCATGGTTCCTAGTAATGCAAAGGGGGAAAAGGGTAACATCCTTAAGTATAACAATGATACCCTGTTAACATCATCCTTCAAAAACCAATTCTATCAGAAGAAGGAAATAATGATAAGTGGTGATATTTAATGCTAAAGATTTAAGAGCTTTCAGCATGAGCAATATTTTTAATATAGAAATAGCATAGAGTTGACCTATAAATGCCTAGATTCTAGATAAAGCTCTTACATTTTTGATGCTTCTTCTAGACTTCTGTTAAATGTGATAAATGTTGTGTTAATTTCTATTCCATGTCACCCAAAATATCCTTTAGTTTTCATAATAGAAGCAAATATATATTAAAAAGAGTTGTCCCCAAACCTACGTAATTTTAAAGTCACACTCATATACACATAATATTGAGCAAACCGTTGTTGCTGTTAATTTTGTTTTGTTTTTGTTGCTGGGGGTTGAACCCAGGGCTTCATATAGGCTAAGCATGTGTTCTGAGCACTCATGTACTCTACATATCCTGCCCCAATCAGCAAACAGTTATATATAATTATTAAAATTATTAAAATGCATAGAAAATACAATCTTAATTTGTAGCTTATTTATTTTACTACTCTTAGACTGAATGACTGAAAAAGCTGATTTTGAAATGTCACTAAATTTGTAAATGGAGTTTCTTTAGATGGATATTCTCAGTCTTCTCATTTTGTGAATTTTGGTTTCTTCTTTAGATGGGAATATGACACTTTTGAAAATAATTAAGATAGATATGCTTGCTCCAACTTCTTTTTTAATGAGGATATACTAATATATATTAGATATATATATATATATATAATGCTAATATATAGAGAGATCTATTTGCTTTGTACATAATATTTTGCCCATAGCAATGTGTCTCATGCATACAAATGTTCTAGGCTTGTTGATGATGCTAAGTTATTGGCTCTTTCCTTGGGAATTCTGATTTTGTATATCTGAGATTGAGGTTGGGAATGTATGTATACGTTCTCAAGAACCCTCATGTGAATCTGATATAGGTGATCTAAAGATTATAATTTTTAAATAAATGTCTGGACTTGATAGCCTAGTTGTTATCAACACAATCTTCAAATTTTGATAAAGAAAAAATTTGTTACTAAAATGTTCAAAACAAATATAGGGTGATTTTGTGTATATGTGAAAATAAGTATTACCTGTATCACAGTCTGATTTAAACCTAGTTTCTAACTAACAGTGTAAACTCTTGGGAAAAGATTCCAGTACATTCTGATCAGTGTAAACAGCCTAGATGTAAATGTGCAACTCCATTAAACCAGAGCTGTACACTAGGAATTTCACATATACTCTCTTCCTTCTAGCACCTTTCTTAGTTTATCTTCAGCTTAGGCTAGTTCTCCCTTTTCTTTCTCTTAACTCAGATTCTCTCTCTCTGCCAATTTCCTCCCTTTTTAAAGACTCTCAGCTCATAATCTTCTCATGGCCTACTTTTTTCCCTTTCCTCCTAGATATCTTATTCAAGGATAAAAGAGGAGAAGGTGAATCATAGGCTTTCATAGATTTTTGTGGATTAAGAATGCTGGATTTGGAGGCTAGGGCTAGGAAAGAAATATACGGTAAACATAGAAAGCAGGATGCTTACTCTCTCTGCCCAGGATAAATTCTTTCTTCTCCCAGTCTGCTCTAGGAATGGCTGAACTAAATAAAACTCATAGCTATATCTTCATGAGCATAATTAAAACCCAGATCCTATGACCTTTTGGTACTGGCTTTATTTCAGTAGGAGTCATTGGTCATCTTATAGTCTTTTTCTAGTTTTCCTCTCTACAGAACTTTTCACACCACAGAGCAAAACAGACTTCACTGTCTTAACATATTTGGAAGTTTTAGGCAAGAGGGTGGCTTTACCTAAAATATTGTCAGAAACATACTTTCCTTTCCCATTTGGGGAGTCTTCATCTGAGAGTAGTATTCCTGGTACCATCTTTAAATGAAGCAATTCCATAACTTTAGTCTTCTTGACACAAACTCTGGTGACTGAAATAAAGATTTATGGTTAGTTTCATAGAGAAACTAGAGGTCAAATGTAGGTTAGTTTGAAAGTCAAGGAGAAATAAAACATTAAAAACGCATATGTTGTGTTTACAATGAGAAAGTCTTAGGAAAGTTTGTCTCATTATATTCATTTCAGGTAAACACTCACTTATGAAAAGCTTGGAGATAATGTTTTGATACAGTAGAACATTAGGCTACCTAATGTGTATGCGGAAAGTAGCAGTCATATCAGTGTGATGAACATCTTTCTTCTGCCATCTTCAGACAAAAATATAACTCTTAAGATAGTGAGACACACATATATATGTAGGTAAAATGTGAAACCACCTCTCCACTTATGTATTTTTAGTTGATATTTCACAGACAAGAAGACTGAACTGTAAGTGATCTGTTAATGATTTGGGATTTTAAACAGTTCACTCTGAAAGCTGGTTCTTGTAATCAAGTTTGACATGAAAATAGTACTGTCATTAAATTCAAGGAAATACCATAGTTTAATGCTTAATCATATTAAATTTAAGATAATTTGTATGTCATGAAGCTATATTTTGGAAACATGAATTTGAACTTTACTACTGAGCAGACCGAATATCTGCGTAGATTTTTAGCCTTCAGAGCACTTGGGTATTAAGTTGTAGCTTCAGGAAGCTGATAGGGAAAAGCATCTATTTATTCATTCCATTTAAATGCTTAGAGAATACCTATATGTAATTAAAATGTCTACAGTGACAAGTGATAGTCCTAGGAATGATTTCTAACAGAAACAGTATCTCTCTTTCCAAAAGAAAATTCTCACCCCTTTACCTGTTTCATGAATTGCCAAGATTATTTCTTGCCGTGCATGTGAAGCAGGTTAAAATTTTTCTTTCTTTCTTTCTTTCTTTCTTTCTTTCTTTCTTTCTTTCTTTCTTTCTTTCTTTCTTTCTTCCTTCCTTCCTTCCTTTCTTTCTTTCTTTCTTTCTTTCTTTCTTTCTTTCTTTCTTTCTTTCTTTCTTTCTTTCTTTCTTTCTTTCTTTTCCTTTCCTTCTTTCAGCAGTTCTGTTTGCCCTATACAATTTTGTGTGTAAATGTTGTTTTGGTGATAGAAGGGTTAATAGGCATCACAAATACTAAAAGGGCAGAACTGAGGATTTACACTTTCAAGCTAACTCCTTAAAAATAACAGACTATATTATCAGGATGTTAACATATACCTAACAGGTCACATATGCCCCACACGAAGAGTTTTAGTCCTCCTATGAATTCCACTCCTATGACACAAATGGTTTTGTCTGACTGTTCTAACCTCTCACGGTACCTTGAGCAAAACAACTCATGTCACTCAAAAAGAAGTGAGGCTCCATTAAAGATGAGTCCCTAATATTACCTTACATAATCTACAATGAAAATGATAACACTTTTAAAGCATAAAATGGAAAAGAATATCCAAAGGAGGCTAAGATATGTGGAAAAACACTTTTTAAATGCTAGTCTCTGACTATAAGAATTTTTTTTTTTACATATTCTTCTTTGTCTTCACACTGTAAGGATTCAGACATCTCATAATGCTCAGAAAGATCCTCCAGTCAGAATTTCCTCCTTGCAATACAATGTTGTGTTAAACGTCATCCAATTGTTCAGCTAATTCTTATGCTTCTCCAATTTTACTGGATATGATGTTTTTATTGGGGTTCATGGAAGCATGGCTAATGACATCAGCAAGCTTTGTTATTTCTCACTGCCAAGTTTTCTACACAACTTACACTTTTGTCACTCAAACTGTACCCAATTGCTGCAACGATTCATCTTAAAGCCCAGGAGTAGAGGGACTTTTAAATGGACCCCTTCTTGGGATTGTGTGTGTGTGTGTGTGTGTGTGTGTGTGTGTGTGTGTGTGTGTGTGTGTGTGTGTGTGTTTTAAAAAAAAGGCAGAAAAGTTCCCATGAGTGAAAGGGAGAAGTTAGCTTTTCCAGCCTCTGCTCCCCAAGTCTCAGTTTTCTCTGCCACTCTCCACCCCCCCCCCCAAAAAAAAGGAATGAATTACATTTCTCTTCTTGTCCTTTAAATGAATAGCATAGTTTGGGTGAAATTATCGGGCAATTGCATGCCTTTTATGCAGATAATGCTATTTGATGAAAGCGGTGTTTTGATCTGCTGAGGATAATACAGATCCAGGGTTGGATTCATTGGTGAGAGTAAAGCTGTCTTCTGTGATAACTTCATCTCAGCATGAGGTCAGACGGGGAAAACTGGGATGGGGGATTAAAAAATGACACAGTCGGAGCAGTATTCAGTTCCCTGCTGTGTTCCTGGCTGCACACTATAGCTTATGTTTCTGATCTGTTATGGTATTGTCTGCCTTTCTCTCTCCGAGCAGAAAGAGATTGCTTAAAACTTTTCTTTTTTCAGCTAGAGGGATTAGTTCTGTGCAGCTTTTTTAATTAAAGAAACTGTATCTTTTTCAAGGCAATTTAAAGCTGCAAGGGAAGGGACCATCAACATCCATAACTTGGTACTATTATCAGGAGCAAAGTGTAAAGCTCTAAATTTGATATTCAGAAATAGGGAGAGGATGCTATAGAATTCGGCTGTATTTTTAACCTTCAGTGGTGGCTCAGATCCCTAAATGAAGAATAGTAAATAAATTATTTTGTAGAAATCCTGAATATGCTTCTATAAGTAGTAACTTCCAGCCGCTTTGGCTTTTTAGCTTAGCTGAGCTTGCTTAATTAAATCTTCATGATGATAGTGAAGTGCACTTGAAAATACTGGAAGAGGAAATAGATTTGACTATATATCCTTTTCTTTACCCAGAGATCATTTTTAAACATTTCCATTCTAGGGAAAGTGATAACAGTAGAAAATGTCTGTTTAATATGGACAATTTTCATTTAAACAGTGCGAAGTGCAACATAAGGGGCATTTTATCACAGCAAACCTTTGCATTTGTGATAAGTGGTCATCATCTTTATTAATGGACTGAGTCTACCCAAAGTGATGATGAATTTGTCGGGACATATACACTTGAGTTGAATTTATAGCTCAATTTAACCCAGGTTAATGTCAAAAATCCTTAAGTATTTCAAATAAGGCCCATATGGTTATCACCTTACAACGCATACAGGCTCTGTGCTTCGGTTGCAAACATACACATCTCCAACTAAATTCCGTGCCAGATCAATTAGAAACAGCTCTCCTGAGCAGACAAGAAAGACAGAGATTGTTTCCCCAATACCAGCTGAACCCTTGTCTCGAAGAAATGAAAAGCAGTCGTCTTAAGCTCTATACTTCTTACCATTAAAAACCCAAAGGTAATTTGGAAGACAATAAGGGTTTTATAATAGTGTCACATTTAATATAAAATACATAGATTATCTACATTTGTTCAGTGCTTGCTACAATTTTCCCCAGTTTTCAGTCAATACTTCATCATACTAAGAATGAGGAAAGAAAATTTGTTTCTTTTTGCCTTTTTCCCATTCTTTGTTTTCATTTTTATTTTGTTTCTGAGAAAAGTCAGCCAAGTTCAAAAGTGTCTTCCTATAATGATGAAAATTTAAAACTATGCCCCCACTGTTTAAAAAAGGATCTGACAAGTAATAAAATATACTTAATATATTTTAAGGTACATTTTGCTTATTGCAAAGAAAGTTGGAGTCACAAAATATGATAAAAGAATTGTTTTTATGTATTACTCATTCCTATGTATCACAACAAACTCAGCATCTTCTATAGGCCAGCTCATAAGCTTGATCCTGTGGATTCACAGAGAAATAAGGTCAATTCCCTTCACTAAAGGCAAACAACAGAGCAAGAACATCTGTATTACACACAGATTGGGAGGACTGCTTGTGGGGAGATCATTACTAGAGCTTCTAAATTCAGCCTTTCAAGGACCCAAGTACCCCACATTGTAGACCGAGGGTCAGCAAGCGGTGCAGATAGAATTGGGTGCGTCTGGGAAATGAGAAGGATAATTCATCTAACACTGAATTATAGTCACTGGATACTTATATTTTACAAATTAATTTACAAGTTAATGTATTTGCAAGTTAAATTATGAGCTGATATCTGAAATATTTAAAGGCTATTGTTTTATTTAAAAAATTTGTTCTATTACTTTGTCTGATAAGCCAGCATCTAGTGACTACCTCAGATACACTATAGATACTGTTTGCTAACAAGTCACTTGGACAAAAACCTAAGACTTTGAAAGGCAACCATAATCACTATTAATTATAAAGGTTCCATCTTCCAGTGTGGGGTTTTGTGGCAAATTCTAAACACATATATGTCACTCACCTAAAACTGAAAGGACCACCTATGAAAAGATGCTTTGGTGTCCAGAATCATTTCAAAGAACTTGAGTCCTTTTCTGATGCTCTAGCAAAAGTTCATCTGCATTGGTGTGTGTTCCACGCTGTTTCCATCAAAGGTCAAAGCCACATGCAAGCTCTGTTTATGTCATGGAACACAAACTAATGTACTGGAAAGGCAGACCCCATTTAAAAAAGGTTGATTCGTTGAATCACCAGTCCACTCCAGGGCTCCAAAATGTATGTGTGGTGAGAGAGGCCTATCTTGCTTTAATTAAGGTAATGAAAGTCTACTTTCCTCTACAAGCAGTCATTTAATTTTATGACTTTGTCAGTGATCAGATTAGAATTATTTGTTTTACAGTTTCCTTCCATCTAACTGCCAAGGGAAATAAGTTATTTTTGCAAGTGAAAAAGAAAAGAAACAAACCAAAACAACAAACCTGATAATAACTATACAGTGACTCAAGAGACTGAAGTGAAAAATTTAAGTTCTAGTGCTGCACATTGTTCCAGATTGTTTGCTACACGCAAAGTAACTAGTTTAAGGAGAACATTTCACACATCTAGAACTTGCTAAGGGACTATTTTGGAAGCTGTTTTTTTTTTTTTTTTTAATCACTTATTGTGTCCGATTAGATATAATCCCTGTTTGGACATTTTTGGAGTTCTGGTTTTCCTGATACTTTTCAAGGGCTGAGCCAGTAGATGTAGGTCTAGCCTGAACTTGGCCCTACCCATGTCATTTTTTTTTTTTAGCTCCTTACCAATGTCTAGAGTCCTTTGGGTGGTAGCGGTCTTGGCCTCTGGCAACTTGGTTTGGGGCCAGCAGTCAGACACTCAAACCTTCATTTGCTAGACCAGATGGAATAAGCCCAAAGAATACTTATAAACTCATTGATGTCCCTAAGTCTCTCTGGAGATCCACATACCTGCTCAACCTGGTGGCCCCCTTCTGCAAACCTGAGAGACTTTTAAGTCAAAGGAGGAAGTGGATGCAGAGAGGGAGGCTCCCTAGGAGAGAGGGAGAAGGAACAGCTCCCCTGTGGCCCCCTCCCTCTCCAGCCTGTCAGCTCTAGAAAACTTACAGGTGATCTCCCCCCCGCCCCCCGCCCCCATCTGCAAGAGCCTCCAGGGGAAGAGCAGGTTCCAACTAAAATTTGGCTAGCATCACTAGGAGATAGGGAATGACATTTAGCTGTGGGTTGGCCCTTGGGAAATTGGAGTGGCAGAGTAGGGTGCTGTTAACCCTGCCTCAGAAGCAGGGCAAGAACCTGTCCCTTTCCTAGTTTACCCGAGTTCTGATGGCATAAGCATCCTTCCTTACCCCCAAAGTTAGCCAGTCCAGAGTCCTGGCCCCCTCCCAGACAGGCATTTCCAGGGATGGAGAAAGGGATTGAAAGGACCACTGCCTTCTTGACCAGGGGGACCCAAGGGAGGGAGGGGGACCTTGCTGATTTCCATTATCCCACATAGACATAGTCCTGGCTGGGGGTGCAGGCTGCAGTGACCAGCCCAAGCAAGTTTCTGTGATCAGCCTGAGGTTTGCAAAACAGACAGAGACCAATATCTTGCATTTCTTACTCCTGGTTTTCTTGTTGCAATGGCACAGGAAAAGCCACCTGCCTGCCCCTCCCTCCCCACCCTCCACTGACAACCACTCTAGGAGGTGAAGAAGAGCTGGGTGGTCATCTGAGCAAGCTGTCTCTGGGCTTTCCAGGGATGCATTTGCAGGAGGAAGCCTGTGGTAGTTCGGCACTACACACCAGCTCTTCATCTTCGAACGATGGAACCTCTTTGTTAGGAAAACAGAGACAGGTGAAGGAAGATGCCAGTGTAACAAGTACACAGCTTGAGTTACAGGCTGAGCCTTACAGCAAACACTCTGAAGAGGATGCCTGCCACGTTTTGACCACTGAGTGCTCTGGCCATAGCAATGAGTTCGAGACTATTTCCCTCTCTCTCTATTGCATCCATTTAGGCTGAGTGTTCAGCATCACATACTGAAAAACTTGGAATATTGTGTAACAGGGAGCTGGGCTACAGACAGGCTCCAAGATTTATTACCATTTCTAAATTTTATGAGTTCCATTGTTTCCTTCATTTATTACCAACGTTCACGATAATGAGGGTTCCAGAAAACAGAGCTGAAAAGATCACTACCCCCATCTCCTCCCACCCCAACTCCCACCAGGAAGATTTGCTGACTTCTTTAGGATTGGAGCAGTGCCTTCTCTTTATTGTATATTCCTAGAGAGTAAAGTACAAAAGAGAAAAGGGGAATCCAACTTGGAGCATTACAAAAGTTTTAAACATTTAATATGTTTTTGTGGGAACTGGGCCACGAAAGTGATTTATGAAACACCACCCGTGGAGTTTTCTTAAGGTCACGTAAAGGATGCTAATTTTGAGCAGTTTGCGTGATTATCATGTAATGTCTGGGGCATACCTTCACGACTGACAAATTTCTTAAAATAATGAGGATGGCTAGAATAAAAAGACGTAATTCATCCGACCCCACCACCTTAGTTTTTTCAAGTGTGAAATTCTCATGGCAGGAAGGAGACTGTTCCGCCTCAGGGACGTGTCCCAGAAAGTCACGTGTGTGTGTGTGTGTGTGTGTGTGTGTGTGTGTGTGTGTGTGTGTGTGTGTGTGTGTGTGTGTGTTGCTTTCGCATCACTAGCGCCCCAGGAGCCAGCTCGGGTTCTCAGATAACCGAGCCTTGTCTAAGCATTTCGGTGCGCTCGGTCCCTTAGCGTCTAGGCATTATTATCAGTTCGAAACTTTGGAGAAAGTATCAGAAAGGTCCAGGCTTTCCTAAGAGGCGGTGTTCTGGACGCGGTTAAAAATATAATCGTCTTTGCTTGCGGCCCGGAGTTAGGTACAGACCAGAGACAATCCTCTGCTCCGAGATTCAGAGTGGAAGACAGCAGGAGCTTAGTGCCCCAGCCCCTCTGCCAGGAGAGACGGATTGGCTGCGGGGGACACTGCCCCAGGGCTGCCCCGGGCTGGTAACAGGAGCCAGGAGGAGGTGATGGGGGTGGGGGTGGGGTGAAATCACGGGACGGTAAACACCCCCAATCACCTACAGGTGACTCACACCACACCTTAGTGCCACGTCCCACCCCTTCCCTCCCCCAGGAGAACCGACAGGTGCTGAGAGTGGTGTGGAGTCCGGAGAACCGGAGCGGGGATCCGAGGAGGTGGCGGGTTTGATGTCCCCCCAACTCCAAGCAGTAGAAATTTCGGGTGGTTTGGAAAGTTCCCCTGCCGTACTTTGTGTCTGCCAAAGGACAACGTGGTGGGTGGGTGTGTGTGTATGGGGGGATGCTGGAGATCCTGGAGCTAGAGTTTTGGTAGCAACTTCTGAGAGTACAAAGTAGCCGGGAGACCTCCCCCCCCTTCACCACCGCTTGCCCCAAGAAAATAAAGTTGAGGCTGGGCGGGGCGTGGTGCCTGCTGGGCGAGCCGGTGGGAGGGAGGCTGGAGAACGGCGGCTGGAACGGGAGGTCCTCTTTGGAAGTGTTAAAGGACTCCAGAGTGCGCCCCACGCCGCTCGCTCGGTGCTGGTCGCAGGTCCTGGTACTTGAACCCGGGTCGGGTGGGGGGGGGGGAGCGGAGGACACTTGGTTGGTTCCTAGGGACGTCGGAGCGCTCGGCGCGGCCCTCCCCTGTCCGAAGGTCAAGTGCGCTTTCCAGTGTTGGAGAGGAAGACGCTCTCTGGAAGAGCAGGCGCGCAGGTCGTTTCCCGAGGCTCAGTGAAGGACGCGCCGCCTACGGGGGAGCTGGGGGTGGGGTGGGGTGGAAATCTTTAATTATATACCCTTCTGCCTCCGAATCCATCTTCCCGGCAGTGTCTAGCTCTCCCACCCTTCCCGGGTGACTCAGAACGACCTGAAATGCCCACCCTACGGAAGATCAAGAAAAGTAGTTTTCTAAGAAGGTTAGAGGTTTGATTACACAGAGCAGTGTTTCCACTTAAGTCCAAAGCAATTACCCGCCCCCTCTCCCTCCCACACACATCCCCCCCCCAGGTCCTCCTCCTGATCACCGGGAGAAGAGCAGGACCGACCCCCACGCTCAGCCCCTGGCGCGGGGTCGGTGCGTGTGCATTCATTTCGAATGGCGCTGTAAGTTCATCAGTGTTTGCCATCAGCGGCGGGCAGACCCCCCCGCCCCGCAGCCAGAGCCGAAAGCCGCCGAGAGCCATTCATCAGCGTGAAGGGTTATTCATGGATGACCCCTAAATCACGGCGAGAGTAGTAGATGCCCTGATTGGTCACAGCATGGGAGCCTCTCTCTCTCTCTCTCTCTTCTCTCTCTCTCTCTCTCTCTCTCTCTCTCTCTCTCTCTCTCTCTCTCCGCCCCCCCCCCCCCCCGCCAACCCAACGTGCGGCCCGGAGGAGGGAGGGAGGGAAGGGGCGGCAAACGTGGTTCAGTCCAGCAAATCCCATTTGACAGAAAAAGGCAGTAAAAGGGGAATCTCTCTCTCTCTTTTTCTCTCTCTCCCTCTCTTTCTCTCTCTTTTTGAATAAAGAAGAAATAAAGTACCTGTCATCTTGACAAGTGGCGGAGCGGAGGAGTCACGGATTATAAATGCTCGCAGCCAGGTCCGGCTCGCCCTGTGATTGGGCTCTCCCGCGAGCGGCACCGGGAGAAGCGCATGGTAGGCTCCTCTCCTCTCCCTCATCACACACACACGCACACACACGCACACACACACACATACACACGCACACGCACACACGCGCGCACACACACGTGTACACGCGTCTGATCTCGGGCACACTCGTCTCCCCCACCCCCCACCCCGCCCCAGCGTCCCCCGTCCACTCACTCACGGTCCTGGATGCGACTCACTGGCACAGCGCCCCGCGCGCCTCTCCACCTTTTCCCTCCTCGGCTTCCTCTTCCCCTCGTCGCCGCCGCCGCCTTCTCCTCCTCCTCCATCCTCCGGCTCCCGGGCGGACCGAGAGCCACAAACTCCGAGCCGGGGCCCGGCGGACCCGCGGCGGGCGGAGGAGGCTGGCGGGGGCCGGCGGGCCCGGAGGGGTGGGGGGGGGGAGAGCGAGAGAGCGCGCGGGGTAGGGAGGGGGGGAGAGAAAAAGAAAGTGAACTCATTGGCGCACGGCGCGCGCTGCCCTCCCCTCCGCACCCCTCGCCCCGCCGGGGCCGGGCGGTGGGCAGGGAAGGAAGTTGTAACACTTGCTGTTCTGCCCCCCTCCCCGCCCCCCTTCTCCCCCCTACTCCGCTCCCGCCGCGGCCCACCCCCCCCCCCGTCCCTCCCCTGCGCCCGGCTCCTTTGAATTTGGCCAAGCGCTTGGGTGTGCGCGCTGCTCCGGTGGACGCGGTGGCGGCTGCGGCCGGCGAGCGAGCCGGCGGCGCGGGCGAGTGGAGCGCGGTAAGTGCGTGGCGGCCCTTGCTGGGGTCCTCATGCCCCGGGGCTCCCCCCCCCGCTCCCCCTCCCCACTCCACCCACCCCTAGGCGCCAGGAACCAGGAGGGTTGGTGGCGGGCTGGCGAGAGCGAGTTCGGGCCGCGCGATTCTCCTTCCCAGCCGCTCTCGGAGGCGGCTGCAAGTTGGCCAGTCCCCCGTTGGAGGAGCGCCGGCCTCGGCGGGCACGCTGGCCCCGGCCCGGCCTCCCGGTCCCCGCCCCTCCCCAGCGTCAGTCACCTCCGGCTGGCCAGCTCCGCTGGGAACTTCAGTGCACCTCACCCCAGGCGCTGGGCAGCGCGCTTGGTTTCTGGGGTGGCGGGGGTGGGAGGGGGGGGGGAAAGTCCAGAGTCCCGGGTTCCAGCTCAGGGGCTGGGCGCTCCTAGTGGACGGAGGGCCCGGGTCCACCTTTCGGAGGTGTGATGCCCAGGGTGATAGCGGAGCCCCTCCTGGCTCTGTAGAGGCGCCTGGCAGCGTCCTGTGGGGCTTCCAGGGAGCGAGAAGCTCTGGGTATCCCCCACCACCACCCACACTTTCCCGGGAAGCGGGGAGCTGGCTTCGCCAACTGCCAGAGAAGTGAGGGAAAGAGACGTGAGAGCTGAGGGGGGGGGGGACCCACGCTGAAACTTGATCCAGAAACTCCGGATGGGACGGGGCTGGGGAACAAACACACACCCGACCTGAGCAGTAAGAAAACAAAAACAAAACCCAATGAGAGGGGTCTACGCGCCTGCTACTCCACGCCAGCCCCTGTCTGGTGTCTCAGCCGGTAGGAAAGGGCGTCCGATGTTGGAGGCTGAGGCGGATTGTGTCTGATCTTTCCTAAGCATCTGAAATGCATTTCGGGATCCATTCCTACTGCCTCACCTTTAAGACAGTCGGGGAGGTAATTCCAGTTTTATTGTGCAGAGAAAATAACGGGCAATTCTGTCTTGTCCTATTGCAAATATATACACTGTTGTTTTCTGAAGTCAGGATTCCAAGCCAGAGAAAAGTTTACAGGTACTTCTGAATGCATGCTGTGGGGACGTAAGGGATGAGGAAGTGCTAGCACTTTCCCCAAAGCTCCTGAACAGCGCTGGCTCCTCTTCTTGATACTCTAGTTCTTATCTCTGACAATGGGTTTTGTCAAACATTTGTAGACTCTGGCAGAATTCACTGGGTGGTGGTCTTTTTTTAAAAAAACTAGAATATAGAAACATGTTCAGGCACCACCTTCCCCTTCTGTTGTTAAATGAAAAAAAAAAGGAAAAAGAAAAAGAAGAAAGAAAAAAGCAAGCCTGGCATTTTTGGAAAGTGTAACTCCCCTCCCCAAAGTAGCATTACAGTTGAACAGAACCCATTGCAGCCTTCACGGTGTAAAATATTAGGTGTATCCACCCATGCCTACTTGTGAGGAGTATTTCTAGGCTTTTCAGCTATTAGAAACAGTAAGCCTTAGGAGTAGCTGTATAATCGTAAGTCATCATACATTAAAAAAATTTTAACGCACAAGGTTTTGTACGTACATCAATGATCTGACCTTGTACACTCCTCATTACTTAAAAGTTCTCACTAGTGTGTTTTCATATGTGAAATTCCTATATGAGTCTTGAAAGTTTCGATTTGTGATTCTAAATTGCAGAGCAAATATTTAATTCTTGATCTAAGAGCGAGAGGTTAGTTCAGTAATAAGACTTGCTAATCCCACTTTAAAATGTCATGGCATTCACAAATTATTCCTAAATTCTTCAAAGATGGGGGATTATAATGAGTTTAGCTATACTGTTGTGTATTTCAGGGTTTTTTACATCTCATTTCCTGTTGCTTTTTCCCCTTGCTTTCTTTTACTTACTTGAATTTTAGTATTCCTCTTACAGGTACCACTTGTCTTCTAGTAGTAAATTTATTTTAGATAAGTTAAACAAGAATACATCATTAGAAAAAGAGGTTCATTCAAATAAGACAAATATATTTTTTACATACACGGCATATTTTTAGTGAAAAAGGCAATTATATAAGAACTATGCCAGTGTTTATATGTTTGCAAAAGTATACAAGTCTCCTACGCCAACCCATAGATCAAAATATTGACTCTAATTGAAGATTGCTTTATTATTTTGAATAAAGTACATAGATTTATAGTAGAAGAGTGGCTGCTTATTTTCCCATATGGGATCATTTTGTGTGACTATGTTTTCTAGAAAGCAATGCTTAATGTGAATTACAGAATGCTTTTCTTACTATAATCTTGTTGGCATGTCACCGGGTTTATTGGTTAGAAAAGAGAGCCTGCTTTATTAGGGTGAAGACAAAGAAAGATAAGGATACTTATCTTTGAATAGAAGAAAGCCTCCAAAGAGAGTGAAAAGTTTTACATTTATTCTGAAAGAAAACCTAGCTAACCAATAATGATCTAGTTAGTAAGTTCAAGCTAATCTTTCTTTGATTTTGCTTCTGGGAGCTAAAGGTAATTATTCTCTTTGTAAAGAGTCAAACAAATAAAAAAAACAGGAAAATGTGTATGGCTACCATTATGAGTGGAATGACTTGTTAGAAACACTGAATCAATATTGGATTGGATGTACAAAAATGATGATGTTTTTGCAAGAGCTGTGAAAGTATGTTTGGAAAATGCTGGAAGTTTACCTTACATGAGACAAGATAAGGCTAGAGTGTGATCATTACCTTACATGAGACGAGATAAGGCTAGAGTGTGATCATTTTTCAATAGAAAAATGCCCCAAATAAGCCAGCTTTATTAGATTATTGATATTGATTATTTTACTATACCTGTATCTCTTTTCATTAAATCGTATTTTACATTTGAATTCTGGATGGCAGCAGCTTGTCATCCAAGTATGGTTCTTTGGTGGATCAGTATATTCTGCAACAGTCATAAATCGTCTGCCCTTTCCTTCAGTCCGTGCTTTGGATACCTGTTAAGCATATAGCTTATCCTTCCCATCGTTTATTTTGATTGTCAAATGTCCATTTTGACTTTCAAAATCCCTATTCTTTGCATAGATTGAGAGTGTAAGCAAAGGCTATAATAATTTGCCACCAAACTTTTACATCCAATTATAGATTTCTCTGGACTTTTCAGTCGAAATCTGTGTTCATTATTTCTTACTAAGTGGAAGGGTAGTCCTGAGAAGGCAAACACATATATTCAGAATGAAGAACTGTAGTGGAAAGGTAGCACCATGATTCAGTGTTATTTAAAAGTTTCAGCAACTAAGTTGCCAGCTTCTTTTAGAACACATTTAAAACCTAATTTTGGAGATACCAGCTGTTTTAAGAGTCCTGATGGAAATTTTGTACTTCAAAAAAAAAATCTTAGTCTGAAAACTGATTAATTGTTGTGTCTTATAAAACCTGATTTATTTTATACTTTTTTATACTGAGCATTACCATTATGAAGCTCTCCTTCTAATTGAGATTAATGTTTCTGAGGAAAGAAGTGGTTTGGAGGGCTGCATTCATTTTGAGGGCTGTTGTAATCAATTTTAGATACAGCATTCCACAATGGATCAGTTTGCATCCAAACCTGCCTTATTATGTAGAATTAACTTGTTGGTGATGGATAGTTAGACTCCTTCATCTTGAAAAGTCATTTGTTTCCAAACAAATGTGATGGCTTGTATAAGTTTCAAAATATTGCTTCTCATAATTAAAACACTTTAGGGTGAGCCTAAATTTGAACTTATTTTTTAAAAGAATTACATAAAGCACAAGGAAATCATTAATATATTTTCAAGTAAAATAGCCTTTCCCCCAAATACAGTATTCTACAAGGCATATTTTCTTGTTCATCAAAGGGTTTTTATGACATTTTTAAGTCATAAATGCAATTGTTACATTTCTAGCAATCTCCCACCTTTTTAGATTAGCATTTTAGTTGAGTTTTCCTTTCTTAGGATTAAAGATGTACATCTTGTAGTATGTGTTATAACTTTATTTTGTAAGATAGTATGTCTGAGAGGTAATGCATATGGAGATAATTTCTTAGTGGAAATGTGTAGCTATGGTGAATATTATCATTCCTAATGTGTTACTTGCCTTTGTTTCTTACTTGTATCTTCTCAGCATCAGCTTTATCAGGTTTTTGCTGCTGTTGTTTTGTTTTGGCTTTAAAATTTTTCTTTTTGGAAGGCCATGTTAAGATTGTATTGGGCTGGTCCATGCTGCATTTTTCATTGTGATATATGCTTATAGACTCAGTGAAATAAAACATTAAACACACAGAATACAAAATTAATATAGACATCGTTTACTATACCTATAAAGGATGGTGTTTGGGGTGAGGTATAAATTGGTGCTTTATATAATGTTTGTAAACTTCCTACACTTACATTGCCCTTTATTTTCCGATAAGAAAAAAAATTGGTAGAAACTATGTTTCTTGTATTTTAATTTATTACTCTGTAAAGATAGCCCACTGACATCGCATTTGTGTTTTACAGTGTAAAATGTTCTTTTGAAACAGTTTTTAATGCCAAGATAAAGTACCTAAAATGCCATTTTCAAAGGATTATTTTAGATGACTACAATAAATACAAACTATCAAAATGCAGAAACATACTGTGACACAAATGTTTCACCCACCTAAATTATTCATTTGAGAGAATTTTGATAATTTTTCCATAACTTTGATTAATAGCATGTGATTTTGTAGTTAGACTGGTTCTGTGGAGTTGGTTAAAGACAGTGATTTACTCACACCTGTGTCATTCTACTTAAGTCAATTGAAAGTCACCGTTCGTGTCATAGAGCATACACATAAGTCATATAAATTGATAATTGAAAACATATCAAATGGTGGTAGTGATAATGATGATGATGATGGAGATTTTACTTCCTGGTTGATGCTTTCTTAGTATAACAGAAGAACTAATGGGGTACCTCTAAATTTATAGACAACTGTTTTGATAGGTGGCAGTCTTAACTGAATTCTATGATTTTCTTCAGATGATAGGGAGTTCTAAAATCTCTAGAAATATGAAGAGTAAAACATATTACCAAACTGGCAACTTTTGATTAGTTCAAGAGTTGATCAGAGCTTATAAAGATTTGACTTTCATTTTATATTTACTTCATTTTATTTTATTTTTTTTACTGTTTTATCCACATTTGCAGTCCTTAAGTTTATTGGGGAGCATGAACAACAAAAAAAGCAGATAATAGCTTTCAAAAATTACATGTTTTGAAATATCACAGTACATGTATTCATACTTGCACTTAAATAAATAAGTGTAGCATTTATATAATTGAATGCATAATTATGTAAAATTTATACTTTATATAATTCTATAAAAGGCAGATATGATACTGCTTGTCGATTAGATATTCTCAGACTGTGGAATGTCTCCCGTTAGATTAGTTGGAGAGAGATGAGGATGATGGGATTTCCTCACATTGGGTTAAGATCATATTTAATAATAAACAGCTATTTTATAATTGGGTTGACTGGATCTGTGCCTCAAAACCAAAGGAGAATAAAGGAAGAAGGAAGGAAGGAGAAGAGAAGGGTGAGAGTAGAAGAAGAGAGAATATGAATGTCTTTTATAAAGAGTGGATGGTCCTTTGAGAGTTTTCTGGTTGTAGCAATGTGTTTGACAAGAAAAGCAATCTAAAGGGCAAATTCTGTCATTTAAGTTAATTGGGTAAGTACAGAAGAAAATTGGAATTTTTTTCACTTTTAAGTACATTCATTTAAGATCCCTGCATGAAAATTAGAATCCGGGTTATAGAAAGTAATCCAAGAAATTCCAAATACTCTGTATTGGTCTTTATATTGATGGGGTAAAGAAAATGTCTTAATACTATAATATGTACTATGCATTCTTTGTATGTGGAAGCTGAACTGAAGTTATCATTTCCCACATACAGAGTTAAAACAAATCTAACTCTGATTATTTTAAATGGCAACTTCGGAAATAACTGACAAAGGTCACTCAACTTCGATGATAAAGCTCTTAATCATTGTGTTCTTGTCATTCTCTGTCATTTTTTAAATTATTAGTTAGACTTCTTGTGCTTGATTCCTTTTCAGACTTCTAAACTTAGAAATAACATCTTGGTGATGACTGTATTTCTTCAGTCGGATATGGAAGCAGCTCTAAATATAGTGAATGTATATGTGGATGTAATGAAACTCCTCAGAATAGTGGGATAATGTGAATTTGTGTCCCCCGCCCCAGAATAAAAGAGCTTCTTTCTTGTTAGAAATGAACTACTTCATCTTGAGTTAAGCTCACTGAATATTTTGTGATTGGAATGGTCGCCTCCCCACCAAGCATAAGGAGGTGCTTTTTGATAGAAGGGGCGTTCCTAAAGAGGTCCTCATTCAAGACCCACTCCAGCATCTCTATTGTGTCCAGCCTTTGGCTCATATGCTGAAATGGTATCTTAGGAGAGCTAATGTACTTGAACTACACATTGGAAGGTATGTTATGCAGAAATTAAAATGACAAAATTGAATTATTCTAATTTAATTTATGAGAAATGCATGTAGTATTTTAATAGGTTTGCATGCAATGCATGTAAGTACATTAGTATTAGAATGTTTATTTCCATCATTACACAAGTAAAGAGAATATATTGTGCATTTTTAGTCTACAAGATGCTCTTTTGGCATGTAACCTCTGTGTTCAGACATTTTTGGGGGAAATTTGAAATTTGCCAACCTGTAGGTGGGAAAACTTGTCAAGAGAAGCTAAAAAAATTGGCATAGGGCTTTTAATTGAAACTAATTAATTACAGAAATCAGGAGATGGGAGCTGTAAATTTTATTTCTGTCAGAATTTCTAGTAACTTCCAGTTAAAGGAAGCTGTCACTTCTATAGTTTGTAAAGGGGATAAAAAATCTGTAACTTTTTTTCTCCCAGGAATTGCAACAACTATAAAAATCATAACTAGGATTGTTACTTTTTTGTATTTATAAGTAAAACTGAAAGGGATATTTAAAATGAGATTTTCACATACAATTTGTATAATAATGAGAGGAATAAGTGAAGGTTTAGGTTTTACAAATTACAACTCCTTTGGTATTTTAAATAAATATTATAGGCAAGTGACTCATAATTCTGCCAAAGTATAAAAGACATAGTATAAGCAACCTTATTTTATCTTATTTGATCCCAAACAAGACATTGCTTCATTGATGAGAGTGTCAGTGATATTTGCAGAATAAGTTAAAACTTTCAAAATGAGTAAGATGTAAGTCCTCATCTTGTTAGCTCATATTTAAGAAACATTCCAAAAGAATTAGGCAAGGTTTTTAAATCACTTTACTCATTCCTTCCAGGGGGAGAAAGAACAGTATGTTGCCTGGCAAAACTATCTTTGAATCAGGGCTCAAAAAAACGTGAAGTCTAAGCAGAACTGCTAGGATGTTAGCCTCAAAAACCTCAGAAGAGTTCAATGTTTGCTACCCAGAATATGTTGATAGGCTGGTATTTCTACTTTAGGTTAGATTTCAGCTTGTTTCCCCTCCCCGCAGAGGCTGCTAGTTAGTGCACTTAATAATTAAAATAAAATTTAATTCAGACAAATATTGAAATTATCATTCAAAGGTCAGATATAGCTGTTAAACCAGAAACACATCCTCAACTTTATTTTTCTATTTACTTTCTTGCCAGACATGAATAGAATACTCTGTCCTGTTTTGTGTGATTACAATATTAAGTATAGTGTAATTTTTCTTCGATGGTCACTTTTATTCTAAAATCAAAAGTTGGACATTATAAACATTTTATAAACTACCTTAATATAAGCTGATTTGCCAACAGGTATTTTTAAATTGTTATTAATTTAAAAATTCTATGTGTGTCAGGGTCTTTGCATTAGTATTAAAATATGAAAATACTTTAAAATGTTTTCCATGTTTTGATCATGATATAATTTTCTAGAATGTGTTAATTTGTATGATAATGGTTGCTGTGTGATGTCGCTTAAAGAAAAATAAATTGATGCAAAAGCTGTAATTTTAAATTAAATTTATTTAATTTTTAATATATTTTAATTTTACTTAAAATTATTCATGTAAGAATTTTAAGCACAATACTTTTTAGGTAAAATGTATTCGAAAACTGAAAAGACCTACTTTTATATGTTTAAAAAGTCAAATATCTCAGTAAAATGAATATAAATAAGCTTTAACAGTTTAAATTACTTAGATGGTTTGTACCTATTATATGTTTCTACTACTCAGGAAATTTAAGATTTTATTTATATAGATAAATATTACAGATATAGAATAACATTATCTAAAATCCGTAATTTAGAAATTAAAAAAATAGTGATCAAGATAGATATGAATGCAAATCCATGTTCTTAAAGAGTCCTAAAAAATCAGATAAATAGAAGAAAAGGTCAAAAGCTTTGTACATGTGACTATCTAAGATGATACGAGGCGAAATGAACCCCAAGATAGAAATACAAGAGGCTTTATCTTTCTTTCTGTTGTTTTCAATGTACTATGTGATTTTTTTTGTTTCCCTTGTATGTTATTACCCCATGCTATAACACCTGTTTTCACTGTATTTGATTCTGGTGCCCTGCATCTTGTATATACTTTTTTCTAATTTGGGGAGCAGAAGGGAAATAACAAAAAGCTGAAATGAGGATACAGGTTGACTCATTGTAACAATGATATGTACAAGACACTATGTTGAAAACCAATTTTACAACTTTGTGGAGGAGAAAGGAAGAGTTGGGGAGGTGGGGAAGGAAGGGATGGTAGGGTAAAAACAAAGGAGGAGGTAACAATGCTAGATAGAAAGTGTACTCATTACCCTACTCATGTAACTGCAACCCCTCTGTACAGTATCTTTACAATAAAAAGTATATATTAAAACACATAAATATGGTGTTCAAGACAATACAAAGATAACTTTAATTCAGTGGATATCACATTTTACAATATTTTAGACACTTGGAAAATATCAGTAAGACACACACATGCAATTCACAAATTTTCATATACCAAGAGTTACAAACAAAAAAGTTTATAAACAAAAGTTATTAATTACAAATATGTTAGATGAATATTTTATTAAAATTATACAACATGGATGCATTTTAAAAATAAATGTTAAATTTTAATTTACATTGATTCTTGCTATTTTAGTTTAAAATGATTTCAATAATGACATACTCTTGCATTTTATTTAAGTTTTTAATGTTAGCAAGTTAGGTCACTCCTTTGTCAAAGTACAAATAATAGAAGTCTTCTTTCTTTAACTTTTATGTAAAATCTGCAACTTCAAAAACATAATTCAGCTGCACTATGCAGGTGTTTGATAATGTGTGACAAATGTTTGATAATTTGTGACATTTGAAGTAGAGAACTCAGTGCTTGTTTTATGAGATTACATCAGGTTAATCCTTTACACATCTGATGAATATAGCAAAAACTATATTGTACTTCAGTTCAGAATCAAAACAAATCAAGTTTGGTGAATTTTTTAAATTTCGCTATCAGCAAGGTTAATGTGAATCACTTAAAACAAATCATTAATATATCCACTTTATTTAAATATGATATAAATTTTGTGGATGGATTGCGGAATTGCCACTTGAGCTTGGAAAATGCTGTATAATTCACTTTGAAAATTTTCAGAGTCAAAGAAGGCAAAATTAAAGTATTTCTGTCTTGGAAAATGTTATTAATGTAAGCCTATAGAGATTTTTCTTATTATTTTATTTTTATCTGAAAAATTATACCTTTTACACTCTAGGGTATTTTTTATCACGAATTTAAGTGTGGAGTGTATCCATTTGATTTAGGAATAGATGTAAGTTATTACTATACACTATGCTTTTTATTTTCCAAAGGGAAGCACCTCAAGGCTTTCTAGGAGAATTCTTTAAGGATTATGACTAGTTGGTGTAAATGGCTAATTTTGGTGAAAGAGCATTACATAGTTTTAAAGTCTTCCTTATTACTTTTAAAAGAATAGCCCATCAGGAATAGGAAGCTCTGTGGATAAGCTTCCAGTCTTTGATGAAGGATTATACATTCTCCCTTAAATCTGTGATCCAAGAATCTGTTGCACAATAGTTTTATCAAGTATCACTGGAGGGCTGGCCATCATTTCCTTTTCTTTCAGCAATTAGTTGATTCCTAAATGTAATACTTATGTACAATTTTAGTAAAAATATACATTTTAGGTGCTAACTTCTAAAAGCCAGAGTTAATGTTTTGATCCAACATTAAGAAGCCAAAAAGATTTTTAGAGACACGTTTTCATTTATAACAGATGCCTTCAATATCATTGAGTACTGGGTCACTGAAGTGGTTCACCTGCTCAGGCCAATCTACAAGCTACAGGTGGGATGGTAGTCCTCCATAATAACAAATCCCCTTGTAAGCTGTAATGAAAGCAACTTAAGAGAAAGAAATCGTAACACATAATGAAGCCATTCCAGTTAAGGGAGTTAGTTCATTTTCTCTGAACATGCATTTAAAATTGAGCACATGATAATATGCTTTGGTCAGGGACTTAAAAACAAACAAACCAGAAACAGACTACATTCCCTTTTGGAATGAACAGGTTCCTAGAAAGCTTAACAATTAAAAAAAAAAAAACAACAAAAAACATGGGTCATGCTCCAAGGAAACTTTAAAAAAAAATTCAGTGGTCAAATAATGCTTATTTTTTATATCAGCTTTCACTTAATCTTAATCACTGTCTAATAGAAGAAAATTACAAATTGAAAAATATCAAATGCTAGGTGAACACATTGCAATTATAAAACACAAGTGCTACATAAAATAGAATATATTATGGATAATGAACTTGTTTTAGCAAATGGGTTCTTACTTCTATGGCTCCTAGCTTATAAAAGTCTAGAGAAGAGTAGTAAAGTTTATTATAAAATAGCAAGTTGAAGAAGGACAGTAATTTTATTTTCACAGTTTTGGTAATTCAGTTCTTACCATACTTACCCATTGATGTTACCAGCTTATATGTGTCATTTTTGTGTTATCATTAAATATATAAATTCCTAAGTTGTTTTATTCTTAAATATTTACACTGGAAAAGTTTGTAATACAAAACTACTTTAAGAGATCACTTTAACATGATTATCTATAACTTGGGTCTTCATAAAGAATTTTCAGTCTTGGCAGCTATTGTACATATGATGTTAAACATAAATAATATTACCTAGAGAAACTAGATGTGTCCAAATTTCAATTAATTTATACAATGCTTCAAAAATAAAGAACTCAAATAAGACCTGCAGATATTTTAGATTCACGATTTGCAAATTTCCAGCAGATTGTCAGTAAGACAACGTTTGATACATAACTTAGTAATCTGAGAGCCATACATCAAGTTTCCTATTTCTAATTCTAGAGGGTATGTGTTTTAATTTAGTGTTTAGAAGCAATGCAGATTAGGGATTTTGAAGAACAGGTTTTTCCTTCCATCTTTCATCAACTCTGTAGCTGAACCCTTACAATCCCTTTCTTCATTATTCTAAGCCATTATCAGACTCTAAGCTTTGCTGTCTCTACAGCTGTTTGATATTTTTTTGCAAATGTAATTATAAGTACATGTGCTTTATGAAACTCACTTCCTATGTTTGTGAAGGGAGTTTAAACAAGAGTAGAAGGAACTGTGTCATGTATGCAGCCATGGATTCATCTGCTAGTTCTGAAATTATTATGTCAGCGATTATTGAGTAAAACTGAAAATATTAAAGCACAACTGTGTTGGCTCAACTGATACTAAGCAAAAATATATAAAAGGAAATGAAATAATTTCTTCAGGAAAGTGCATTGTTGTGGAGTTAAACATCCACAATTCCGGATATTTTCTAGTGAGGGCAATAATTTGAACAAGTATGATAACGAAGGTTTTTATTTGTGTGCGTGTGTGTGTGCGCACGTGTGCACACACTCATGCATGCTCTTAAAAAGCCCATGCAACTGACCATAGATAGAAATTTGTTAAACTTTTATGTTCAAATTGATGTACCAAGGGTAACATCACTAGGGAAGAACACCAATATATGGTGGTTTCACCTTGTAGAAATTGCAGAGAATATTTTCTGAAGAATGTGGTACATTATGATCACTTATAAATCTTGGGATATGATACATTTGTCAGGTTTTGCTTTTTTTTTTCACAGTTTGAACTCGTACTTGCTAGGTGGGCATTGAGCCATGCCTCCTGTCCCTTTTTGTTATTTTTCCTGGGTAATTTTGAAACAGGGTCTCACTTTCTTCCCAGACATGGGCTTGAGCTACAACTCGGCTTGTTTTAAGCTTACCATTGTTGCTGAGATGAGCGATTGTGCACATATTTAGGTTGAGAATGGGGTTCATGAACTTTTCGGCTTGCTCTCCTTAAACCTTCCTCCCCCAAGTTCAGCCTCCCAAGTAGCTAGGATTAGGTGTGAGCAACCAGAACCCAACTTTTAATGAGAGCCAGCCTTATTTATTTTAAAATATCTTGCTTTTGTACTATCAGAAGTTCTTCCTATGTCTACAACAAGTAGGCAATAGCCTTAGGAAAAAGTAGAAATGTTTACTGATGTTAGAATAGGGTAAGAAATCACAGAACTCAATACCTACTGATTTTAGTGACACAAGATGTTACATGTCAATGTAGCTATTTTTGTTTTCTTCATAGTTGAGATTCTAGAGAATTTCTTTCCAGTGGACAACGTAGTGATGGGGACGGTAGGATAGATATTTTATCTATAGAATAGATATAGAAGACGAGGGATGGGCTGAGTCAGACTCATTTGCAACAAACAGACATGCATGGTGTATCGTTTTGCTGGTATTTTCATATGAGCATATTGATTGTGGAAAAGGCACTCCAAAATATAAAAGTTGAAAAATGACTGTCTCAGGGAAACTTGGAAGAATTTATCAGAGGGAGAAAGGTGCTATTTACTAAGGAAAACTTGATTTTTCCCCCTTTTTGTATTTACTGTGTTAAAAATTAGTAATGAACTGTTGTCATCAAATCAGTATTACTGTGAATATATATGTATATATGCATATAAATTTATGCAAAATAACAATATAATAATATATATGCATGTGTATATAAATTTGTGTATATATCATATATACACAAATACAGATTATATATTATGCAAATATTTAGTATATGTAATACTTGTGTGTATAAATAGGAAGACTTGTATATATGAGCATACATGGCAAAATTCTTATTTGAATTCATGTTTTATTGTTAATATGTACCAAATTTGTTTTAATCAAACCACACATGATTAGTGTTCTTGAGTCCGGATTAGAAGAACTAAAAGTTAATTTCAGACCTCTAGGAAGTTTTCATTTCTACTTGGAGTATGATATACAGAGATAACTGATGGTAATTAAGGTTATTAAGAAAGTCAAGAGAAGAATGAGCCATGGACCTTTGAAACGCTGCTCTCTATATACCCTTCAATGTCAGACATTAGCAGTGGCTTGAACCTTTATGAAATATTGGAACAATCCTGAAATATGAACCACTAATCACAAATGTATTTTAGGGCTACAAAGTTCTGGGTGTATGCCTCTGTCCCATGCATGACCACAGATTTATATCAAAGTGGGGCATGGGAAGCCAATGTCCTTGGAAGACCAGAGACTGGCCATTTACATCCTATTCTGTGGTGTAACTTGCACACACACACACACACATACACACACACATATACATATATATAAAATGACTCTCCATATATATATTAATATATATATATATATATATATATATATATATATATCGAACTTGCCCACAGAAACTCTGTGAAGGACAGAGGCCTTTCTCTCACTGCAAACATAGTGCGTGGCTCGAGGAGTCCATCAGTAAATAATTGATGCAGGAATGAAGTCGTCCCTCACTCCACATCAATGTCAAGTGTCCTCCCTAGGGGACAGCTCCTCTCTACTAAAGGTGTGGCCTCTAGACTTAGATCATCCACTGGGACTGCTTATCTCTCCAAGTCTTTAGACTTTGTTAAAAATATAGTAGCAATAAAGAATTGTCAGCATTTCCATGGGAACAAATGATATGGCCGTAGTCTGTAGAGCTTTCTTTTGTCCCATCAGTAGTGAAGTTTGAACTCAAGGCCCAGGGCTCTACCACTTGAGCCCTTTTTGCTTTAGTTATTTTTTTTCAGATAGGGTCTCACACTTTTATTTTTATGGCCTGGATCAGCCTGGATCACAGTCCTCTTATGCCACCTTGTAGCTGGGATAGATAGGCTACCATATAGAGCCCTGTGCTCTGTATATCTCTGAAAGAAAACAGGCATTTGACAGAAAGCAGTGAGGGAGTTCTAGAAGAGGGGAAAATAGAATGAACCAAGAAGCCATTAGTAGTACTCAGATCCCTAAATAAGCAGCATGAATGCAAGCAAGTAGTAGCAATGAATGAAATTGGTGAGGTTATTCGCATTTAGTATTATATTATTAATATATGTGCACATATTAATCTATACTTTAGGAGAACATATTAGAGATCATTTTGTCCTCTTGTATCCATTTTATGAAAGAAACCTTGTTAGAAATATTCCTTTACTGTTAGAAAAATAGGGGAGCAAGCGTGATAATAAATGAAGTTGACATAGCTGAGAATGACGGGCACAGAGGGAGTGGTAGGAGCTGTGAACTAAGGGATACATGCTTCATCCAAAAGGAGACACCACGTTGTACCTCTAGGACGCGTTGTTGCCATGTGAGGGTGAAACTTAATGTCGCCAGATTGAGAGTTTTTTTTTTTTTTGAGAAATACCACACTATGAATTATGTGAAATCTCTTGATTTTTTAAAATGTTGGCTTGTTGAAAAAAAAAACACACACACACACACAACACAAAACATACAGATAAAACAAAACACGTCTGCAGGCTGGGCTTGGCAGTTGGGCTACCAGTTTGCAACCTGTGATGGAGATGCAGAGATCTATCTGCATTATGTATTTGGGAGGCTGAGGCTGAGCATTCGGACTGGAGCAGAGGAACCTCGTGGAGAAATCTGTGATGAGTTTGGAGAGGGAGTTTGGGTCCAGATTGTGGATTATCTTAAATGTCATCCTCTTCTACCCATTTTGGAGAAGAAAATGTTTTCAGTTTGCAGTACACTTTCTCCTGCTTTGAAACAGATACCCAGGCTGCCAGCAAGCCTTCTGGAAGTACGATTCATGCCAAGTCAGGAAAGGGTTAAGGGACAGCAGTCAAGGCCATCCGGTCACCCTTCCACACAACTACCTCGGATTCCTCCCTCCTTATTCCTTCTTCTGACTGGTCGGATTTGGATAGTAGGCTCTTGATACCTTTAATACACCTAGCATTTGGTGGGGAGGGATCTCCAGTAGCAAGCTATAAGTAAAATATTCTTTTGCTAGCATGAGAATGCTGTTGGAATCCAAACACTGAATTCTCTAAGGAAGAAAAATCCAAACTTCAACCTGGCATCTTGGATAAAAGTAAAACCTTTCTATTACCATAGGAAACACAGGCAGATTCCTTGGGCTCCTTTGCTTGGGGTGGGGGTCGGGGAACTGTTGGGCTCTCACATTAGCAAAGTCCTCTGATCTCATTTGGGTGATATCCTTGCTGTAAGACCTGGGGTAATGCCAGTTGATCTCTGAGCATCATTTCTTCATCGGAATAATGGGTTCAGTAAAATGGAGTTGCTGTGTTCAGGGCCTGGTACTGAGCGTAGAACACAGTGGACATTGTAGTGATGGAGATGGTAGTGATGATGTCTGTCACTATAGTCATTGCCCATGGCACCTTCTCGTGAACCCTGTATGCACAGTATGGTTTTCAATGGGTTTGGGAAACTGAAATGCAAGCCCCAGTTGTAAGGATGGGGTTTACTTTAACCAGTTAAAACAAGGGACTGGTAATCTCAACTGGTGGAGTAGTGGGAGGGATGATTGCAGGACCAGTGTGTGTTGTGAACAAGAGGGAATATGTGTTTCTCAGCACGTTGGCACACACTTTCTCATGGTGAGATGGCTGGGAGAATGGAGACTTTGGGCTGCAGTGCGGCCTGCTGATGGCCAGCAGTGACAGTGTGTGAAGTCTCACCCAAGGAGCAGCACACCCAGCAGTCCTAGAGCAGCGAACACTTCTCACTGTCATCTTCAACCACTCGGGGAGAAGACGGTGATGTGGGCACTACCCTTAACAGATACCTGTCTGCAAAGGATGAAGAGATTCTTGACATTTCAAGAGACAGGAAATGTATCTTTAAATTTCCTTAGACACCTATCTGACTGATATCATAGAGCTGGGGAATAAAATCTGTTGGGGGAAGTCATCATTTGAAAAATATTCTGGTTTAAAAATATTTAAGGTTAGGGCTGGGATGTAGCTCAGTGGCAAAGCACTTGCCTAGCAAGTGCAACGTCCTGGGTTCGATCCCCAGTACCAAAAAAGAAAAGACAAAAAAAAATTTAAGGTTATTAAAATTTTTTTTTGTTGCTTCTGGGGCTTGAACTCAGGGCCTAGGTGCTGTCCTTGAGCATTTCTGCGTAAAGCTAGTGCTCTGCCACTTTGAGCCACAGCTCTACTTCTTAAAAAAATGTTTTTTAAAAGTTTCTGATTTAAACAGTTGACAATAGATACCTTCCCCCTCTCCCCAGATTACTGTTGAAATGACCTGAAGGTATACTACATGCTTCACAATATTTAGAGAGTCCAGGAAAATCTTTATGGAAATTTGTACTTAAGTTCTAGAATATATTTCATATATATTAGTATTTTGAGTAGAGATAGTGATGAACTTGCATATATTAAAAGTTTCTATTACATTAACAAAGTTACTTAGCATTTGGATATGTATTTTTTTTGTGCTGCTTCTGGGTCGTAAACTCATGGCCTCATGTGCTCACTTATCTTTTTCTTTTTTTTGTTGTCAAGGTGATGTATAGATGGATTATAGTTACATCAAATTCAAGTTGTGAGGAAAGAAGCCCTAATATACATGACTAACAGGCTGGTAGTATAAACAAAGGAGAAGCTTTTTCTTTGTCTTTTCTTTTCCTTCTTTCTTTCTCTTTCCCTGTTTCTTTCCTTCCTTTTCCTTTTCCTCCCTTCCTCTCTTTCTTCCTTTTTTCCTTCTTTCTTTCTTTCTCTCTCCCTCTCTCCCTTCCTCCTTCCCTTCTTTCTCTCTTCCTTCCCTCCTCCCATCCTCCTTTCCTTTCTTTCTTTTCTTTTCTCTCCTTCCTTCCTTCCTTCCTCCCTCCCTCCCTCCTTCCTTCCTTCCTTCCTCCTTTCCTTTCTTTCTTTTCTTCTTTCTCTCTTTCCTTCCTCCCTCCCTCCCTCTCTTCCTTCCTTCCTTCCCTCCCTCTCTTCCTTCCTTCCTTCCTTCCTTCCTTCCTTCCTTCCTTCCTTCCTTCCTTCCTTCCTTCCTCTCTTTCTTCTTCCCCCCTCCCTCTCTCTTTCTCCATTTCTCTCTTTCTTTCTCTCTTCCTTTCATTCTTTCTACACAGGGCTAGCTCTCTAGCACTTGAGCTACACCTTCCCTACTGGCTTTTTGCTCAGGTTAATTAGGAATAGGAATCTTTCAGGTTTGTCTACCTGGGCTAGGTTCAATTAGGGATCTTCAGATCTCAAATTCCTGAATGGCTAGTATTAAAAGTGTGAGTCACCAGTATCTGGCTTTATTTCATTGTAAAATGTATCTCAATGGATTTCTTAATATTTTACTGAAAGATAAAAATTTAGTATCTCTGCCCATGAGATATTAGTTGGCTCAACTGAAAGGTAGTCCTTGTGCTTTTCAGTTCAAATGTCTTAATTTGTCATTTACTGTTCTTTGTTATCATTTATTAAGCACATGAGGCCAACCATTGGCATCGGTTTTATGAGAGAGCCAAAATATAAGAGGATATATATTTAATAACTCCTGAAAGATGATAGAGAAGTGTACTAACAATGTAGAGCTCAAAATGTAGAAGCAACTGTGGAAATGCAAAAGAGAGGCTATCTCAGGTGGCATTTATTCCAGTCATCTCAACCTCATTATTTCCAAGACAGCATTCTTGATCACTATCTTAACCTATTTTTGCTACTTTACAAGACACCTAACACTAAGTAACTTATCGAAAGTTTGTTTCTCAGAGATACTGAGCCTGGGAAGGTCAAGATCTTGGATCTGGTAGGTTGAGTGTCTGCTAAAGGCCTAGCATCTGCTTCTAGGATGGGCTCCTTTGTGAATGATGTGTTCTCCAGGGAGGATGAATGCTGTGTCCTCACATGGACTAAGGAAAGGCCTAATTCATGGCTTCCAGCTCTTTTATGAGGTACTGATTCCTATTTTATCCATGAAGGAAGAGCTCTCATGGCCTACAACTTCTAGAAGTACCTTTTGACACTGTTATATAAGGAATTCAATTTCTGTATGAGTTTTGGAATCATCCACATTCAGACTATAGCAATCAGTTTTCTCAGGCTTATGCAATGCTGCCTTCTTTCCCTTGTTTATACCACCAGCCCTTTCGGTCATTCCTACCAGGGGCTTCATTGCTCATGACTTGTGTGCAGATTCTCAGTTCACTGAGTTTCTGGCACCCATCACTTTGCATTGTCAGTGTTCTATGTTGAGCTGCCATTTTCCCCACATGGGTGACTTGCAGGGTATTTTGAAACTGGGCCTCTTGTCACCTGTCCTTCACTATTTCAATCTAGATTGCTCCTGGAGGGTATCCTTCTTGATATGATCCCGCCACTCCCCTCATGAATTCATAGTGGCTTCGGTTTACTTGATGAAGCTGAAAGTGCTGAGCATCCTACAGATGCCAAGATCTAGCTAAGACCCTATACCCTCACTTCCCAGAGTACCTCTTAGCTATATGGTGTGTTTCACCCAATTGGCCAAGTCTTCTTCTTCTTTTTTTAATTTCTTAACAGTATTTATTTCTTTTCCTTTCATGCATTTTATTGTCATTATAAAAGTGATGTACAGAAGGGTTACAGTTACATAAGCCAGTTAAAAAGTACATTTTTTGAACAGTGTCATGTCTTCCCTCCCAGTTTTTCCTTCCTGTCCCCATCCACAAGGATAATTAATTTTCCACATAGTGCTCAAAGCTAGCACTCTACCACCTGAGCTACAATGTCACTTCTGGCCTTTTCCGTTTATGTGGTACAGGGGAATTGAACCCAGGGCTTTGTGCCGTGCTAGGCAACTACTCTGGCACTAAGCCACATTCTGAGCCCAAATTATTTTTGGATAATTCATATTATTAGAATGTTTTTAAACATTGGTCTTTAGTGTAAAATATTGATCATTAACAAGGAATTTTGAAAATAAAGAAAATGTCCCTCCCCCCCCCCACTTATAACCCCTGTTTTCACTGTATTTGATGTTGGTATAATTTATCAACTTGATAAATTTCTTGTACCTTGTGTTTAGTTAAATGTTCAGTTAACAAGTTGAGACATGGTTTCTTTCCCTTTTTTTTATTGTGAAAATACCATACAGAGGGGTTACAATTACATGGGCAAGATAATGAGTACATTTCTTATCAAGCATTGTTGCCTCCTCCTTTGTTTCCCCTTACCCTCCCTTCCCATTAACGCCCCCCTACCTTCCCCCCCTCCCCCGGCCAAAGTTTTCGACATAACAACTTGGACATCTCATTGTTGCAATGGGTCCACCTGTATCCCTATTTAAACAATTTGTGCTCTCTTCCTTCCTTCCTGCCTGCCTGCCTACCTACCTGCGAGATTCAGTATTGGTGTTTGAACTGCTTGCTCAGTTAGCTGGCACTATTATCCCTTGAGACAAGACTTCATTCCTTTTTTTGTTTTGTTTTGACTGGTTGCTTTGGAGATGGATTTTAACAGTTTTGGGTTCTGTCTGGCTTCAAACCATGATGCTCTAACTTTCAGCCTCCTGAGTAGTTAGGATTATAAGAGTGAGCCATAGGCAGCCAGCTAAGTAATTTCATTCTTAATGACTAAATAATGCCTCATGTCTAAGTAGCTTGAATTTTCTATATCTGTGCAGCTTACTCATTGCTTCAAGGTAACATGCTAATGCTGGAAGGGGTTGGAACCAAGCTCTTAGGGCTCTACCTTCCCAATGTATCTGCTCGTCTAACCCTTGCAGTAGATACCATGGCCTATTCACTCATGAAGATAGGCCACAGATATTCACCCCAAAATTCTCTTAGCTCCAGTTCTTCCTGGAACAGATCTCTGTATATCCAGGGGACCTTCAAACTTATCACCTAAGCAGGGCTGGGTTTTTTTTTAACAGGTTTTTTATTGTGAAAATACTGTACAGAGGGGTTGCAGTTACATGAACAAGGTAATGAGTACATTTCTTATCAAGCATTGTTGCCTCCTCCTTTGTTTTCCCTTCCCATCCCTTCCCATCACCACCTCCTCAACTACACTCCCCCCACCCACTTTTCGACATAGTGTCTTGTACATCTCATTGTTGCAATGTGTCAACCTGTTTTAAGGCTGTTTTGAGGGTGAAGGTTGGGACTCTCTGGATGCATGGCAATAGCTCGAATGAGGAAAGTTGTTGATGGTCATCTTGGGTGTATCAAATCTAACATTTTCTGAATTTAGGAGGTTTTCCTGCAAGACTCATCATCTCACAGCTAGCTAAAACTCTTTGAAGGGCATGGCTGTCTATCAAGTTATCAGGCCAGAAACTTTGAACATGTTCTTGTCCCTTCCTTTCTTTCACCTTGCTTCTTATATCTAGTTCATCACAGTGTCTCACTTATTTGACTTTCTAATACCTTTCAGAATCATATACTTCTTTATCTCTGCTCCTGCCAATCTAACCCAAGCTTTCCTAACATATGGGCTGGACTCCTGATGGGTAACTAACCGATTGGCATTCAATGCACAGCCCTTTCTAACTTCTTCCCCATATCTCAGGCAGACTGATTGTTTATGAGTGGAAATATCATATTGTCCCGTTTAAACAATACATAGTACAAAATAGCTTATAGTTCATCTTTCACTTGATTTGATTGCCCATAAAGCTAAGGTCCTTGCTCATTTTGCTTCCATTGGTTTAACTACTAACCTAGAACTTTGTTCATAATCCTGGATAAATACTTCTGATTGCATGTGAAAGTGAATAAAGGATGTAGGATTCCAAATCCTTACTTCAGACCACTAGTTTTAGAATCTGTATGATTTTCTCCCCAGAAGATTTTAAATTTCTTCAATGGCAGCACCTTGCCATTTTATTATTTAGTATCTTTAATTTTTCCAAGGTCATCAGGGTTGAGAAACAAGTGGTTTAAATCTCCTCATCTTTCAGGTCTTGTCTCCAGTACCATCTCCTCCAGGGAAATGCATGCAACTCCTGTTTTTTTTTTTTTTCTTAGTATTTAGTAGTATGTAGTGAAGTGATTATGTGATCAATACTTATTTTATTATTTTTGGATTTGTATTTCAGCTGTGCTGTAAGATCCATTAGAGCTGAGATTATGTATTATATTAAATAATGTTCTGAAGACCAAAAGGTTTCTTTAGAATAATTTCCTTCTATTTGACCTGTGTCCACTTGTCACTTTGCAAAGACTTAGGTTGACAAGCAAAAATCAGTCTTTATAAACTGACTTGATTTGCAGTGCTTCTGTGGTTGGATCGTGGGCAAGTTTTTTTTCATATCTGTTCTGTTGTACTCTTAGTTTGCTGGTGAGCTGCCCTGAGCTAGGGATCACCTGAGGTCTAGGTCTAGGAGGAACAGGGCAAGGATAAGGTTCTTGATGCTGCCTAACAAATTGACTAGATTTTTGTTTAACAAAGCATTTATAAGCTGCTATGAAAATTACTGTTCTGTTGTTATGGCATGCAGCAAATTGAGTAGAAACCCCAAATACAAATTAGTACCTCCTTGGAGCCGTGGGACCAGGAGTGTGGGGTGGCAAAGCACTTTCTTAAATGGATGCATATGTTTATTGGCTGGGCTGACTTCGTCGTCCCATTGGTAAAGACCACAAATGTATTATGGTTGTTTTTGTAAGGCTATTTTCCCTTAGGAATAGTCAAATATCAGTTTTGAAGCTATTTCTTTGGGCACAGCTTGCTACTTTCCATAGGAAAGGAGAAGGATCACTTCACTGGCGTGCTCTCTCTCTCTCTCTCTCTCTCTCTCTCTCTCTCTCTCTCTCTCTCTCTCTCTCTCTCTCTCTCTCTCTCTCTCTCTCTCTCTCTCTCTCTTCCTGAAGTCCCTTTTAAAGGCTTCAGCATGGATAGTGTAACTCAAGCGAAGAAGGGGAGTTCCGTGTACAGAAAACCCATGCCTCTGTCATGTGACTAGCTTGCCACATCAGAGTCATAGTCATCTAGAATCTTAATTTTTCCCTTTTAGTGGCATTATCCACTGGAGTCGGTTTTGGCATCATTTTACTGCTACCAGGCAAATCTTTGTGGAGGTTCACCCCAAACCACAAACCATTTAGCAAATGCCCATAGTATGGAAGTCATATTTTGAGCAGTCTTATGATAAACTTAAGGCTTTTTTTTCTTACTAGATTTCTGCTACTTAAAAAAATCCAGATTTTTTTTTTTTGCTTTACTCGTGTAATTATTCATTATCATTCTTAGACTCAAGTTTCTTGGAGACTTAGAACATCATAAAGGTAAAAAGAAAAGCAAGCTATGTTTTGAACTTAAGTTGCATTTTTCTTGTGGGTGATACTCTGGGTTGACTTTAAAAGTGGATGGTTGAAGAAAGCTATCTAGAAGATGGTGCTAATGAGATGTGGAGGTTGCTGTGCTCTGTCATTAACTGGATCCCAAGAAGTGAAATGAACTTCCGGTTCAGTATATGTGTAAAGCCACTAAGATAACATCACACTGTTAATCTTTGCTGGGGCTCAAGCTGACTGACTACAATGGCTGGCATTTCCACTGTTCTCACACTTACAAAAATAAAATCAGAAAGCATGAGAGGATACAGAAAGACATCTGGTAGCACAAAATGAAGACATTTATCAAAAAGGATGCCTTTTCCCTTAAAAAAAAACCTGCAAAATTTGGGTTTCATTCCGTTATACTTCAAAGTATAAGTTTCACCAATTAGTAAAAAGTTGAATGAATAACAGAAAGGTGAAATAAAATATTCCTCTTGTATTATATAATGGACTGACTCCGTTTTTCTTTTAAGTGTCTTACTTTAGTGTATTGATCATCTGACTCATGATCTAAATGTGTAATTCGATTCAGGGAGGTGCCAGAGTGGTAGAGTTTGATGGGGAATGGCAGGGAAATGCATAGACCTATATTTTTAAAGAAATAAAACTTTTTAAAGAAATAAAATTTATAGCTTCTTTTGTAGAGCTATACCTGTTTTATGATACTCATGGCATTGACTTTGATAGTCTTAAAATGCTGTTTAGTACAAGGAACAAGACTGGATGTCTCTCCATGCTGTTATAGCTCTTAGATCTAGATGAGTTACATATAATTATAAAGTAAAAGGACTGATGAATGGTGGTGGCTTATGCCTGTAATCCTAACTATTCTGAAGCTGATATCTGATGATTAATCTCAGTCCAAAACCTGCCCAGGCAAGAAAGTCTATGAGACTCTTGTCTCTAATTAGCCAGCAAAAAGCCAGAAGTGGAACTGTGGCTCAAGTAGTAGAACACTAGTCTTGAGCAAAAAAACTCAGGGACAGCACCCAGGCCCTTGAGTTCAAGTTCCAGGACTGGTGCACACGCATACACACACACAGAGCAAATTGAAAAGCCATGTATGGGAGTAATCATAAACCATTGCATCCTTATTGGCATCTGTAAATGTCCATAATTCATATATTGCCACCACACAAATTCTAGACCTGAAAAATTAACTTTGCTATTTTGTGTTAAAGATTATTCTTTAGGCTTCTGTCTCTTACTACTGCTAAATGACCCATGATTACCTTCATTCTTATGTTGGCCATTTGTCATTTACATGTTCTAGGTAAAATAATACATTGTAATATATTTATTTTATCTGCCCAGGGTTTTTTTGTTTTTTTGTTTTGTTTTACATTTGTTTATATGTGTATTTGTAGACTGGAAAAATCATTTGGTAGTAGTTGTGTCTCAAGTAGTAAAACAACAGCCTTGAGTGAAAAGTTGTGAAACTCAGCAAGCCCCTGAGTTCAAACCTCAGAACCCCACCCCACCACAAACAAAACAAAGAATGGTTTTATGGGAAGACATGTATTTGTATAAATATAAATACATGAGATTATCTACTCTTTCTATATGATATACTCTGTATATGATACACTAAATATATGATGATACACCATATATATACACATATCTACATACATACACATATTTTGTGCTAATGAGTATTCAAAGATCTGTATGACTGTTAGTGGTTCTTGAAAATTAATCAGATTAACTCATAAATCAAATTATATTGAAGCCTATGGCCTAGCTAGTCAGCTTGGTTAGTTCTGTTCCTTTTGATACGTTAACGGAGGACAAAATGTAAGGCAATGCCTTTCAAAAGAGCCTGCTGTTTCTACCGTCACTTTTGAACATTTGTTGTAAAAATACTTTTAAACTCTAATGGGAGAGACAGCAGGATTCTCCCAAAAATTCAAGTAAAACTCTGCACCAGCCACAAAAAAAGTCTCCTGAGATGAACTGAATTCTTCTGAAGAGAAAAAATATATAATTTACTACCACCTAAAATATTAATGGAAACATATACGAAGGTTTTTCTAGAGGAGAATTGGTCTTGTATTTATTATCAGAAAGCGCTGTATATCTAAAACCATAATTTTGCCACCCTGACAGAGACTTTCCAGCAATAATAAAAAACATATGATTCTTGACCATTCTATTTACCATATCTATTATGCGCTATCTCTACTGAAGTAATAACTTCTGGTGTGATTTACACTGGCATTGTTTAACAGCAAAAGACCTCTCCAGCGAGGGTTAAGAATATTTAATCCTTTAAAGCTGACATATATAACATGTAGCTATGTCAGCTACAGCTGTTTCTAAACATCAGTAACAAAATTATAGACAGGTTTTGAAGCTTCTGTGGTGGGAACGAATGCATCTGAGAATTCAACTTGCTGACAGTGTTTATGTGATTTAATCTTACCATCTGCTGGAAAGTAAACATTTTTTATAAAATTAAAGTTTATAAAGTGAATCACTTGTACTTTCCAATTGTTAAGAATGACAAATTTAAATGTAGTTTCATTGAAGAGTAAGTGGAAATTCTGCCACTATTTTGAGATGAATGTTGAATTGCAATTTATGGTACTGTTTAATCTACATTGGTTTCTTAAACAGTAGACAAATCGACCCTTTCAGCTCAACTAAAAATTCTGCATTTCATGCTTTCTACATTCCTTTAGATACATGCATAGTTTTATTATCTCTTTTTCCCCAAGAACATAAGACTCAGCAAAGTTACATGTTGGTAATCTCAGGAGAAATGACATCATGAAGAAAATGCATGTTTGAACTAAAAGTAAATGGTACAACAGTGGAGTGTATTCTTTTCTTGATAGTCTTTATAGGCTATGGATTTAGCTATTGTGTGAATTGTTGTGGCATAATCGAGTGTGTTCATTTTGCAGGTAGCACCTTTTCCTCTCCTAAGAAGTTGGCAAATTGGCAGATTTGTGAAATTGACAAATTGGTCTACAAACTCTGCCAAGTTCAAACTTTATAAATGTGACCTAGACAGTTTACTTGAAATAAAAATGCAGGGGGATAGGCTGTTATGTTTATAGCTGTGCCCTGTGTTAAATTGAAAGCCTATGTTCAATGTTGATGTAATAAAATTTAATTAGTTGTAAGTCAGGTTTTGGTTTAGTGGTAATTAGTTTAGTGTATAATTATTACCTCTAATAGCAATCTGAAATCTACAAGCATTTTGATCTTTTTCCAAATTGAAAAAAAACACCTCCAAAAGATTTATAACAGAAATAGCAGTACTAGAATCCCATTAGCTAATTTCATTAGACACATCATGGAAAATGTTAAGTAGCAAAGTACAATTTCATTGATGATATACATGTGTCAAATTAGGCTAGTATATCAAGTATTTTGAAGTGAATTTTTCATTTTTCTCTTAAAGTACTCTAGTGATATTTTGGATGATTCTGAGTATTTAATTGTGTTATCTAATGTAGCATACAAATTGTAATATTTTCATATAAAAGTTGTAGAATGATCAAAAGGATCAATTACCATCTGCTCCACAGATCAAGGAAGTTTTATTAGTAAGCTCGAAATTTATCTTTACTTCATAGATAATTAACCAGTTTTAAAATGCTGACATATAGCGTGAATCTTGGTATTTCTGTTTTCCCCAAGCCCACCCTCAAATATTATATATGTTATCAATTTCCAACAAAAGAAAAGGTAGCTTTCAGTAAACAAAACAGTTCCACACAAATGCATTATATATGTCAGACTAGAAAAACCTAGTGAATTTGGTAACTATAATGTCTGTCTGAGTTACAGAGAGACTCTGATACATACTGGTCTATTAGAGTTCAAGGATACATTGTGAGGCCAGTAGTGGTCTATTTCCTCACTCCAGTTTTTCCTTTCTCTTTAGACCCCCCCCACCCTTTTTCCCTCGTAGAGCCAAGTGCTGTCTCATTTCTCTTTGCTTTACTTTACTTTTCGTTTTCTTCTCTCTTCCACTTTCTTTCTCTCTCTCTCTTTCTTTCTTTCTTTCTTTCTTTCTTTCTTTCTTTCTTTCTTTCTTTCTTTCTTTCTTTCTTTCTTCTTTCTTTCTTTCTTTCTTTCTTTCTTTCTTTCTTTCTTTCTTTCTTTCTTCTCTTTTTGTTGTTGGTCGTGAGGCTTGAATTCAGGGTCTTCGTGCTGTCCCAGAGCTCTTTTGCTCAGGGCTCTACCACATTGAGCCGCAGACCCACTTGCAGTTTTCTGGTGGTTATTTGGAGATAGGAGTCTCAGACATTCCTGATCTGGCTGGCTTTGAACTGCAATGATCAGATCTCAGCCTCCTGAGTAGCTAGGATTACAGGCATGAGCCACCTGTAATATAAACCTGGCTTCCTTTATATTTTCAAAAACCTCTTTAGCATTTTTTTCATTTTCCCCAAATTATTGTTGATTTTTAACTCTTAAAGTTATGATCGAGGTAATGATTGTAACCTACAACATATTCATAACCAACTGTATTTCCCACACCCAAGATTATCCATCTCATCATTTGACTGTTTGACTTGAAAACATGTTTTATACCAAAAATAAAAAGTTCAAAAAATAGTGTGTTACATAAAGAGAAAATAGAACAGTCTCAGTAAAAGTGAGTGAGTTGGTATCACAAGGTTATTAAATAGCTTAAATGTTCACAGCTTAATAACTGATACTTTATAAGCTGAACTTAGGTTCACAATGAGTATATAGAAATATTTAATTTTTTATTATTTGATAATATTTTCTCTGTTTTATTCTACATCACTGGTAAAGTGATGTAGACTTCAAAAGAGGTCTTCTGTTATGAACATTTCCATTTGGCAAGGAGAAAGAAGTGATTTGAAATAAAATATTCATGAACTGACATAATTAAAAATATTAACTAAGACATCTAAATTGGCTTTTATAGTATACCATTATAAATATTTATTTAGATCTTTGTGAAATGTCTTTTGTAGCATGCATGTATTTTACATAGAATATTGTTTCAGTTTTTAGACACTTCAGTTTATTAACACTTGCTCTTCTGGTGCTATTCCTCAGTATTTATTCAAAACATAAATACTGAAGGCCTAGTAGGTGCACAGTAGAAGGCTATAGGGAGAGGAAAGAATCCTGAGAAACTCAATTATTTGGCACTTTTCAAAGTGACATATCACATGCCCATTGTAGTTAATAACACAACACAATATAATTAGGTTACCAATGAGAAAGATTTAATAAAAGATGAGGTTGGTTTGTTGCTTTCGGCATTTCTGAGTAGCATTACCATCCATTCTTTGCGAGATACTCAACCCTATAGAAAATTGACTTTTATTATTTCCCTGGCTATCATAAGATTTTGTTAATACTCAAGATTCTGCTTAAAAAATAATCAGTGTTTTATGTTGGTGAATAACCCTAAATGTTGAATACTTTGGGCACTGATAGTCAAGGCCTGTGAAAAGCTGAGAAACTACAACCAAAAAATTACTGAATGAACTCAATGTAGTGGCACATGCCTGTAGTCTCAGCACCTGGGAGGATAAAACAGGAGAAGATAGCATATTCTAGTCACCTGGACGACCTATTTAGATTGTCTAAAAAAGGGGGAAATATGAAGAAAAAGTTACCTGGCCAATTAAAAAGAATCATAAATTCATAAGTTCATAATTGAGTTTTACTGTGTACAAAGACACAGAAATGAAATATTTTGGTAGGTACTGCCATCTAGAAACATAAAGGGTGGTAAAGAGCTCATTAAAATACATAAGTGAAAGCTAGACTCAAAGTGCTAACCTGTAGTGTTTTGGTGAACATTTTACCCGGTCCCTGCTAGATAGAACTAGAAGATTCTTACTGCAGTATTAGGAGATAGATTATGTCCAATATGAGTAACTTTAATAATTCTTTCCTACATCCAAACATTAATAAACACAAACAGTGGATTAAACTTCCTAATAATATACAGATGAATAAAGAATGAATAAGCAGGAAAAACCCAGATAAAATTTTTATATTTTCCTGCATCCGGAGAATAAATGTTTTAAAAATATTTTTTGAAATTCCCAACATGATTCTCTTTCCCAATTTTCATGTTTCTACCAAACTAGAATAGAGAATGTAAGAGTATTAAGGTATTCACTTATACATGTAGTTAAACAATATTTTATGCACATAAACATAAGAAATAGAACTTGAGCACTTACAAGCTCTGAAGACAGCCTTAGCTCCTGCTAGGCATTTGTCATGACAATGACAATGACATAGAGTTTCAAGCTCATGACCAGATTTTGGGGACATACCTCAGAAATTTTGGTGTAATACTTTTAGAAGTAAAGTCATAGTTAAGCTCTGAAAATCTCTAGAAAGAGATGGAAAGGAATGACTTAAGGACAAAAAAAAATGAGTAAGGCTTAGAATTAGGAAGCACTAAAAGATTGAGCTGCCAGCAGTGGGAATGGAAGTTATGGTGATGGAATTTGAAAGGAGTTTAAGTCATGTGCTCTGATATTGGCCTGAGTGACTGGCAGAGAATGTTTTGAACAAGGAAGTTTTGATGCTGGTCTTTCTATTTGTGTAGGATCACCTGTGGGTCCAAGGGCAGAATGGGTTAAAAAAAAAAGACATAGGACTGTTGAAGAAATAGGAAAAAAAATCACATATACAGCTTGCTAACAAATCTAACAGTGAAAGGAAGATGGCAAGACTCTTAAGTTAGATTATTGACAGAAGGCTTCAAAGTAATATGTGGATAAATATTTGGAGTAGTTTCTCTTGTATGTACATTCTCCATGACTGTGTACTGATGAAGTTTTTAATGTTGTATTTTAGCACTGTTCAGAATTTGTCTCTCTTTCTTCCCTCCCTCCTTTCCTTCCCTTTTTCCTTCCTGCCGGCCTGCCTGCCTGCTTTTTTCTTCTTCTTTTTTCTTTTGCTGGTTCCCAATTGAAAGCATTGCTATATTTTTAAGGGAGAATGTTGTAGTTACTATATATATGTGGGAGGCTATGGGGGTGTGAGGGGGGTCTGGGTGTGGGAGTGTGTATGACTCATCATTCAAAAAGATGAACTTATATTAAAAATTGTATTTACCTGAAAGCAAGATTGATTTACTCAGACATTGGGATCTAGTCATCTGGTTTATATTGATGATAAAATTACAGTTTCAGAGAATTGTTATTTATCCACTAACTAAATAATTTTGGATACAATGGTAGTAATCTGTAAGATTAAGAATTATGTCTTAAATTAATGGATATATAAAATAAAAGTAAACATGGATCACCTATTAAAAATTAATTTATGTATAGTATCCATTGGAAATGACTCCTTATATTTCCTTCTTATTTTGGCAGGGGTCTAGAAAGACAGAAAATCTGTGTGTGGTTTCAAAATAAGAGGTCTGAAATGCTGCTACTTTTATTTCAAAGCTAGCACTCACTCTTTTCTGATTTTCTTTTCCCTCCTGATGTTATCCAAAGAAAGCCTTCTAGGGCTACCAATTCACACTTACACACTTACACACACACACACACACACACACACACACACACACACACACACACACACACACACACACACACATTTTATGAAAAAGGCTGTGCCCCACCAGCTCAGGTTACTAGAGATACACACAATATCAGCAAGAGTCAGTTAAATATTTGGGGACATATTGAACCTCACCAGGGAGAAGAAGGAAGTAGAACTCATATTAGGAAATCAAGAAAATAATTGAAACTGGAGAGCTTGAATTTGTTAATCTGGAAGTTCCTAGTAGAACCAATGAGCTTTGATATCCAATTTAATGAAAGATGCTGATTTCACTTTCCAGAGAAGAAAAATTAATTGGTAGCTATAATTTCAGTTTGGCCTCTTTCCTAATTGAAAGGATATCTAAAGGGAGGGGAAAAATTTCATCCCACTCATTTATACTTTTTTAATTTCTGGTTTTTAGAGAAGTTTTACTGAAAGTATTGATGTTTTCATTATTTCAATTGGAATATTTAATTTGTTGTACACTATCCCTAAGTAGTGGAAAAAACCTTGAAAGATAGCAAGTAGTCTAATGACCAGTTCATTCTCTGAGCTTACAGTTATGAGGATTCAATTCAACCAGGAAAAGTCCAGCACATGACAGCATTTCACAAGATGAATTTTAAGGCATATAACATGATTGTTGACAGTCAGTCTTACTAGTGATGCCTCACAACCTATTATGATACTAAGAACAAAATGTCATTGGCAGTTGATCCAACCCTGATGATATCTACAATTGGGACAATCTTCTTTTTACACTTTTATTTAACTGTGGCTCTCAGCTCTGACTCATTAAAAATATGCAGTATTTTTAAAATATAAATACAATATAAATAGAAAATAGAAAAGCATTTATATATTACTTTTACATATTAATTTGAATGCCCATATAACTTATAAAATATATAATTTTTTTACATAGTGAAAAGATATATGCCAGTGAACCCAGCAGTATTTTAATACTGTTCTTCCCATTCATTTTTGGCATAATTCTAAAATCAAGACCCAAACCCCTTAGAGTGTTCTTACCAAGCTGCCAAGAAGAGGCTCATAGGAACATGGCCTATTTAAAACATCTGAAAATAACTTTTCTTCTGCCAGTGAGACACTGATACCACAGGGTAACATGCAGCTATTTTATTGTCAATTTTTCTCCTGATATAAAGATAGATGGTGTTGGGGTGCTATGTGTATTGAAAATGATAGCTTCTCTAAGGCTTAGCCTGGTTTGTCTTTATAGACAGTGGAGTTAGTTAATAACTCTCCAAAATAAGCTAACATGTCTTCTATGTGTTATGTATTTGCATGTTTGTGGGAAATGGAGACATCTCAGGGATGGGGTGGAGAGGGGAAAGAGAGAGAGAAGGAGGAGGAGGAGGAAGAGGAGGAAAGGGAAAGAAGGGGAATGAGGGAGAGGAAAAGAGAGAAGAGAAAGCAGGAAGCAGGGTCTTTTCTATACAGGAGGGCATGCTGCACAGATAATGAATTCAAATAGGTTACCTCCAACCACCCTGTGTTGCAAATCTGATGACTCGTTGGTTCAAAATTAGCTTCCCCTTAATGTCTTAATTAATGATTTTATATACTGAATTATGTCTTAGGGCATGTACAGGGTAAATGTAAATATTATTTTCTAAAGCCATGAATGGTTAGGCTAGAATCTCCATACACAGAAGACATGTAAGATGTGTAATTATAGTTGGTGTGTACTTTATGATAAGAGAATGAATGAATATATAAGGGGCACATTTAAGAAATGGTATAGTGGGCTGGGAAGGTGGCTCAGTGGTAGAGCGCTTGCTTTGCATGCCTGAGGCCCTGGGTTCAATTCCTCAGCACCACATAAGTAAAAAAAAAAAAAAGAAAAGAAAAGAGCCAGAAGTGGTGCTGTGGCTCAAGCGCTAGAGCGCTAGCCTTGAGCTGAAGAGCTGAGGGACAGCGCCCAGGTCCAGAGTTCAGGCCCCATGACCAGACCAAAAAAAAAAAAAGAAATGGTATAGTATAGTGTATGTGTATGGGTTTCAAAATGAAAATTTCAACATTTGAGATTCAGTTGAATTATAACTGCACTACCTAACTGATATGTTCTTACCCGTGATAATATACTATAACAGTTTATCACTCGTGGTAATATGTATATGAAATCACCTACAAGTTATTTTCTCTCAGTAGTTTAGGATCATTATTTTCAAAAGAGAGATAATGGAACCTGCTAACACTTAAAAGTGTCCATATTTTACCTGGTATGTAATTAACATTCAATCTCTTATTATTATATAAATGATACGTAGAAAATTTTTTGGCTTGAAAATAAATATTTGTTTAGAATCACATATTTTAGTGGAACTCTTATAAGTACTAAAACAATCAGTAATATTTATATTACATTTCAAAGTTGTCAGAACTCTTTGCATATTCAGTTTTCTGTTTCGCTACTTTATTTAAAACATATGTGATGAATTCTTGTAACTTGAGGGTCTGGATGGGATTGAGAAAGATGAGTGAACACAATGGAAAACGTAACATTTATCAAGATATACTGTACTCATAATCTCATTGATTGAATTGAAAACCCTTAGTAAAACTGCTAAAAGATATTAATAATAACAATGAAAATAAACCAGTAACCTGTGATAATCCACTCTTGGTGAGAAAGAACAGCACCTAAGCCTATAACCTCACAAGGCTGAAGCTGAGTCAGATGGTGCTTATTAAGTGCTCTTTATTTCTCTTTGCTTTATGGGCAGTGACACCACCCATGTCTGAGTTAAGATACTAAAATCCAATGTAGGTTCTTGATGCTTGGACGATCCCAATGTTGAACCAAATCAAGTAACCAATCATGTCTGTATTCTCAGCCTACGAGTCTTACACTTGATTGAAGGGATGCCTATGTTCAAAGACCACTGTGCATAGAAACATCAGAATGGAATCCCCATTATGTTGCAAATGTAGAAAATTTTAAAATTAAACTTAAAAAAATAGAATGATACCAATGGGGGAAAATAGTCTTACAAGTTCTACTGCCAGTGGCTTGAGAGTCTTCATTCGGCCTCAGGCCCCAGAGCTACTTACTCAGAGGCTCATACCTCCAGGCCCTTTGTCTACCCACAGAACTTTGGCTTTGTCCTAATTGATGCTCTGGTTCAATTTGGAGAGCATTTCTGAATATTTTGGAGACAGCTTGAAATTTCTCAAATCAAGTGATTCTAAACAAATCTACAAAGCAAAATTGAAATAAAAAAGGAATTTTAAAGTATAACATTTACCATATATATGAATATATATTATATATATATTAACTCATTCTTTGATTCTACTCAAAACTATTTAAATTGATGTTGCTTGTTTTAATGTTTGAGATTCTGAAGAGAAAATAAACAATTCTAGAGAAGTAAAAGGATTTAATCCATCGGCAAAAGATAAAGACTGTGGTCCAGCATTTTGTCTCTGTTGTTATAAAAATTTGCTCTAAAAGCAAGAATTTCCTTGTTAACACAACCTTAAGTCTTTTATGCAAACAAGATGCTCATGTCTCCCTAACAGATTTTAAGCACTCTATGAGCAGAGTTGGTGTACCTGTTTCATCCTATACAATACAACACCGTGTTTAACACACAATACAAAGCAACTACTCAATAAATATACGGTTGAATTGCACATCCATAACTCAAACTTCTGTGCCTTTAATAATCCTAAAATGTCTCCAAGATATGTGGCGACTGAGAACATTCAGATAACAAAATTGTCTCCTTTTATTCTTTTAGATAGATAGCATAAATTTCTACTGCCTCACCAAAAAATTATATAGGCCAGAGGTAGAACTTTTCCTTGTAAATTTTACAACCAGCTCCTGAGAGGCCAGTGAAAGACCATTACCTTCACAGCACCGTGCATCTTCTCTGTGGCTTTTGTCATGATTCAAACATTGTGCAGTAGCTCATTCCCCATGGACAAGTTTAATAGAAATAAAGAAATATGAACCAACAATACACTAGTCCTGCATGTTCAGGAATTCTCTTATTTTAGGTCTTCTAGTTGCTTGTAATAGATGTGCATTTCCTTTCTAAATTTAGTAAGTTTTGTATGGCTATGGAATATTTTAGCTAAATAGCTGCAGTAAAATAGCGTTGAGCTCATTACCCAATTATTTCTTTAAAAATTATAAAACAACTAGGTAAACATTTTCTTATAGTGACTGTGAGGGTTTCAACTTTCCCTACACATTTATAACTGTGTATTTTGTCCTGGGACCAATTAGGCTTTCTAACTTTTTTTTTCTAGTTAATTGCAAAATATCAACTCTTTAAACAGGTGATACTGTTCTCATATTGTGCCTATATATGTATACACACCTGTGCATTTTCAATTCCAAATATTTAAAAGCAACAGTCAGTACTGGGATGAACAAAAGTTATTGTATATTTTAATGCAAGTATCATAAAACAAAAAGTTTTTTTTTCAGTTGAGTCCTCTATTTGATTTTAATTCTTCAATGTTTGCTGATTGACATACAGTTCAGTAGTGTCTTCAAGATGGGAATTTTTCAGTGAAGTAAGTTACACTAAAGTTTAAAAAGTTGCAGAGCAAAACGTACCTACATTTTGTCTTTAAGTTAGATTTAATTTTAAAATGCTTTTAAAGGCCTCTTTTACTTATTCCCTTGGTGGTCTTTCAAAAGCCAGGTGTCTGAGATTGTCTCCAGCCTGGTCTAAAAGCACCCCAGGCCTTGGATTAATGCATTAGAGCTGCCTTTTATTTAGCAGTGAGTATTTACATAATGCCTGTGCATTTAAACGCACTTGGAATGTATAGCCAAGACAACCCAAACTCAAGCAGCTTGGCCACTGCCTGGTCGTGGTTTTTTTGTGTTTTTTTTTTTTTAAATTAATTTTCAAAGAGTTTTCAGGTGAGACACAAAATCATTACAGAGGCATTTCTCCATTTAACGACTACATCCTTAAACACAATTTGGAAACCATAATTTAATAACAGTATACAATGTAACCAAACTTTTCTTCTTAGAAATCCATATATCTCATATTAAACCTTTCAAAGACTGGAGATGTCTTTCAGTGGTTGCCTAACAAGTGTGAGACCCTGGGTTGCATCCCCAGCACTCCAAAAAAAAAAAAAAGAATATTATAAAATATACTAGGATAATTTCTATAATCTAACAACAAAATGTCTGGCAAACTTCAAAGTAATATCTGCTCTGAATCTGTCATTTACTTCACACAGAATACATTTACTTACTCCTTTGATTCAGCTTTCAAGTTAAAAAAGTATTCCTGTGTGTGGATATAGGAGGTTTTTCAATGTGCCCTTTGTTTTCTAGATATTGTTTATTTTTAATACAGCCAGTCACATGCAGTATGATGGAGATATGCTGCTGCCTTCATTTTGGATTGGAACATGAATTTTGAGTACATTTTTGGCCTTAATCAAGAAATCCTAAACTTTGTCTTTTTTTTTTTTTTTTTGCCAGACATCCACATTCAGATCCCACTTTTCTGTTCTATCCTCAAAAGGTTCAATAGTATCAAGCTCTGTACTATGAGCAGGAGTCCACGTTGCTAAATTACAGCTTGTGTTAAGTATTTACTTGAGTATTTTGGGGTCTAGAGTCCTTAATAGTTGCAGTTGCATTTAAGCTAGATATTTAAATAAAACCTACTTTGAAAGTGAAAACTACTGTTGAGGTTTTTTTTTTCTTTTCAAGAATCTGAACTTGGAGTTAGGAAAGTGCTGTTTTGCAAAGTTTATTTTCATTTGTAGCATGTTAATGCTCGTTTTCCTTGGTGTTTTACTAAAACAGTTGAAATTGTGGCTGTTTAGTTACATATTTATGGAGGAGGATAATCTTACCCATGTGTTCAAATTATTTGCCTCTATGTTTTTCTCCCACTAGAGTTAATGTGATGTTTATCTGCTGTTACAATTTAGTTATCTTTTTGAAATCCTACCTCAGCGTCTTTCTTTAGTATAAATTTAGGCAATGATTAAATCTTCCTGTTTTTCTTAATAGCGTCACCTGATGCTATCTAGTAAAGAGAACATTTTTCATTCTTCTCTAAGTTAGATAAATTTCATAAAGTCAATCTATCTGAACAAGCAAGAATTTCTAATTTCAATTAGTCAATATGCCTAAAATAATATTTTATAAGCATAAATACTATTTTAAGTATTTTATAAGTATAAAATGCTATTGTTATGATTATTATTATTAAATTATTGGATTTTGAAACAGTGTCATTATGTAGCCCAGGCTGAATTCCAGTTCTTAATCTTGCCTTAGCAGCGGTACAGGTAGGCAAGACATTACTCAGCTCTAAATAGAAATTACTTTTTAAATTATTGTCTTTGATAATTTTAGTAGGAAATTTAAAAAATTTTAGTAGGAAATACATTTACTGAACAATAGTTAATTTTGCCTTTTTTTTCCAGTCATAAAATTTCATTAGTTCTTCCCCTTAGCAAAGCACATCCGTTCATTCATTTAATTTTAATTTAAGAACAAAAACCAACAGCAAAACTTCTTTATAACCTAACTCCTGAAGATTTCTTGACAATTATTTGAGAAAATTTTAGTAGGGATAACCTAACTTTTCTGAACTATGTGGACATAGGAGCTTGCTTTGTGGTGTTATATCAAAACCTAGCAACCAAATAAACTAACAAGTCACTAAGACTGTGAATGATTGAAACAACTTTCTTGGGAAGGGGATTGTGTATACACAAATCAATCAAGACTGTTGCATTTCTTGCTTTATTCTTCCCCTTGAACCTTGAACCTAACAATAAGAAATAATGGAAAACTGAAGTCCTGCTCTGACCTCTAAACTAACATGCTTAAGAGGCATTTGACTGGGTCTGGGTATGAATGAGAATGTTCCCCAAGTCTTCCTCTGAAAGATGGGGCCCTCCTCCTAGAGTCTTTCACTGTTTTCCCCTTTCATCTCTGTGGGAGCCACAGGGTTCAACTTTTTAACAAAACCAGGATTAGTGAGGAGATCAAACCCAAACCTTTAATATGCTCAGTATTTGGCCACCTTTTCATAAAGCTAATCAAACCTGTTAAGAAAATATAAAATAGCAGAATGTAATATCCTGAAAGGCACTATAAAATTCCAACAGTTTGACCCCTGTGGTAGGTGTTTACTTAAAAACAAAACAACTGATTTTCAGTAATGCCAACTAATCAGTTTGGTTCAGAAGTATCTCACATATGCGCGGATCATCTTTATAAATACAAGATGATGGTTTACATGGGTGTTATATGTTTCTATGGATGATTTATCTTCGGCATTGCTTTATTTTCATAGTACAATTTGATTAAGTATATAACCATAGCATAATCCATAATCCACGATCATATTTTAAAAAATAAAATTAGTTGTAAATGTTCCACTCTATTTCCAGCTGATGCTATGTTTGTTTCCTAGTTTCTGTTGTTTGTTTATGTTTCAAAGAATTGAAGAGGTAGTGTGCATGTCCCTTGGCTTTAAAACAGAAATCAGTAAATATATGCCCATATGCTTAGGATATGACAGTGTTGAGAGTGGTCCCAGGAAATGATATTACATTTATAGAATTCACCGTCTCTTTGGAGGAAGTATTTCTGTGGGAAGTACTGAAATATCCACTTGGTTGGTGACACCCTCCTACGGAGCAATTAGCTGTAAGAAAGTTTCAGATTTAATTCTGACAAAGGTCAGGAGTTTGAAATGTGACTTCATTTGTAGGGAAACCTCTTGCTTCCAGAATCTTTTTTAAAAGTTATTATTCTGTGATGCCTAAATTATACAAATTAAGCTCATTCCTCTTTGAAGTGAATGAATTAATTCCTCATTAAAATGCTGATATTTCCTGATCACTTATTTCTAAACTTGAACTTTTAAATGCCCAACTTTTAGTTGTCCAGCATGAAGGGAAGAACTAAAACTCAGGGTGATGAACTACAGAATGTGCAAAGGCTTGGTTTTCTTGATGTTGCTAGAAAGTTCACAGGGTAAGGTAGCAGTACCCAATGGGGGAAAGAAAAACCAATGGTCACCAAAAATAAGAACATGCTAATAGAAAATTTTGTTATGGGATGGATTTGGAATGATTGTAATATAAGTATAGTATTTCTATACCACCAGATGTTTTTATCAGTTTATTGGTATGTCTTGGTGATCATTTTTTTTTTTGCCTAAATGACAACAGAATGATGACTAAAGCAGAGAAGTGTAAGGACATGATCTTTCCTCCTTCCTTTTCTTATCCTCTCCCTCCGTTTTCTCTCTTTCTCCCCCCCCCATCTCCTTTCTTTTGTTCCCCCCTCTCCCTTCTACCTAAGTGTATGTTCTCAGGAAACTATGATTAGGCTTGGTCTCCACCCCTGTGAAATTCCTGCTCCTTCTTGCACTTGCTAGGGAGGGTGAAGAAAGATTGTATATGTGAAAAGAACCTAAGAAACATTGTTATGCATGTCACAGTTTTGTGGTGTTTTTTTGCATTTCACTGACTTTTATAATCAAATAAATGTTGTAAAAAATGCATTTTTTGTTTGTTTTGGTCATGGGGCTTGAACTCTGGGCCTGGGCACTGTCCCTGTGCTCTTCAGCTCAAGGTAAGCACTGTACCACTTGAGCCACAGCATCACTTCCGGTTTTCTGGTGGTTAATTGGAGATAAGAATCTCACAGACTTTTCTGCCTGGGCTGGCTTTGAACTGAGAGCCTCAGATCTCACCTTTCTCAGTAGTTAGGATTACAGGCGTGAGCCACTGACGCCTGGCATGCATTATATTTTAAATACAACATATGGATAATCTAGTTTGATTAGCTAAGGGAAACATAAGGCAAACCTTTTCTACGCTCTCATGTATATTTCTTTATTAATTAAGTAATTCTAATTAGGTGGAAACAGGCAACCAAATAAGTGTGATCCAAAGCAGAATAACTTAAAGCTACATCTATTATGACTCATGAATGAACAAACTAGCTGTTTGGCTTCAGCCATCTGAAATAGTAAACTTCATTTGACTTCGTAATGGTTCTCTTATGCCCCTACTGATCAACATTTGTTACAAAAGATAGCTTTCAGTATTGTGTAATTTTACTAAGCATAATTTGTCTAAATGTTTTCTTTTAGTAGTTTTCTTCTTTATAAGTATAATAACTAACATTTTGGGAAGTTGCATGCTTGGTTGAAAGTAAAAAGTAAAAAAGGAGAGAGAGAAATCAATAGTATGACCGGATTCCTAAATACAACATATTTAACTCAATCCTAACCAGAAACTATTTTCTTCCTGCTTTGTGACTTACTGTATTTTCCACAATATTGTCATCTCAAAAGACTGTCAAAAGAAAGTGACTACTATAGAAAATGCAACATAGGAATTTAATGGTATTTAATGGTTAGATTTTTCTTAAACAGAGAAAAATAAGGTAAACGTGTAAAAAGAATATGATCAAGAATAGGATCAAATCCTTATTCCAAGTAGGAGAAATGTTCATCAATTTGGTGAGGATATTTGATGAAACTTGAACAGTTAAATTGTATTAAAAACTGAAAAAAGTGTGAATTCTCAGAACATTATGGATGGCATTAGACTTTCAGAGAGTGTAAGGAACCAGAATTGCCTGGGAAATATTGAAGGCTATCTTTAAAAATATTTATTTTTTGTGCTTATATGGAGGAATTGATCCCAGGGCCTCATGCATGCTAGGCAAGCACTCTACAGCTAAGCCACATTCCTCGCCCAAAAGGCTATCTTAATCAATGCAAAATGCACCTAGAAGATATGGTACTGTTTTTAACCAATTATTTAAAGCCTTTCATGCCTTCATGCTCATAAAGGACAGAGATAGAGGTCCCTGTCTGTATCTTTGCTTGAGAAAAGGATCTTGATTATGGCTCATTAATATACAGTTGTAGAACCAAGGACTGTGGTGGAAATAATTCTTATTGCCATGAACAAAAGGGAAATCTTTAGGAATGATCAGGAATAGACTGGAGAAAGATAATTTCCTTTTCTTCATTTCTACTTACTTCAGCTAAAGTTTAACGTATAGACAGGACAGATAACATATGTCCATTTTTTATCAGCATTTTCATTTTTACCAGGTCCTGAACTGTGTGCATCTATACAGAACTGTCCCAAGTTAGAAAAATGCCAAGACTGTAGCACTTACCTCTGCAAAAGCAACTTATTTACATCCTATCATATTAATACCACATACATTTATTTTATAACTTTCAGTTTTTTATTGTTATAGTTAACTTGCTTGTTGACATTGTTTTCTTGGTTGGGAAATATATAGCGTGCACATGAGGATTTTTCCACATCTAAGTTTAGAAAGTTAAATATAACTGTACATCAAAAGAGCAAAATAGTGCCGGGCACCTGTGGCTCATGCCTGTAATCCTGGCTACTCAGTAGGCTGAGATCTGAGGATTGCAGTTTAAAGCCAGCCGGAGCAGGAAAAGTCTGTGAGACTCTTATCTTCAATAAACCACTCAGAAAACTGAAAGTGACACTGTGGCTCAAGTGGTAGAGTGCTAGCTTTGAGCTGAAGAGCTGAGGGACAGTGCCCAGGTGCAGAGTTCAAGCCCCATGATCGACAAAAAAAAAAAAAAAGAGCAAATAATGTTTCTATATTTATAGAAAAAAAATTCAATAACCATATGTTTTTGTCTTGGTACAAAAAGTAGTAGTTCTTTCTGTTTTAATATTCCAAAATAAATGTTTTTATATATTTTGTAATATGCTAACCAGCAATATGATCCCTAAACTTTAAGAAGTTCAATATAAGAAGAACTTGTTTAAAATAACAGCAAGAGAACTTGAGGTTAGACAAGCAGAATATTTTTGTACAACAAAGATTTTTTTTAAAAGCAGACTATACCAGAAAGTTATTACAAGTTCATTCCCAGTAGATCTCTAGGTTTCTAAGACTGAAATTTCTGGGATAGAAGTTAATCAAATCCTTTTATTGAGTATGCAAATCACTTTACTGGGCCTCTGGGGAATAATATAGGATGTTTCTTTCTTTAAAGAGTTTACTATTTGATGTAAAAATCACATAGAAGAGCCAACATTCTAAAATAAATAAACAAATAAATTACCATTGCATTTAAGATGGAAGAACAATACAATATATTTGATAATATTGCTGAAAATGTACTTCCAATGACAAAGAGAATGTGTGGCTAAATGTTATTTTTTTTTCCCAGAAAGTGAGTAGGTTTCCTATCACTTTAGCACAAATGTTTAGTTCTAAAACATATAAAATGAATTTTAAAATTTAATCAAATCTTCAGGGTAGACATAGCCTGTTTTATTATATGTCATATATGACCTAGTAATTGTGTGTGTGTGTGCGTGTGTTTGTGTGTGTGTGTGTCTTAATTTGGAGGATGTATAGATTGAACTCATCAAAGACAAAATATGATAGAGTCTTGAATGAAGAGACAAGACTCTTTTCTTTGAGCTCAAATCATTTTGTGATAATGAAGAACATCTATTTTATTCAGGTTTTAGGGTAGAGGACAGAGACTGTCAAAGGAAAGATCCCCAATATGTGGCTTGGAGTATCTTCTAGGGGTAGTAAAATCACCTTACTTCCTTTTATCTAAGCAATCATCTAAGCAACATAACCTAGTTCCTCAGTTCCATTAACTTTAGTGCCAACTTTGGCTTCAGATCAGCCACTGAACAAAGTTGCTAAGTTGATGGCAAAATCACATAAACAGAGCGTCCTTTTCAAACACTTATCACTGTTTGAATCAACCTGTTTTACATATTCTTTACCATGATCTGTTATTTAGACTATATTGGGAATCCCATCAAAGGTAATATGAATTACACAAAAACTTTGGCTTTTCTGAATTTAAGAGCAGCATGTTGAGGGAAGAATTCAAAAGGAAAGAATGAAAATAAATAAATAGGACAACTTTCATGCTTACCTAGACCACAAAGACCTTTTAGCCATTGCTGTCTTGTTAGTCTTTTCTGAGCAGTCTCACCAGACAGAGAGCTCATCAGTTATAATTCCATCATTATTCTTTCTAACAGTCCTTTAAGCCTCCTGCTCTTCAACGCTGCACAGAATACTGTGTGCATTTTTGCTCCCACCACTCTGAGCAGAGGAGCTGAAACAAAACGATGCCAACCGTCTTTAAGGCAATTTCCTTCCCTCTGTGGAAATTTCTGCTTCTCATATTGAATCGATTCACTGAGTGAAACTTGACCTCATGTTACAGTACGTACGCTCTGCAGCGTGCTCGAGTAATTCAAAATGAATACCCATTGTACATCGAAAGCACAAAAACCTGATGTTGGTAGGTACAGCTTATTTTGAAAATGAAAATGCCTTTGAAGTTTGCTTTTCTATTAAGAGAGCTACATTTACCCATACATTAGACTTTTCTCCCCTGCTTATTCTAGGATAATTAAAGAAATGGATTCTAGCCTGAACTATAATTGTAAGCATGTACTTGAGCTTCCTTTATATGTATGGTAGATGAAATGGGAGAATTATGCAATTAATTAAAGGCAAAGAGAACTTCTTTTCTGTTAAATGGTGGTTTTGACCTCAAGTATTAAAATGAAGATTTCATGTCTTTAATTTCTTTCATGTGTTTACACCCATGCTTGTATGTGTGTGAGAGTGCATGTGTGTTTATTTGTACAGTCAATTGGAGATGAAACATACTAACTTTTTATCAATATTTATTAGAAAATAGGGAAAGTTAGGTTAAAGAGCCAAAGAAGGGGTTGGGAAGGTGGCTCAGTGGTAGAGTGCTTGTCTTGCATGCATGGGGCCCTGGGTTCGATTCCTCAGCACTACATAAGCAGAAAAAGCTGGAAGTGGCCCTGTGGCTTAAGTGGTAGAGTGCTAGCCTTGAGCTGAGGAGCTGAGGGACAGCTCCCAGGCTCAGAGTTCAGGTCCATAACCGACAAAAAAAAGAAAAAAAGAAAGAAAGAAAAGAAAAGAAAAAAAAGAGTCAAATAAATAAAAAAATTGAATCAAATTAATATAACTTTTTCAGGATATATGCATTAGTTAAATTATTCCCTGTATACAATTGGCCTGTTTTAAACAGTGTCTTCTAACATTTATTGATTAATACTATGGACTTACATGGAAAGAAAATGGATTTATATTTTTAACTACAATGTATATTCTACAAAATTAAGAAGCGTGTCAAGGTGTGTGTTGTGGGAGATAGTAAGAATGTTGAAAGGGGTGACATTGATCAAAGCATAATTTATTTCATCATTATATGGCAACTCCTTTGTACAATTACTTAATGATAATAAAAGATAAATAAGAAGAAAGAATGACAGAGATTTTTGCTTGTATTTAATAGCAGATCACTTAACTCAGTGATACTTCATATTTTTATTCTTTATTCTTATTGCAAAGTAATATTAGGCCATATTTCTATGCATAGAATGTGTAAATTTTTCTACAAGTATTTCTTGACTGATATTGATTACTGCATTTGTAATATTTTAAATATTCTATTTTTATGAGCTTAGAAATTAGTAAGAAATACATTGATGCATCTCATAAGTATTATACATTTTTGCATAGAATTTTGCTTTGTTGAATATTTTGTGTCAGACATCTCATTTCTCCAGATTTTATCAAATTCAGGCAGTTGGTGTGAGGGAGGAGGTAGGAGGTATTGGCAGAGATCATGCTGCTTCTTCACATCTTTAATAAATGTAATTAGTTGAATTTTATGCCTTGCCTTTATTTTTTAATAAAGATGCAATTGTAGTGTAAAAAGAGCAGTTGTTTGGCTATATTATTTAATTAAACAGACTTTTCCTCCCTATTCTTTAAAAGGAAGAGCAGTTATTCAAATCATAAGAGGAAAAAAAGAGATTACAACCAATTCTGTAAACTTTACAGAGTACACATCTAAAGAATAATCAAAATTTATAACAAATGTAAATAAAATATCAGAACAAAAATCTCTTGAAGAAAGCCTATATTCCAATTCATTCTGGCTCTCTGTTTTTAATACCATTAATAAATAATTATGAATAAAAGGAAGACTATGTGGGGAACTCCTGTAATAGATTTACTACAAGTAGATGTCCTAGATTACCATGTTTGTAAAGCTATTAATATCTTTAAAAAGCTCTCCTCCAGGTAGATTGAAATTTTTCAGGAGGTAGTAAATATGTGCTAACTTTCCTCAAATGAGAAACAACACTCTAATGGAAATTTTTTTTTCCTCCCCTTACCATTTTATTAATTTATTCTTTGTAGGGTAAAGTTCAGAAATGGGTTCGCTCACTTTATGAAGGTATTGCTATGATACCAGGAGCCATAAAGGGAAAGAATGCTTTGGTTGAAAAGAAATTAATTAGGAAAAAATGAGGGAGGAAAGAGAAGCTCTTAAGTCAATGGCTTAAAAAAAAGTTCCAACAGCTGTAATATGAGAGAACATACTAACACATTTTTTAATATAATTATATGAAAAAGACACTTTTATATTTCCCTCTTCTAGCATAAAAAGAGTTTTTGTCAAGCAGTAACAATTTATTCCTTATGGAAACTGCTGTATTATTGTCTGATGGCCATTTTAGATCCATAAAACGAAATGGATTAAAGAAAATTAAACAGTATTTTTAAGTGTCTACAGCTTGTGGCATGTTAACAAAAATCAATGTGAAACAGCACCAAAAATTAAGCTTAGGTTTCCAAGAATTTTCGTACTGTAACACTGTACTTAAATGTCTAACTCAAAGTTCGTTTTCACATACAATTTTGATAGTTTCTAAACCATGAGGCAAATAAACTGAGTTTCAACCAAATATAAATACATCTCACATATAAAATATTATGTATAGTATATATTTCATTCTGCAACATTGTTAAAATGAACTTTAGAACTTTGAATATCAAAAAGATGTGGGGATTTTTAGTTAAGAAAATTATATTCCAACTCAAAATTTGTAACTGTGTTGACCTTAGGTAGGTCAGTGAAATTCATTGTGCTTCAGTTTTCTTGTCTGGTTTGAAAAGAATGGATGGTTACCTTTTATGAGCTCTCAGGATTTCTTAGAAATCTTCATGCTATCAAAGCCATCTTCTGATAGTAATTATACCCCCATAAATGGTTCCATATCTCTTAGGAAACATAATTACCTAGTAGAGTTGGTAGCCTAACTTCCAGCAGCACCTTAACCCAAGAGTGATAACTCTCACATAATGCACAAGGTGGCTCAAAAAACATACTTGGAAGTGGGTTGAGTATGGCCTGGTTAGCTCTTCTTTTGTTTTGTATATTCTTAAATGAATTTATCAAAGTGAAATGACAAGCAATACAGACTAATGATTTGAGATGTTTGAAAGTTTAGGGTGGTAAAAAGCTAGGTGTTTGCAAAGAGGAAAGCATGCCATCTAATGGTTGAGTCTTCTCCAAAACACTTGCCCTGCTGAGTGCTGAATGCTGTAGTTACTGTCTCCTCCCTGACTCATTTATTTCTCTTGTTACCCTGTCTCTGTGGTAGGCCATGGTACTGTTCCTCAGTGATTTAGTTGCTTATCATTCAACATTTTATTGTTCTAACCATCTAATGAAGAGTTACAAACACAGCAACATATATTTATGTAATGACAGGGTGAATGAAAGTAAATGCATACATGAACATCTCACAATCTTAAAAAATTAGAATATGGCATTTGATATCATTCTGTCATGCCTATTTTATATTCACCAAAGTTTGTTGTGAGATATTCTTGTTTTGTTTTCCTCTTGACTGAGTGGAACAGGTGGTTTTGGTGTGCCATTCTTGGTGGCTTTCCTTTTTGTGCTGGATGACTGTGTAACCCTAGGTTGGTGAGACTTATTTTCCTGGGTTAAATGGGTATGATTATTCTAGTGTTACCAGAACTTCAGCGCTTTATACTTTCATATCCTACATATAAAGAAAGTATTCTATGAAGCATAGATTTCCATAGTGAGTGGGAGATTTTAACTCTGTGTAGTACATACCCCCCCACAAAAAAACAGTAGTACAGACAGAAATGACAAAAGGTATACAATTTTAGATCCATGCCCAGGAGAAAGTCAAGATTTGAGGAGAAAGACTCATTGGGAAACCAGACAAGGAGACTGTGCAGCACGTGACCTTGAGAGGAGAAGAATGGTTTTTTGTGTGGCACAAAGTTCTAGGCTTTTCCAGGCATATGTCTGAGTATGGTTTCAATTCACCCTCATCCATCTCAAACGTTGGTGGTCTGGAAGACTTCCAAAAGGGTGTGGACTAGAGTGTTTGAAGAAGCATAATTAGTCATGCTCATAAATCAGTAAGCCTGTGTGTGTGTGTGTGTGTGTGTGTGTGTGTGTGTGTGTGTGTGTGTGTGTGTGTGTGTGTGTGTGTGTGTGTGTGTGTGTGTGTGTGTGTGTGTGTGTGTGTGTGTGTGTGTGTGTGTGTGTGTGTGTGTGTGTGTGTGTGTGTGGCCAGCCCTCAAGAGTATGTTCATAGACCCTACTAGTTTCTAGTCCATAAGCATGGTCTTTCTGAGATTTGATTGGTACTAATATCTCTCTATCCAGAATTATCTCACCAAGGTAGAACCAAATTTATAAGTGAATAAATCAGACATCTGCACCTTTGCAAGTAGCATTTTTGTGTTTTACTCAGGCTATTTTTTTGTTTTCATTAGGATTTTAATTTTTTCGCAAATGATTCTGTTGTTTCTTTCAGAAAGAAAACACCAAAAATGACTAATGAGATAGGAAGATGAAAAGTAGTGCATTTTGAGTTTTTTCTCTTTTTTCATTCATTTACATATACTTATTAATTTGAGTTACATCTCAAATTTAAAGAAGGAAAATCATTTTCCCATTTTGTTCCTTTTTTATTTTTTATTTTAATGTTTTGTCAGTCATGGGGCTTGAGCTCTGGGCTTGAAAGCTGTCCCTCAGCTCTTCAGCTCAAGGCTAGTGCTCTACCACTTGAGCCATAGTGCCACTTCCAGTTTTCTGGTGGTTTTATTTATTTATTTTTTATTGTAAATACATTTATTTATTTATATTTTAGTAGTTTTAAAAATATCTTTAAGTAGTTGTGCAAAGGAGTTGTAATTTCACAAAGCAGTTTATAGATAAAATATATCTTGATCAATGTCACCCCTTTCAATATTTCACCCATTCCTTCCTTACCCATCCCTTTCCTCACTGTTCTTTATTATTATTATTATTATTGTGAAAATACCATACAGAGGGGTTACAATTACATGGACAAGGTACATTTCTTTTCTTTTCCTTTTTTGGGGGGTCCTGTCGTGGGTCCTGAACTCTGGGCCTGAGCGCTGTCCCTCAGCTTTTCAGCTCAAGGCTAGCACTCTACCACTTGAGCCACAGCGCCACTTCCGGCTTTTTTCTTTTTGCTTAGTGGTGTTGAGGAATTGAACCCAGGGCCTCATGCATGCAAGGCACGTGCTCTACCACTGAGCCACCTTCCCAGCCCTTGAGTACATTTCTTATCAAGCATGGTTGCCTCCTCCTTTGTTTCCCCTTCCCATCCCTTCCCATCCCTTCCCCACCCCTCCCCAGAGATAAGAGTCTCATGGACTTTCCTGCTTGGGCTGAAGTGCGATCCTCAGATCTCAGCCTCCTGAGTAGCTAGAATTGCAGGTGTGAGCTGCTGGTGCCTGGCTTGTTCCTTATTTTTTGCCTTCAAACATTATCTATCTGGAGGCCTAGAAAGGACTCAACAAATATTTCCTAATTAATTTACTCTGATGAAATAGTCTTTTGGAAGGATTTCTGCTATGCCTCTGAGCATAGAAGTAACTCAGATAACTATATAAAAAAAAAAATGGTAAAATCTCAGCACACAGCCTGGCACCAGTGGCTTACAACACATGTAGTTGAGCAAATATGTACAGTTCTTTATGTGCACCTCACTACTGAAACCTTGCTCTAATGTCTGCACACAGGTAGAATTTCTGGTTCCTAATTCTATGGGGTTATAATTGAACCTCCTCTGAGCACTTCACTGTCGCCCAATCCTGAAAGCTCTATCAGGGCCTCTGAAGCCAACAGTCCCTTTTAGAACCAAGCTCTGATGACAACAGCCTGGTAGATATTTGAGAATTGAATTTGCCTGGAGGGTTCAAGTTTAAATGTTAGACTTCTTTCCAAGATCTATCTAACATTGCCTCCCATCCATGGGCTATATCTCACTAAATAAACATTTCCAATGAAAAAAATTAAGGGTGAGTTATCATTAGTGAATTAACCCTGGCATAAAATCACATTTTGCCCATATAAAAATATTTTGAGAATGGGAGAATATTTAGGGGATATTTTAATGTTAGATTGAAAAAAGTTAATATCTCTTAAATTAAAAATTACACTTGAGGCTGGGTGCCAGTGGCTCATGCCTTAGCTACCCTGGATGCTGAGATCCGAGGATCCTGGTTTGAAGCTGGTCCATGTAGGAAAGATCTATGAGACTCTTATATTGAACTAAATAACCAAACTAAAAAGGCAGAACTGGATATATGGCTCAAGTAGTAAAGTGCCAGCCTTGAGCAAAAAAAAACTAAAGGATAACACTCAACTCCTGAGATCAAGTCCCATTACTGGCACCCAACACACACATACACACACACACACACACACACACACACACACACTCACTTTATTTCATTTTTGTGACATTGGCTTTGGTATAAAGGGAATTTAACATTACTTACCTATTTATTACCCTATTCTGTAACCCACAGATGTCATACATAACCATTTAGCCCTGTGTCACACAAGTCAAGTTAATCTTATTCAGAACAATAGCAGAAGGATTTTAGAAATATGTGTGACTTTTATTTTGAAGTTTTTCAATTTGTAATTAGAGTGTTATTGAACATGGATGATAAGATCTCAGCTTTGCTGAAATTTAATTTGTATAATAAGAACTTGGAATTTGGGACATTTGCATGAAGATTGAGTCTAAATATTACAAGGTAGCATTCAAACTTTCTTGAATGTGAATTCATCTTTAGTTCTTGTTCACTACCAATTCATCCCTCAAGATTCTCCCTGGCCCTTGGAAATTATGTTGTTCCTATTCCCCTGCCTTTCTTCTCAGACTCTTTCTTCTGCCTTATATGATTCTTTTTGGCCAGTCAAGCACACATCCTTGATTACAAGACAGTCTTAGATACTTCTCTTACAGTATCATGACATGTAATCCCTTCCATAGGAAACCCCTTCCCTCTCTTGATGAACACACAGTTTACAACTCGGTGGCTAAACTTAGCGAAGTTTATTGTATCTGAAATCATTGTGTATCCTTTTAGGATGGTTGGAATCTACACTTTAAGAAAAGTGTGTACTTGTTTACCTTTATGCCATATTTATCAACAAATGCTTCACAGTTTCTGTTGAAATCAACGAGGATTCCCAGCCTCTCGTGCTGAATTTCTTCCTTAATACTCTTACCATGTGCCAGAGACTCTATTATAAACCACAGAACCAGAGCTCCCCTTATGTTGGGATTTTACTTCAATAGAGCAGCTGGAATAATTGTGTTGTCTTCAACTAAGTCATCATGGCACTTTATATTAGAAACTGTGTCTTATTTGTGTTTGTGTCTCTGATTGGATGTGGATTTAATTTGTTTTATTGTAGGAACCTATACAGTATTCTGTTGAATATTATGTAGTAATTGCTTTTGAACAAGATTTTGCAAACATATGTCAAATTAGATCCACCAGCTGTTTTTGTGCTTTTGTTGTATTAAGGATGATGCATATACTTTTAAATCGATGAAAAAATTATTAGAATAATATTTTATGACATGAGAAAATTATGTAAATTCAAGTCTATGCCTATAAATAGTTTTATTAGAATACTACCGTACCCATTTGTTTACGTACTGCCTTATGGATGCTTATTAGAGTTGAGTAAATATGACAGAGCCAATGTGGCCTACAAAGTGTAATTATTGTGTGCATCATTACATCAAAGCTTTGTTAAGTTTTAAAATATCTGAAAGATACTTTATTAGATTGTAAGCAATTTGAAAACAGGGGTTGTCTTCATATATACCACTACCCTTTCAGATTTATAGCTCTTGTGCACTTATATACTTGCTTGCTGATTGGTTGGTCCATTTGTTACAAGGAAAGTTTCAGCACTGTGGACTGACAGAGCTGTTTTTACTTACGTGAGATTTGTGCTGTTGGTTACTGGCATTCATCAGAGAATCAAACAATTTTGGTGTGCATAGTGTTACTTGTTATTTGGATGCTCTGGTTAGATTTTTTTGTGACATGTCTATTCATTCCTGTTTTACAGAGAACACTAATTCTCACTTTGCAATGTGGTTTCCATTTATTCCCAAGGGTGTTTATGCATTAGTTTTTGATTAATGGAATGTTTTCTCCCTTCCCAAGATAAGTGTGGGGGGATGTGTCCTATCTAAATTGCATCTGGTGTGTGTATAAGGGCTGAACAACTGCTTTGTGAGTTAAGCACAGTTAAGTCCGTGGATTTGGGTAGAAATAAGTAAATAAATAAAAAGGCACTGAATCTTTCTTCTGTATGCTAGCGACAAAGCTTTCCTAAACTCCTCACTGTGGCTAAGAAAATAAGGTCTGGATGAGAATTCCTGTGAAATATTGTTCCATTTAGGCCTATTGCAGAATGAGGAATTACTCTCCTAATCCTTCTTTCATTATCGTGTTTCATTTGCTTGCTGCATTTTAGCAACAGGGCCTCCAGGATTTCTTTCATCATGAGGGCAAAGTAAGCATTGTACATTCCCGTGAGTGTTTCGTTCGGCATTAAATAGACCATCATGGTTTGGAATTTAAGGAACCTGAGATGAGACTGTTTGGGGAAAGTGTGCTTCATTGATAAGCAAGGTTCTGAAAAGTGAATGGGAAGAATATGTCAGGAGTATAAAAATGTGTGTAACATTCATTAAAGTATTTGTTAAATAATGTATTCAAGCTCACTATGTTTCCCAGTCTCTCCTTTGCCCATTATATGTTCTAGTAAATTAAAGCTCGGAAACCTTTGTCAGAGTTATAATACTCAAACTGACATCTAATTCCCCCAGACAATAGGTACAAGTCGACGAGCCTCTCTAATTCTTTCCAGTCTTTACATTTATTGATTCTTTTGTAGACCTGTTTCATTCAATCTATTACAAATAGCACTGGTTAAAAGTGTGAAGTTTACCACATTTGACCAGAGGCACATTAAAAAACAATAGAATCCTGGCATACATTCCATCCATCCCAGGGGTGTAGCTCTTAATCTGAGCAACATTTTCATGTATAATTACTACATTAGACTTGAAGTGCTGGCTTGATTAAAAAGATTGACATGTTTACTTTTTGGCTGACCTATTTGGGTATATGTGGAATTTGTTTCATCTATTGTGTGTGACCCTGTGTTACAAATATTTCATTAGTAGGGCAAGCATCGTGTTTTATTTGAAGGGATCATTTAGTTCACATAGATTTGAAATTCTTTTTATCATAATGATACAGGAAGTTGTTATGTGTCTGGTTTCATACTTTCCCTGATATTATAAATAGATACTTACATTTTAGAATGTTTTTAGAGTTTATTATTATTGAGATTGCTATTGAAACATTTATACATGTTGTAGCAAATGGCCTCCATTAAGTTTCCTTCAAGATGGTCTCTGTTAAACTTTTGTGGAATTAACATAATACACTTTTATTGTGCCCCATTCCTCAGGATTATGCCTTTTCTACACATCTGATGTTGTAAAACATACTGTGTAAATAATTGATAATAAACAAACAAATTCTACTTCTGCCCTGGTGTACTTCACCAGTTTCAAGACTTTGAAGTTCCGTAAATAATTTATGGTGCTTATTAGTGTAGGCAAATCAAATGGTATCCTTGATCCGAGCTGCTTTTTGTCCTCCTCGTTTCTGAGCAGAATTGTTAAGTGATCCTTCTGATTGGGAGCTAAACAATGTCTCTGTGAATTGCTGTGGCATTTACGCTGATGGAGATGGATGCACGTAGGTTGCCAAACCATCATTATTTCCACTAATGGAATTTGTTGAGTTCCCGGAATATATTAAAAACGAGGACTTGATTTGAGAAAGAGAAAAAAACCCACAAAACTGTCTTTTTAACCGCTACGTTTTTAGTTTACCTATAATTTCGTCCATGGTGCTGGTTAAGATGAGGATTTTGAATCAATATGCATTCCTTGGCAAAGAGACAAGCATACTGAAAAATATGAACCAAAATATCAAAAGACAGATTATATGATCTTTTTTTAACTCATAAAAGCTTCGGCAGTATGCCAGCCAGCCAGACTAAATACTCTGCAATGGTACAATAGTCTGACAGGGGTGTGGAAAATGGAATCATGTGATGGTGACATGTGCAGTTTCAGAAGTTCTGAAAGATTTATGACAAATATTTTTTTCTCGTGGTCTTCTATATTTATAATTATATGAATTTTAACCAAAGGTTTCATTGATTTCATAATGAATTCAAATAAAGATTTTAGTTCCTGAGTGACCTTTAAAGGTTATGCTGGTTATGCTTTTTTTTCTAAAAGTTTTTATTATGATGGAATCTCTTTCTTTCTTTCTTTCTTTCTTTCTTTCTTTCTTTCTTTCTTTCTTTCTTTCTTTCTTCCTTTCTTCCTTTCTTTCTTATCATGGAAGAATTCAGGCAGTATGGGTAGGGTCTCTTTACACTATAATTATAACTTCAAGGCAGAGAAATAAAATAATTGACAGACACAATCCCTCTCACATAGAAACATTATAGAGTCAGAACTTCATTATTAGTTTCATTCAAACAAGCTATGGCAGATCAATTGTGTCCTTTATTTGAATTAGGGGATCAGGGTAAGATGAGCAATCTGTAAGGGAACTCTTTAAAAGATATTTGCTATCTCTTAGAGGGATTTGATTTTCAAAGCTGGTCCCCAGGAAAGTATCTTTCTACATATCACCACACAGGCTTAGGATGGGCCTTCATTGGTGGTGAGTGTCAATGGTCCCGTCTGGGGTTACAGATAAAATGCTTGCCTAGTATGTGCAAGGCCTTGGTTTGATCTTCAGCATCGTAGAGACACAGAGAGAGGTTGTTACTGGAGAGTGGAAAAGGAAGGAAGGAAAGAATGAGGGAGGGAGGGAAAGAGGGAAGGAAGGAAGAAGGGAGGGAGGGAGGGAGGGGAGGAGAAAAGGCAGGAAGGAAATAAGGTAGGAAGGAAAAAAGATAAGGAAGGAGAGAGGTTTGATAAAGGAAAGGACATAAGGAGGTAGGGATAAAGGGAGGGAAGGAAGGAAGGAAGGAAGGAAGGAAGGAAGGAAGGAAGGAAGGAAGGAAGGAAGGAAGGAAGGAAGGAAGGGAGAGAGGGAGGGAGGGAGGGCAGAAGGGAAGGAAGGAGGAAGGAAGTGAGGGCGGGGTCCAACCTATTCTTTTAAATGAATAAGGAAGAATAATGTATAATGCTACACTAAAGCATGACTTTTAATTTTTTTAAATCTTGAAATAGCCGTGTAAATACAGCTTCACTACACTCTGAATATTAATTTACCAATCATAACCCTAAATGATTTTGTCAGTATGCTGTGTAAAGACATCTAAAAAGAAATTCAAATGCCAAGAATACAAAATTTGCATTTGTTCTAAACACTAACTCACTTAACTTCAAACACTAATTATTACTATTTCTGAGGGAAATCGTGGCCTTCCATTATATTCTCAGAAAAAAAAAATCTTTAACCTTGAAAACTTACCCAGGGCCTGGCTGGTCCTCAACTCCTGCGAGCAGCTTGTATCTTTGAAATCAATAACCCTTCTGGCAATTTCTTTTCAGGGCCAAGATTAACTACCCTAGAAAGAGAACTTATCTTGGATTGATCTCCAGAAAGGAGCTAACAGTTGTCTCTGGTCTCTCTTCCCCTGGTGTCTTAGTACTTGGAGTTTCCTAAGAATTCTCCGGGAAAGACACTGCCTGAAGAGCCAGTGCTCTTTGCTCTCATGCTCTTCCCTACGAGGACTGAACTTTCTTTGGGCTGTGGCCTTCATTACCATAGTATTTTTCCATGACTTCCCTTGAGTCTCAGAATCAAGGTAAAGGCTTTTGGCTTGGAGTGGCTGAACCTCACCTGTGTACTAGATCTAACATTTGCAAGATTCAGGAAGAAATAGAGTAAGTCTAGGTTCAGGAAATGGTAGGTTCATAGTGTGCAGGAAATCTGACTATCTAGGAAGGTCAGTCATTCACCCTGGCCATCCTGAAGATGATCAACCAGAAAGGAGGCAGGAACCTCTTCTCAGGGTTCTGAGGTGGCAGGAGGTAAGCCTGGCTCTCCACACTAGGCTCATTTCCACCTCTAAGGTCACTGTCATGATACTTACCTGCCTGTAATGTTCTACCTGCACAGCACTGAGTCCTTAGGGATAGGAAGGTGACCAAGGCTGATTGTGGGAAAGGCCAGAGGGCTGTACCTGCTTCAGCTGAAGAATTCTCATAGTCATTCCTTTCATCTTACCTTCAGATAAGGTGTGATCACTAAATTATATTCCTTCTCTCCCTCCTTGCCTCCTTCCCTTGCTCCCTTTTCTTTCTTCCTAATTCTTCTGTGATTTCCTGCATCTGAAAAGAACAAACAGACCCTGAAAAATTTCAGATAGTCCTTACCATGTTAAGCTTCATATCTGTACATGCAAACCAAAACCTGTCCTGGGGCTCTGTATTTCTTCTTCTCTCCTAGCAAAATGTTGTACACTGGTTCTGGCTATATTTCCAGATGCAAAGAAACTTAAGATCTGGGTTTTCAAGGAAGTTCTTTTTGTTTGTTTTGCTGTGTCAGAGCTTGAACTCGGGGCCTGATTACTGTGCCTGAGCTCTTTTGCTCAATTCTAGCACTTTACCTCAGTTCTGACTTTTTGGTGTTTAATTGGTGATAAGAGTCTCAGGCACATTCTTGCCTAGCATGCCTTTCAACTGCAAACCTCAGATCTCAGCCCCTGGTATAGGTAGTATTATAGGCCTGAACCTCTGCTGCATAGATTAAGGAAGTTCTTTTTCCCCCCCCCCCGATTCTTTCACTCACTTTTTCTCCATCCTCACAATGCTATTACATTTAGTACAGCCATGTAATTGTTTTAACCATTGCAATTCCTTTCCATGTGTTCTGACTTTGCCTACTTACAAATAATTAGTTAATCTTCCTATGAAAATGGTTAGCTTTGTTTTTATGATTTTTTGCAACATAATTTAACAGTAACTCAGAAGTAGTCATTGTGTTGTTCCCTAAGTAAATCATCCACATCGGAGTTAGTAGTAAGGGTTAATCCTCTTACTACTTTTATGATCTTCTCTGAGCAGTGGGTTGAACCTTGCCTAGAGAGCCTATGTGGCCATGAGGGTTCTGGAACAAGGAGCCAACAGATGTGTTCTGGAGACTGCATTCTCAATGCAAAAGCAGTGCTGCTTATTCTCCTGTAAGAGTTCATTTACCACAGAAGGCATTATTCAGAGGCTAAAGAAAAGTTTCCAAACCACAGCTTTAATTAATTAATAAATACTCAATAAATAATTATCCCACCATGGTATTGCTCAGGAAAATAATAAGTTGCAGCTCAATAGTGCGTGCACACACACACACACACACACACACACACACACACACACAGCCCTAAATGAGCACTGTGGTAAGAAGGAGTATCTTTTGCATATAAATGGTTTAAATTGTGACAATAACTCCAGTTTAATTATTTAATCTAACAGATTTAGGGCAGCTAAGATGTAATATGTAATCTGGACTACCCTTTCGGTAGGGGTGCATAGTTTCCCAGAAGCATAGTGCTGGCTGGTGAGCTCTGTTCATGGACATAAAGAATTTGTAGAATGGGCCAGGCCTGGTGGCTCATGCCTGTAAATCCCGAACTACTCAGGAGGCAGAGACAGGAAGATCATAACCATGGCAGCCAAGGGAAAAGCTTAAGACCCTATGCAAAAAAATAAACTGGAAGGCAAAAGTACTGGGGAGGTGGCTTAACTAATACAGTACTTAGCCAGCAAAAATGAAGCTCTCAATCTAAACCCCAGTACTGCCAAAACCAAATGAAACAAAAAGAAATCAGTAGAATTGGTTACAGTAGATTTCTGACATAAGCTTATGCCCCATTCCTTGTACTTTCTACCAATTGGGGATTGACTTCCAATAAATTCCCCTCCTTAATCAGGTGATCAGATTACTCTTACTGGTAAAAAAGAAAAGTATCCCTTTTAATGAAAGATAAGGTGAGAAAGAGCGTGAACTCAAGGCACACTCGGGTGGGATATCAGAGCAGGAAAAACTGGTTGGATGCAGCCAGGACTTTCAGATAATGGTGTGAACTATTTAGGATGGTTGCTGTTATCTTGCTGTTTTGGTAAGAAAAGGACAGATACCACAAAATGAGGTCTTGGGCTATGGAGTAGTATGAAGGAAGCAGAGTGTAACCATAAATGTTAATGTGTAAAATAAGATGCTGAGCCCTCACTTCATTTTGGGGCCATTTGAAAGGGAATACCTGTGACCTTTGAACAAAACCTGTGAGTACAGTTAGATAATGTTGAGACATAGTTAGGACATAGCTAACCATTAGAAACCAGACCAGAGACCTACAAGACAGTGTGCGTATTTAATAACGGCAAGTGACCAGGACAATACATAGAGACATGTTGCACATTTCTTTCATTTCAATATCTGAAACAAAAGCACTGCTGATTAGGGAGGAAAATTTCATAGAGAACATACACTAGTATAAAATGGGTATCTAAATGAGTATTTAAATATATATGAAAATATGCACATATATGTATATATATGTGTGTATAAATTATTATTTTTTGATACTAAGGATTGAACCCAGGGCCTTATATTTGCTAGACAAATAATCTACCAAGTGAACCATTCTCTGAGTCCTGTGTTTTTTAATTTGTTATTTAGTTTGTTTTTCAGGTAGGGCTGTGAGTTGACTTTGGCTGGCTCTCCCTTGGACTACAGGTCCACATTGTGGCATTGCCACACTTTCTTATTCTTTGAGATCTTACTAACTTTGCTTAAGATGGCATGAAACCACCCCTCCTGTCTTTACTTGTCATGTAATTGGGATTATAGATGTGGCATACCACCATGCCCAGCCATTTCAAATGTCATAAAATATTTTAATTAAATTGTATATAAAAAGTAAATAGGCATGCCTTATATGAAATCTCATTGCATATCTTAAAGTATGCTTTGGGTTTTACCAAAATGTAAATTGATCATTTATTTTAACAATCATATTAATAGACAATAGTTTTGAAGGAAGAGCTATAAAAGTGCTAAAAATGTTGTGCATGGTTACACAATATATTAAAATGTCAACATTTCTTGCATAATTATAGAAAAAGGATCAGTTCTAAGTGGCCAGGTTTTTTTCCTAGCTGAAAAAATAATAAACCAAACTAGAAACATGAAGGATTTGAAGTAGTAGTATTGAACCCAGTTCATCTTTACAAGTTATTCCACTAACTCCGAATCAAACACTGAGAATAATGGGTTTAGAGTAAAAGAAAATATATCCAATTCACACTTCAAGAAAATGAAAATACTACACACCAAGAGAACATTCTTATTGAGCTTTTTTTTCTTTTCAATGCTCTCAATTTAACCAGCTGGAATTATTTTTAAAGTACATCCAATTCAACCTTTTAAAATGACAGATTTGCCTTTTAATGGGAAATATGTATTTCATCATAAAGATGGAGCACAGTGTCCTTGGCTAAGTTATTCTCTACAGAAGGATGCGCTTTTTTTGTACTCTATGCTCAGCCTATAAGGAAGAATACGGATTATAGAAAATTTGCTCCTGGCATGAAAGATTAGACGCAAACAGGCAGACTGATAGAGAACAATTAAACATACAAACTGTTCCTCCCAGTACCCTACATGCATATACTACTGTCAATTGCTATGTAATGAGCAAACCAGACAAACGGAGCCAGTTGAGGAGAATAACTTTAGAAACTGGAATTCTTTTTATAGTAAAAAGAAGATATCAGCCCCAGATTGAAATAGTCAAATAGTACATTAGAAAAGGTAACTTGCAAGCTCTCTTATGTGGAGACATTATGGTGTCTCAGGTATATCTTAAATTTGTATTTAATTCCAGTTTTTTTTTCTTCCTTTTGGAGTCAGAAGCATCTTGTTTCTAAGGGAAAACAAAGTGAACTGATAACAATGAGTTGAATTAAGCTATCTCAGTGTTTATGTTAGTAAAACTGACACATATCCAATGAAGATTGACATTCCTGAGACATGAGCTTGACGGATGCTGTTTGACAGAGCAGGATCTGGGCGGGAAGGGTAAACATTCCAGGATGGTGCAGAGGGAGAGCGCTGAGGTCAAACCAGAGATGCTTACTCAAAATAGGTCATGGGGGCAGGGGTCAGGAACAAGTGCTTTAGAGCTGAAACATGGATCAAGGGAGGACTAAAGAGAAGACCTAAGAAGACCCAAGAGCAAGAAAGGCCAGGCGGGGAGGGGTAGATAATATCATTCCCAAGGAAGACATCTGCAGTAGGAGCAGAGAGCTGCCTACACAGCTCATCACAAGACTCTTTTTTGCTTATTTTGCCAGTCCTGGGGCTTGAACTCAGCCTGGGCACTGTCCCTGAGCTTCTTTTTCTCAAGGCTAGTACTCTACCACTTGAGCCACAGTGCCACTTCCAGCATTTTTTTTTTTTTGTATGTGGTACTTAGAAATCAAAACCAGGGCTTCATGCATGCTGGGCAATCACTCTACCACTAAGCTGCATTCCCAGCCCAAGACTCTTTTATATTAGTTTTTACTTCAGAACCCACTGCCTCTGCAGAAAAACTCTCAGAATTCACTTTGTCTATGTTAAATAAGCTGGTATATTAATTTAAGGTCTAAAGGGTTGTGATAGCACCCAAGGGCCTTGAAGGAAATAGAAAAATATAACTGCATATTGGAGTATTTTTGTGAAAATATTTCCCCAGAATATGAAGCTCTCTTACAGTCACAGAAAACAAATTCTACCACTTTTTACAATATGTATGCAAATACAGTCGATTGATGGGAAATTCATTCATTCACTCACTCATTGACTGAACAGATCAAGTAAGCAGCTGGGAAAAATCCCTGGGGCAGATAGACTAAGGTTAAAAGTAGAAATCAAATCCAGCGCATGTTCCAGTAGAATTTGAGAGCATGGGATATTTATAGCTCTGTTTAACAGAAACTTGGGTGCATCAGGGGACAAAGCGGGAAATAAAAAGTATCGAAGGGGTTGGGCATTTCTGGTGAACTTTGAATGTACAACTACTGTAAGTGAACTCCAGCTGTTTTTGAAGTGTCCAGTTCTGCTTCAGCACTTGGATCCTTAGACCTGTCTGGGAGTGGGAACACAATGAGGTTTGCTGCTGACCCTGCAGTGCTGAGTATTGAAGGTTAGAAATGCTGATGGACGGAACCAAACCCATAGCCAGCCATGAAGAGATTGGGAAAGCAGAGAAAGCAATGGGATGAAAGATTCACAAGGTTTGAGAAACAGGGTAGATGGAATGTATGTCTTCCCTAAGCCTTGGGAGACAATAACATCTCTATTAAAATAGGCCCAAGGATAGAGACTCACACTCCAAACTTCAGAGTAGCAGGTATATTTATGTTAACATGATAAAAGTTTAGGGCATTATAGAAAGAGTTAAGAGTTAAGTCTCTGCTTCCTCCAGATGTCTCCCTATTTGTCCTCAATGTGGTGGATGGGAATTTCTCAAAGAATAGAGGCCACACAACAACTTACAAACACTGGCACCCCAAGAGCTGCATTAAGATTATCAATATGTGTCACAGGCCCAGTGGAGACTAGAGCTTCTGCTTCTGAGCATGGAGTTTAAGTCATCTGACTGACTGTGGGCAGAAGCACGTTTGGAAATGATATTCCTGACTTTGCTGAGCTTTTTTCTTCACTTCTTCAACTTAGAAGCCCTGTCTGACACAGAGAGAGCTTGCTTAGGTGCTTACACTAGAGAGATTTTTTCCAGTTCAGCCTCTTGGGGAGTGTGCTTGGCAGGTGGCTTTTATGGGCACACCTTTATACTCTTCTGGGAAGAGATGAATTCCACCATTGTCTAGGCAGAGGGCCCATTTTTCTGTGGGGGAAGTCTAGAGAGCCTCTGGAATCATTGAAAATTTTGGTGCTTAGAGAGAGAGAGAGAGAGAGAGAGAGAGAGAGAGAGAGAGAGAGAGAGAGAGAGAGAGAGAGAGAGACAGACAGACAGACAGACAGACAGACAGACAGACAGACAGACTGTAATCATTGAAAATTTTGTTGCTTAGAGACAGACAGACAGACAGACAGGCAGGCAGACAGGCAGACAGGCAGACAGACCAGACAGAGAGAAGTGTTTCAAGCAAATGAATTTCACCCAAGGTGCAAAGTGGACTCGAGGGATGGTTCTGATGTCATTGGCATCAGGGACAGATATTCATGAAGCATCCTGGAGGAGAAAAGGGGGTCCATATTAAAGAAGAAAAACCAACATGACTCCATAATTGGTAGATGGGGTGGGAGAGGTGGACCAGAGAAAGAGAAAAGTCCAAGTTTCTGAGGAAGTTTTGAGCCGTAAAACAATACATATGTATGTACTGTAGTACATATATATGTAGTGTAATATTGGCTATATATAAGCAATCCAGCCCAGGTGGATGTAGTGTGAGGATGGTAATGGGGTGAGTCCAGTACAGATCTCAAATGGTGCTCTTACCTGTAGTTCTGGCTAGCTCAAATAAGAGTTAAAATATAGGTAAGGCCATTACTTCAGAGTGTTTGTGTGGTACAAGAAGATGAAAACGTTTATAACAAACTAATTCATAATAAATAGATTTTGCTTTTTTCAAAGAATTACTAAAAGATAAATTTTTCTTGAAAATACACTTACAATAAATTTGATTAGATATCATACATAGACATAGGTATATAAGTCACTATGGTCTTTCCAGCTCAGGCTATCTTATTCATTATGTTACAGCTTATTCTGCTTAGTGACGTAACAGAGCAAGAACATTACAATCCTTCTATCCACACACTTGCTTTCTGAGCCATTTCTGTTATAAAGGAACAATATATGGTACTTGCACATTCCTGAAATCTTTTCCTATAAGGTGTGTCCACAATTCAGGTGTACAATTCTCACTTTTATGAGAACCAATTCAATGTAAACATGTATGATTGAAAAAACGAGAGCAGATTTTTGTGCTCAGTTAAAATTAGAGCTTTCCTCCTATATGCAAACATACACTTACACATAGAAGTGGTGCTTAGAGATTTCTTCAAAAAGTAACTTCACAGGAGATTTTCATGAAAACTGAATCTGTATTATCCTCCATTTCCCAGCAAGCATTGTGACTTCTCAGTTACAGTCAATGGAGGGCAACTAATCCTTGGTCCAACAAAATTTACACACTTATACATATTCCTTAGCTTTTCAACAATCCATGTGAGTTAAAACATAATTTGTGACTAATTCTCTAATGCTTATTTAATTCTCACTTAAATCTTTGACTCTGAAGGCATTCATTGGCCATGGCTTAAAACAAAAACAAATAAAAACACTTCTATGCTTTTTCTGCTCACACCCTCTTCCAAGTCATCAAAATTTCACAGTTGCTTTTCCTTTTATTAGTATTGCTCTCCTAATATAAATAGTTCTCGTAAACAAAGTGCTTTGTTACATTTAATTAATAAAGAATGGAATCTGCTAACCTCAGCCAGTTGCAGTCTCAGTTACAGAATCTGGGCTTTTGAATGAGTCCTAGCTTCTGTTCCTCTCTACATCCAATTCTCACAGGCCTGTTATGCCCTTCTTTGAGTGAGGCTGGTCTCAGGACTGGGCACCCGGCTCTTGATTCACCATGAATATATTTCCTTTGGGCCTCCTAGGTGTAGTGGAGCATTTCTATGATGGATTTCACCCAGCCATTCTCATGGGTGCTCTCCTGGGTCTCCCCAAACACCATGCTACATCTGGCAACCTAACTCATTCAAAAGTTTTCCGCTTGTTCATTGTACCCTTGATGCATCGTTTTCAAGTAGACAACTCCATGGACAGTTTTTATTTATTTGTGTATTTATTTATTTGCAAAATTCTTCTTCTCATATTTGAATACTATCTTCTCTTGGTGTAAATTTTTTTTTAATCTTAAATCTTGGCAGGCCTTAATTGAGTACAGGTAGATGTTCTCCATCCAAACCAGAAGAGGAAAATGCCTTTGTACACTTGGCCACAGTTAAAGCGAAATGGGCAGAATATCGAAAAGTCACATTTTACATGTGAACTGTCTCTCACCAACCAACCATTGGGTACTTTATTCTTCTCTGAGGCTGGCTAAAAGACAAAAGCAACTCATGAATTTAGACAATGCACTGAAAGAAGGAATCTGTAAAATGGAAATAAAAAAAGAAAACAAAAAGCTAAACAAATTGCAAGATTCAATAAAAAACTGTTGCTTGAATTTTGCACATCTAAAACATCTGCATTCCTGTTAAATCATGAGTACAACTCATAATATACTGTAAATTGATAGGATAACAGCCTTCCATCTTTAGGATCTTTCCTGGTTTTCCAATGCTGAAAAGACCCATGAGGACCAGCTCCACCATTGTAACTTTTATCTCCCTGTTTGTGTAATGACTGCTTTGTTTACAGGATGCCTTACACTCTTACAGTGCCAAGTGTGGCATCACAGAGACTTAGTGACCCAGGCTTGTGAGAAAATCAGCCAGGGATGCTGTTCACAAATGCTAGAAACTATCCCCTCCTTCCTACGTTGTCATCCAAGACTTAAAATCCTGACACAAGAGAGTGATTGCTTTATGACTGCCTTCTCCCATTGCTAACCCCTGTTACTTATTGAGAATTCTGCCAGCACGTTTTATGAAGCTGTCTATCCCCCCGTACGTGTCACAGACATGGAGTCATTCATTCAACAAATATTTACTGAGAACCTTTCATGTTCTACAGTTGCTGAATGTCACTTACTAGTGCTCAAAAATATAATGTGTTCTGCTCTTTTCTTTCCTTTTTTTCTCTTTCCCTTCCCTAGAAATCAGTTCCAGATTCCTTGTCCCTTTCTTTCTGTTTCTCTCTCTCTCCTGCCTGTCTAAACTCTCTACTATTATTATCTCTGTCCCTGCATGTTTTCTGTGTGCTGCATTCAACCCGAGTGTGAGACTCTCCCGAAATTTGTTTGCTAAATCATCTGGCAAATGGTCTTGTTGATGTCTGCTGAGCGGCTCAGAGTCTCCAGTTGTTAAGTACTTATTACAGGAATCCAGCAGGGCAAATTAAGAAAGCTCCATGTTTGCTTGTTATTTTAGGACTATTATGCTATGCTTCTGAGTGGGCTACATATTGGACCTTTTGACCTGCAAGGACTTGCTGTTCTTTAGTCAGAAGTTGCCGCATGGTATCTGAATCTTTGACCTGGCAACAATACAAGTGATTATCTTCCAGGGAGAGAATGTCCTCTCTAAGGTTTTTCAGCCTGCTGGAAAATGCAGAAAGGCTTGTTTAAGCATCTCGAGGTTCACTTGGTATGTCATGTTTTATAACTAAGCTGGGAGCTTTTTATCCTTACAAATTAAGTTATTTCCTTCATTTTTAAAAACTTAAGCACTTCATGTGAACGGTACTTCCATATTGACCCTCTCAACACAGACTGAGCATCCGCCCCATCCAAAGCAGGAAGATTCATGGCATGATCCAGCTAGAGTAAACTCATGGCTGATATTCCCTTTGCTTTTCTGGAAGTACGTAACAAGAATTGGAGCTGCCCTATTAGGAAGTTTCGTGTCACTTAGGGTACATTTTTAAAAAAAAGAACAATGTGGTTCCTTTGGTCTTTTTTAAAGCAGATTTTAAAGCAGATTTGCAGCATCTAAAAAATTTTTCAGTATGCTAGCTAAATCTTGGGGAAATATGATCAAAAGTATGTTAAATACATTAGCATCAGGGCCTCTGAATGCACTGGGTTTCAAAAAAAACAAAGGCAGGAATTCATTATTGTCACGCTTTAAATTGTCGTTTTCTGATGTATCTTGCACTACTCAAAGCTTTGACTTTGGTACCTCCTTCTGGAAACATGGCTGTGTTTAGAATGACTCCCCAACAGTTTAAGTGGCCTTTCTTAAGCTCTCTCACACCACTAGTCCATCTGGTTAAAGGTACTGATACTGCCATGAATTGGAAGAACATATACTTGAAGTAAGGTGTGTTTCTTCAAAACTTTACAAGTCAATTTTAGCTGGGTGCTGGTGGCTCATGCTTGTAATCCTAGGTTCTCAGGAAGTTGAGATCTGAGGATTGTGGTTAATAGCCAGCCAGGGTAGAAAGTAGAGGTATGGCTCAATTGGTAGAGGGTCAGCTTTAAATGAGTGAAAAAGATAAACAGGAGAGCAAGAACCTGAGTTCAAGCCCCAGTACCAGCGTGCACGTGTACACACACACACACACACACACACACACACACACACACACACACACACACACACACACACACACACACACACACACACACACACACACACACAATATAAGTTGTAAAAGTTGGTCGTCCCCTTTGTAGTACAGGTATTTTTTTAAACGAAAATACAAGGTGTTTAATCGGTTATTATCCATCCTGCCTTTGACTAGCAACAGACTTTGTTTATAAATGTTTTTGTGAGGTTAAATATTTGTGAAAAGAAAGGAACTTGCCTTTTCAAAATCGCAGAAAGCAGTGGATAATCCTGTAGTGATCAGATTGCAGCATTGGGGGGTCAGGTGTCCGGGTGTCACATCTTGTTCTATGGCTGTTACCTTCCTGAATCTGCCCATGTCTCTGTCTGGAGAGCAATCATCACTTCTTGTCAAGGATCTAGGACAGCAGTTTAGGTCAGCCAACCATTTTTACCAAGGTTAGTATTTTAGGCTTTGTGAGCCAAAAGTCCAAATCAAAACAGATATGTAGATACTGAAATGATAAAAGAGAAAAACAAATTGCCACAATTGTTTTATTAGCAACTCTCAAAACACAGTACTAGGATCGGGGGAACAACTAAATAGTACCAAGCTTGCCTAGCAAGCACAAAGGCCTACATTCATACCCTAGTACCCCCAAAACCAAACCAAAGCAACAACTAACTCCATAGTAATCATAATAGAAGTCACCTTTTTTTTTTTTTGATGATGATGGGTTTTGAACTCAGGGCCTGGGTGCTGTCCCTGAGCTCCTTTTTTTTTTTTAATTTAATTTAATTTTATTTGTGAACATACTGTACAGAGGAGTTACAATTACATGGGCAGGATAATGCATACATTTCTTACCAAGCATTGCAGCCCCCTCCTTTGTTTACCCTTCACATCCCTTCCCAGCCTCCCCCCTCCCCCCATCCCAATCCTATATCCACCCCCCCCCCCCCCCCCCCCCCCGCCGCCGCACCGACGTTGTAAAGCTCGTTTTGGACATGATAACTTGTACTTCTCATTGTTGCAACAGGTCCACCTGTATCCTTAAACAACTGGTTTTTCCCCATCTCCTCCACAAGTTATACTGACATCAAATATAGTGAAAGCAGGGGTTATACTGTGGGGGAGGGATCCCTGAGCTCCTTTGCTCAAGGCTAGCTACCACTTTGAGCCACAGCGCCACTTTGGTTTTCTGATGGTTAACTGGAAAGTTTCATGGACTTTTCTGCCCAAGCTGGCTTTGAACCCTCATCCTCAGATCTCAGCCTCTTGAGTAGCTAGGATTATAGGCATGAGCCACCAGCACCTGGCCCTTTAATGATTTTTAAATTATCATCAGTACAAGGGGTTTGATTTTGCCATGTGCATATATGTATATGATATACTTTGATCAGATTTACCTGCTCCATCACTCTTGTTCATCTTTCTCCTGAGCTTTACCAGACACATCTCTACAAGTTTCATTTTTCCATTTTCATAATGTACATAAAGTGTTTTGGCCTGTATTTTCTCTACTTCACGCTCCTTGGGAATGTTCTTGAACTTCACAAAGTTCTATGGATGGTTCTTGAGGTATCGGTCAGTATAGAACAAAGGATTCCACGTGCAGGGCCTGTGAACTGGGTTGGCCTAAGAGATTGGGACATTACATGGATCCAGTATGGGCCAGGAGTCCTTTGCTGTGAGAGGTAGATAAGAGCTGAATGGACATGGGCATGTGCCGTGCTCTGATTTGGAAGGACCAGGTCATTTGGTTGAAGAGAACTGGGTGAGTGAGGTTAGCTGGCAATCACATAGGCCAGAATTAATCCATGTCTTAATCTTCTAAATCTCACCCCCCAGGCTTGTCCGGAGACAGAGTATGAGGCATTTCAGTAGCTGTTGTCTTCTTAGCCCCCTCCTCGGCTTCCCCTCCCCCTTCCCTCCTGCTTCATCCCAATGTGAATCCAGATTTCCTTCTGGCATGAAACTGCCCCCCTGCTGTACAGACTTGGCTACCTCTTGGATTGACCACATCTCCCCGCTCCAGCCCTGGCCTCTCCGCCTCAGGAAAGCCTACTTCCCAATGGTCTGAACTGCTAAAGAATTCATTTGGATGCCACACAATTATCTTTAATTCATTACATCAAAATAGGGGAAAAATTCCCTGCACAATATGCTTTTCTTCCCACCTAACTTCTTTCAATCCTGGGCTTTCCTGTTTTTCTCACCATCTCAAAGTTTCAAACCCTTTACTAAATATTCCTTTTACCTCCTGTCTAGTGTGTCATTCCTTCATATACTTTATTTTGACCAAATTAATAAAATATTTTTATCATATAATTGTGTTTATTTTATAATTATGCTTATTAAGATTACTCTAATCTCTGAAACATGAATCTGTGTGCAATTTTTTTTTCGTAATCATAGGTTGTGAGATCAGGACCTTGCACTTCCCAGCAGGTGTTTCCCGCATAAGCCACTCACAGTCTGTATTACTCTTAGTTATTTTTCAAGTACAGTCTTAAATTTTTGCCTAAGGCTAGCCTTGTATCACAATCCTCTTGCCTTTTAAGTAGCCAGGATTGCAGAGTTTCCCTACTATACTTGGTTAAGGTCTACTTAATTATTTCCCCTGGGGCTTTCCTGGACCTGTGATCCTCCTGTGTCTAGTCTCCAAGTAGCTGGGATTACAAGCACAAGCCACCATGCCCACTCTACATGTGCATATATTTAAAAGTCATCTTGCTATATTCTATTTTCTCCCCCTCCAATTTTATTTTGAGTCACTTTACTTCTCAAAGGTTCATCAAGTGCTAATACCTACTAAGTCTCCCTATTTTCTGGTTGATTGTAGGATATACGTAAACCTTGTTTGCATGGATTTCACAAACTATCAAGTAGATCTTCTCATTTTTGTTCTTTCTCAGTATGTATACCCTTTGTTCTTCCTATATCTAATTTTGTTGGTGCTTTTCCCTCAGTCTGGACACCTTCTTACCATAGTTTATGGTTATGCCAAAGAAAGAAGGAATGAAGGTGTTTTCCAAGGGTATGTAGGTGAACTGATTGTAATTGATCATTTGTTCAAGGAACACCACCACTCATTGTCCGTAAGACATCCCTTTCTCTGTAGGTGACTTGCAATTAGTGGGGTAGCATTCAGTGGCTAGAGAGGACAAAGGATAATAACATGTGATCTCCCTGCATCTCTCTCCCTCATTCCTCTTCTGAATTTTAACCCTATACCCCAAAGAAATGTCACCAAAATAGGGAAGAGGCAAAGCAGCATTATTGTTCTTAAAGGCTTGCCTGGAATTAGGACTAAAACCAGGATTGTTTTGAAGAGCAAGGACAGTATTTATAAAGCTGGTTAATCCCATGAGCAGGAGATAGGGCTCACGTTTGTAAGGAGAATAAATACATGCATTGTTTTATCTCTTATGCCTTTGTCCTTTCTTGTGGTAGAAATCAAAGATGGTGATGGGGGGGCACGAATAAATTAGATTCAGATGAGCTTCTATGATTAATTATGCTGTAATTAAATATTAACCACAACAGTATGTCTTATATTTATGCAAATGGCTTCCTTTTCTATTTGAAAATTGTTTAATTATACACAGAAATATGTCTAAAAATATAGTCTGAGACTGAATTTTTAAAGAAATTTGATGTGTACATGAAAATAAACACCCACAATGCTAACCAGTTGGTAGATTATTCAGAAATTGAACTGCCATATCTAAAAAGAAACATGATCAAATAATTCATCTTATTAATGTTTTAAAAAATATTCTGAATCCTTGTGTCACAAAAGTATATGAAATTTTTTTTTAGAGATTTAGAAAACTGACTTTTGTTCTTATGCAACAAAAGAAATATATGCTGTTCTGATTTACCAAGAAAAAATTATTTCATATTAAATTCACTTATTCTGTCTTTGAAGTTTTTGGAAATTGACCTTTTATTTACCATGTGAATTTACACATGGGATTATTCATGCATAAGTAGGAGATTAGACACTTAATGAATGGTTTGTTACTAGAGTAATACTTGCATGTACAATATGCAAATAATCCAAGAACACATGAAATACTGAAAATGGTAGCTCGAATATATGTTCATTAAATTAATTGCCATATGCAGCTATCCAAACTCGATCTATATGTCCAAACTGCTATGAATTGATAGAATGTATTGGTTTCTTCTCATTAGATTACTTGCAGGCAAGGAAAAGCAAGAGCAAGTATGTGGGGAATCCTTTGTCTTTTTCATGATTTAAAAACTGTTTGTACATTTTTCAAGCGAAACTAAGCCTGACCCTGGGTTGTGCCTGACTCCGGGAAGACAGCATGCTGGGATGTGCTTCTTGGCAGTTTAAAGTCCTGCCTTGACCACCACATGCCTTCCATGCTGTTTCCTGTGATAGAAATCAGATAGCCACAGCATCAGGCAGACAGAGGAGCAAACCGTGGACCACCACTGCCCAAGCCTCTCTTCTACCCAGAGCTTTGGCTAATAATAAAAGATCGGCAATTGGAGGCTCTCTTTATCTCAACTACTTACTATGAGGAAAAAAAAAACTTATGTCAAGTGAGCACTTTACATGTTGTTCACCCACTTAAGCAGCGCCTCCTTTGAAGCTGAAATAGATTGCTTACATAAAATGCTCGGCACTGCCGCTGCTGTCTTCCCCTGCTGCCAGTTTCTCTCAAAGCTGCAGCTTTGTAATCTTTTGATCCTAATACCGCTGAACTCTTTGAGAGGGGAACAGAAGGGACAGAGTTGAGATTTTAGTGTGACAAGTGGAAGAAAATCAATTTTGACTTCCCAAAGATAGAACCAGTGGTGCAAAAGATCACCAGTCACAAATAGATGTTCTCTCTCCTTGTCTTGGGTAACAAAAATTGTCCGAGAGACACAGTGCAATATAGACAAGAGCAGGTGGTTGTTTTTTTGTTTTTTTTTTTTTGGCTTGTTTATATTTTTTCTGTCCACTCAGAATCAAAGAAGTTGTCTGATGTTAGGACCATCAGAATCTTCAACACCATATCTGTCCTTGTAGTCCTTGTGTTTTTGTTTGGCATTTCAGATTTTAAGCACTCTAGCATTCCACCAGAGGATTTATACATTGATTAGCAGTTAAAAGCATTTGTCTGTAAGTTTCTTTGGATGACTGTTTCTTACTTTGGGAAAACCAGATCTTCCCTGTAATTGGCAGGCCTATTATAAGTGGATATTCTGTTAAGCTTCTAAGAACTTAGAAGAACTTATTAAGTAATTGAATAAAGCAGAGTGCATTTAGTCTTGCAGTCACACAATATTTCAGAATATCGTATAACCTATGAGTCAATTCAGATGTTGTATATAAGTGATATACCACAGGGATAAAAAAACAGTATTGAAAAGAAATGATGTGAATTGTCATGCCATCCACTAATGCAGTGCACAATGATTTAGTCATCCTTTTTCATAGTTGTCTGATTAAAGATTTGGTTGCAACTATTTTTAAGCTTCAGAATAAAGTTATTGTACTTCCAAAAGTTATGAAGACATTAATATAGGCTTTCTCTAGTTCATAACCAACTTAGTTATTTTGGATTGCTTAATTATTATCTCAAATCAATTCAATACAATGTCAATAAATATTGCCATTTGAGAGCTGTTCCTATTTCCCTAGGAAGAGTTACCAGAGGATACAGCCGCATCTGTAGGAAGGCATATTTAATGTTATATCTGTAATAGAAGCCTGCTTCATAAGCTCTATTTGCATTCCAAAAATTCTGAGCAACAAACAAACCTCTTTATATATAAAATTTCTAAATATAATTTAGAAATGAGTCTATAGTTTTTGGGTTTTTTCTAGAGATAGAAAATAGAGCTTCATTTAAATGAGAGGAAGAATGAAACAGTTTAGGTAACTTAGGTTTTAAATCTATACGAAAATGTGGATGTGTTATGGGAAAAAAACCACATTGATTTTTGAATATAAAATGTAATTCTGATTTTCTCTACTACTTAACGTTTCTTAGATATGTATTCACCTATGATCTCTAAAAAGTGTAATAAGTTTTACTGTACCATGACCAGTAGATTTTGTTGGGGTCTAGCAACTGTAGTTTATCTATATTCTTAAAATATATATATATAGATATGATAGCATGCTATATGAAAACTCATTTTCTGTTCTTGGTCAAAAAGCATATGTTTAGTACTGTGTTTTTACAGGTATATCATTCCACTTATATTTACTTTTGAAAGCATCCCTTATAAAGCCTATATTCTCCTAACTGCTAATTCTGATTTCTCTAATTTCTTTCTAGCTATAAATTGAGTAGTTAACAGAAATAACACAAATAAAGCACTCTAATTTTAACTTGATTGTACTCTTAAAATAATAACACTACTTTTAACTGAAAAAAAGTCTTTCTGAATAAATTAAATTCATTCTGTAGTCAGAATAGATGAGGGTTAAAGATGTTACTAAGATATAAGTAATGTGGATTTTCCTGATTTATCTATAGTCTTGAGATCAAAGCAAATGCGTTAATTTTCTATTATATCCCTCTTTAACTAAATTGGAGTATGCAGTGAAATTTCAGCTCAAGAGAAGTAAGGTGTCTGAGAGATCATTCTCATTTATAAGAATTACAGGCATGAAACCATGGTAAAAGGACACATCAGAAACTTCTGAAGAAATGACCGTGAAGCAGAGTGCAAATGAAGTGCAAAGTGCCCGCTCTGTCACCCGGGCAGCAGGCTTGTAAATGGCATTTTCAAGAGCTTTAATAGTGGACAAGGACACGCCGTTAGTCTAGTTAGAACAAACGTCATTAAAGGAAAAGTGTTGTGCAAGTGACTGGCTCAATCTTCATTAAAGAAAAAAAATGATGTCTCCAAAATGAGGCAGTTATAGTGGAATTGTGGCAGGCTGTATCTTCTCTGACTAAATGACTACTGCACTTGACTAGCTTTTTTAAAAGATGCAGCAGAGGTCATTTAAAGGTGTGCTGTTTAGTCTACCCCGTGTTGTTGTTTTGCTTTCAAAGAGTATTGCTTTTCTGTTCTTTTTATTATTATCTTTAAGTAGCTGTATAAAAGAGTTGCCTTTTGACAAAGTAGTTTATGAATACGATCTATCTGGAAGATTTACTGAGCTTCCCAGAGCCAATCAGAATATGTTAAAACAAAATTTATGTTATTTGCCAGGGACTGGTGGCTCACTTGTTAATTCTAGCTACTCAGGAGGCTGAGATCTGACAATTTAAGTTCCAAGTCAGCCCTAGCAGGAAAGTCCATGAGACTCTTATCTCTAATTAACCATCTAAATCCCGAAGTGGAGCTGTGGTTCCAAGTGTCAGAGTACTAGCTTTCAGCAAAAAAGCTCAGGGACAGCACCTAGGCCCTGACTTCAAGCCTCCCAACCAACCGAATCAACCTCATCATCATCATCATCATCATCATCACCATCATGATGTTTTATTCTTTGCAGTATAAAAGCTTTTGTTTTTGACCCAATTATGTGTGGACTACAGAGTAGAGAAAGGATCACAGAAATCAGTAGATCTTTAGCTTTAAAGCACAAATGTGCAGCTGGCCTTTCCTTAAATTCCTGGGGATCATGGTGTTCACACACAACATCTGTTAATTCATACTTTATACACCAATACAATCATCTTTGACTCCTAAAGGTCATTATTTCACGTATTTCTCTCCCTACGTGCAATCCTGCCTCAAATTTCACTGATGATTAGACACCTTTGGCCTCTACTGATTCTAAGATTCCTTTATGCCAACTTACCTACGGAAGCCATTACTGAGTAATTAGAAGTGACTGCCTAACTGTGAATGAGAGAGAGAGCCGGATGTGCTCCCCACCCCCAATAGTGTCAGAGTTTATGGAGAATTTCCTGTTCTCTTCTTAAAATCCTTTCTTGTATTCATTTATATTTCTGGGTTGATTTCTCCAAAGAACAGTACATTATCTGCATGGATACATTTATAAACCCATGGAAATCTACCTAGAGGTTACCAGGTGAATACATAGTTGCCTTCAAGACAGTATGGTCTCATTTCAACTGTTCTTTTCTGCATGGCCTCGTCCATCTGTCTGCCATTCTGCTGTATTAGATCAGTAAGTTCATGGTCTGACATGCTATCCCTTGGTACCTGTGGTGACTCCTGTCATCTAGTATCCACTATGGTTTGGTGCATTATTTACCTGTCAGATTGATTGATTCCCCTACTTCCACCATCAAATCTACCTGTATAGGAAAAAATGAAGGTTATGCCTGGGAATATGCTAGAATTACTGTTTTCTTAGTACCTTCTGTGTGGGAGGTACTGTTCTAAGTGGTCTGGGTTAATTTTCTTGTGTGTAAAAGGTCCAATTTTAGGGTCAACCAAATTACCTTACAAAAATCACAAACATCCTAAGCAGCCAAAATGTGTCCCAAGTCCAAGTCCATCAGAACCTAAAGTCTGTGTTTTGAGCCTCCTCTGCTAAGCAATAATGCAGGATGACACCCTGAGAACTTTACACTATCCTGCCTATAATCTTGAGCACAGGAAAAAAGGATGTGTTTGCCTTTATAGAGAGTGCCATAATCTTTGGAAGGCAATTAACTGTGATTATCATTGAATGTGTTATATATACTACGATAGCTCCTATGGTGTTATAATAATTTTAAGATAGCTTCCTGGAAGTTAGTCATTGTATGAATTTATCTGTTACAACATTTCAGCTGCCTGATAACCCTGTTCAGTAGGTATTCTCATCCACATTTTATAAAGGAGGAAATTGAGACTTAGGATAAATTGCTTAAAGTAATGCAATAGGCAACTTCAATGTCTGCAGTCTTTCCTGTTCCAAACATAATATTCCATTTAATAAGGTTAAGTTGGTCAAGTTTTCCATCTTGGTAGGCCAAAACTGGTCAAATATTGGCAATTTTGTGTTATACAACCTAAGCAGTGAATTATTATGCATTTTACCATTCCTTACGCTCCTTTCTTAAATGCCTTGCAAGGGATCATTAATAGCCTTCATGCATAAAGACAAAAAAAACAGAAAAATGACAGATCAGCACTGCCTATGTAATATGAGTGCATTCATAACAACAGGCAGGTTACCAAAATTATAATTCATTTTGTTTGCACATCTTTCATATCTGATGTTTTATAAACAGCTATGATATATTTTGAAGGGGACTAAGTTCTCAAAATTGAAAGAAAGAAACCCATTTCTACTAGTTTGAATGTTATCAACACATACCCTTTTTGAGAACCATAGAACAAGAGTTATAATAAACAAACAATATGATTGGGATTCTTTAAAACCCAATTAAAAATGCCCAAATGATGGTTTATACTCATTGTTTCAGTTTATATTGCAAACTCTTACAAACCCACATTTATCAAATTTCTGTGTCCGTATAATGGAAATGGTTGTTCACTCTCCTGCTGACAAAAACAAACCAACCAACCTCTGTATTAGAAAAATCTATTTTTTATATTATTTGTCAAGACTGTTTTACACTTCCGACTGAATATTTCATATGCATATACATCTACATTCAATGTAAATGCATATGAAATATATTTATATATTAGCATAATATATAACTACATAATGAATATAATCTAGATATATAATACTTATGCTTTATATTTTATATATTATATATTTATATTATATGCATTATGTGTTATATATATTTTTAATATACATGTAATATATAAGAAGTTTTTTGACTTCCTGGAAAGCATCTAGCACAGCTCTACTTTAAATTTGGCCAGATTCAGTGCAGAAAAGAGCTCACAATTCATATTCTCTGGGCCTGAGGAGCGTATCGCTTTTGGGTGGCTTATAAAAGGTCTGCTTGATAAAGAAGAGTGTGCCTGATCACAGCTGTCCTGTGCTGAGCCGTTCAGGGCCTGAAAGCTGGGTTTCTACCTCACCCTTCTCTCCCTGCAGTCTATTCTGGGATCACCCTGCAACCTGCCATCTTGAGCAGTGGTCAAGAACAGCACCATACTAGAGCCCACTTTGCCATTGCCTGGTACTGAGCTAATGCTCTTTGCTAGCAAGAGATCCTGCCTAGCTAGAAATAGTTACCAATCCAAAAGGTAGGCCAAAATTATTTTCTGATGACAATACGTGACTTGTTAGAAGATATACATAGTGTACATTTAAATGTTTATGGAGACCCTAGTTTTCTCCTTTTTGCTTTCCTTTACTAACTGGTAGTGCAGAATGCATAATATAGAAATAATAATTTATACAAAATACACTGTATGGACAATATTTTTCTTCTTGAGAGATTATTATGTTTTTTTAGAATAAATTTTAGGCCCAAGTAAAAGGGAATAAGAAAGATCTCTCTTTGCTGAATAGGAAAATTATGAATGGATTTTATCTGCCACAATGATAGTGCTTCAAAGAGTATCTATCTGTCCATTTTTTAGTAAGGTTTTACTTTACCCACTCCCTTAATTGTAAATAATGAAGATGTGTGTATGTCAAATTACTTAGAATTCTCAATGAAAGGAATGATTGTTCTGTTGCGTTTAAGTCCCTTAGTTCCAATTCAGCTACAGTGCTGCTGAAAAATGTTAACGTTTTTTAAACAGTGCTTGAGTTCATTTTCACTGATTTTATCAAAAGGAGAAGAGAAAAAAAAGGATACGGTGATTTTGTTATTTGTAGTAAACAAGCGATTTTCTTTTTAAGGGCCCCCTGCTAAATGTTAGCCACTTGAAGTCCTGAGAATTAGGTGAATAGCATTAAAATACTTGATCTTTTTAAGGATTTGCCATGACATTTATTTTGTAAAAACCAGAAACTTCGAAGTTGATCCATAGAAAAATGGCTTTAGCAATATGTTGTCCCCAAATGAAGGGATAATCTATGACTTGATATACAGTGGTCATAACCCAAACTCTGGACCACGTGGGTAAACATTTTAAAATAAAAATATCAGCAGGAAATGTCATGACAATGTTGGCAGCCTAATGCTGAAAACATATTACTTTCTGTCTTTTAAATGCAGTCTTGGATAATTAGCACACATGGAGCTGCTTTGAATTCATAGGCCATCCATTTTCAGATCTCAGGCTTGCATCTATATATTTTAAATTTAGGAAATATTTGAGTGTTTAAATTCATTAGAGAAAGGTATCAAAGACTGTTTTTCAATTGAACACTATTTATTTGTTTGTTTATTTTTGTGCAAGTACTTGGGCTTGAATTCATGGCCTAAGTATTGTCTGTCCCTTTTCCTTTAAAAAATTTTTTTTATTATTTGAACCATAACTGTACTTTTGACTTTTTGCTAGTTAATTGGAGACAAGACTTTCACGGACTCCCCCTGCCCAAGCTGGCTTAAAACCTTGAACTTCAGATCTCAGCCTCCTGACTGGGTAGGCTCCGGAACACTCCAAGTCCCTTTTGTTGCTGTTTATAAATCCCAGCATTTGATGTCTTGTACACTCAATCTAGAGTAAGACATTTTCACCAAGTCATCAGTCTTCAGCACATATTGTATGCAAATGTCATCCTCTCTTTGAAAATACCTTTTGCATTTTAAGCAAGATCCTGTTTTGACAGTTCTTTATGCTTTATGCATTTGGGGGTGAGTTCTTCTGGTGAGTTTCATTTGAAAAAAAATTCATGAGCTTTTGCTTTGATATATTCATTATGAGTTGATCATTTCCCTTCTATCTCAGTTAACCCTTCAGATACCTCACTGGGAAGTCCTTGTCCAAGTTCAAGGTTTCCATTAGACTCCATCAGTGATGCTAAGTGGAAGATTTACACTAGAATGTACGTTGTTCCTCAGTATTGTGCTGAGAAGTTTCCTACTATTTTTTTCCAATTGAATTATGATGTGAAATGGCATGAATATTGATCAAATTTCTAAATTGAATTTCCCAATTTTTAGACTGTGGTGTAAACCAACCCACAGGTTGTCATAACCAATTCAGTATGTTTTTAACAATAGTCAGTGAAGCATGGAGCTATCTGCACATAGGCTATCAACAAGTCTCCCTTAACTCCTTCCTCCCTGAATTGCACACCAATGGCCAAGTTCATATCCAGGGTAATGATCGACGATCCTGCATGTGTGTGAGTGTTCATGAGGCTTTCCCCTCACTTTTGTGTTTGAAACAATGAAGGAACACTGTTTCTAGATGTCATGCCTTGGGTAGTATGCCATTGTTCCAAATGGCAAAGAAGAGAGTTAAAGAGTCACGCGTCATGAAGAGCTTTTATTTCCAGCACAGTTTATATATTTTACAAGTCTGAACACCCTCTCTACCAAGTCCATTTCCATTTTTCTGTCCTGAGTTATTAGCTCTTTACATTGTCGTTCAGATGAGAGCAAGGGCCTTCTAGTTTTCTGTGCCTGTTCTGGATGAACTTTCTGAAATGAAACATGACTGGGTTTGCTGTGGGTTAGTTAACGTTCCTGCCTCTGTTGGAGCCTCTGATGACGCAAGTCAATCCCTAAAATCCTCTAAATCAGTCATTTGTGGGGGATCAACGGGGCCAAGCAGTGTTCATCTTCCAGGTCTTACCTCACGGGTTTGTACAAAACAGCTTGGCATCCACAAATAGGAAGCCAGTTTAACTCTCTGAGCAGTCCTTCCGTTCTTTCCATTAAGGAAGTGGGAAGGAAATTAGATGAAGAGAGCTAGAAAGAGAGGGAGAAGGAAGAACGGAAGGGAGAAAAATTGCGCTAGGGAAAATGAGAAGAGCGAAGATGAGTATCTTCCTTTGTTGTCTTTGTCTTATTAAGCAGTGTTGGTATGCAGTGTGTGTGTGTGTGTGTGTGTGTGTGTGTGTGTGTGTGTGTGTGTGTGTGATTTTTTTTGAGCCAGGGTTTTTCCATGTGTGGCCTGGAACTTGCTATCTAGTTCAGGCTAGCCCTGAACTTTTGGTCCTCCCGGCTCACCCTCTGGAGTACTGGCATTGCAGGCATGTGTCACCACACTTAGCTCAGTGTTAATATCTTTTTCCTGCCAGTATGTACTTCTAGTTCTCTTTCGTCTGCTGCAGTAAATCACATATTTTCTCCTCAACACTGAGTCGAGAAGGGGGAAAAATAGCACAAGAAAGGAAATGTATACATAAAGTCAGTACTAGATTTAGAATATAACAAAAATATGCTGTAGATTCTTTTTTAAATTCTATAGCTTTCTGAAAGCCATTTTTCCTTAATTTGAGAGCTCCTATCACTTGCTAATGTGGCAATAGCTACTTTGCCTTCTCTGGCATAGAAAACATCCACGAAAGAAGTTAGCATTATTAAGTGAATATGTTTTATCAAATACTTACACCGTACAGTTTACAACATGCTGTGACACATCTGATAAGATCCTTTGAAGAAGACAACAAGTATCATCTTTCTGACAATAAATGAGGAAATTGAGAGTCAGAGATGTTAAGTGCTGTAGATGAATAATTGTAGTTGCCTATTGTAGTATGGCTTTCTATAATCTTAAGTGTGTATGTGTGTGTGTGTGAATGCAATCATAGAATACTGGCACAAATGGAAATAGATAGGTAAAAAGAAGGAAGTAAATTGACAGGTAAATTATTTCCACTTATATACACCACTTGGCAATAAGGAATTGTCCTCCCTGTATTAATATAAGCAGTAGAATGTCCAACAGATAGTTTTAATCCAATTAAAGTGATCTGTTGTGACTGAACTTGACTGGAGGGACTGGAAGAAAGATGGTTAAAATGTCCTTCCAAGATTATACTCTTTTAGCATCAAAAACTTGAGAGAATTTCTGAAAAAATGATTATAGTGTGACTTATTTTGTATATTCCACAATATATATTGTTGAGTCACAAATCAAGCTGCTTTCGAAAAGATGTTAAGTATCATTGGATACGTTTCTTTAATATTTTAATTGAAATATGAAGCAACTGCTCAGAATTTTAATTTCTGGTAGGCATATGAGGTCCTTTAATTAGTATATCCATTCTTTTTTTTTTTCTTGCTGAGTATTCTCCTGAATAAGAATAAAAGCAGCAAAATTAGACAATGTATGGAAAAGGAAGTCCTGGCTCTGAGAAGCTTTACCAGAGAGAGTCTCCAGACCCCATATTTCTGGCTAGAATTTGCAAATGGGGGAAAATTCTTTTCCTGGCATGAATTGTGTAACAGTTGTTTGTGTACCTTGAAGCTTAGCAGACTCTATCAAAGGTAATCAGTGAAATAAATCTCTGCTTTCAAAGGTAAAAATGGCATACACATCCGTGTTTGCAGAATTATTTTTAAATTAAGAATATTTTTATTTAAAATATCATATTTAAATCATTTGGATTTCTTTGTGCTGTAAAATTGCACATATAAACAGTTCACTTCCTGGCCCTAGGTGAAGCTAGAAAGTATTGTAAGGAGAGACAGCTCAGCTTATAATAACACTTGCCATGCTGAGCTCGCTGATTTCTGCAGCAAGGCAGTAGAAAGCACACACGTTAGGAACATCAGCTGTGCAGTCAGACATCCTTCCTTCTGAGACTGTGGGCAAGTTATTTTATCTTTGTTTCCTTCTGAAAATGGGGTTTCAACGTCCATTTTCTAGGTTTCATGGGTGAGATAAATAGTTCTGAAAAGCCATATATGTAGCTTCATGCCTAGCATTCTGTGTTCACACAACCAGTACACAAGAACAGTTTGACTGGTTGTGGTCTCAAGATTTATAAATTCGCAATGGTCCATAAGGAAGAATCTTGTTGGATTTTACCACAAAGGTAGGGGCTTCTACATATGAAGACGATTGATGTACCAGAGAGATGAGATGGAGCTTGTATGTGGGCATGAGTATTGTTCTGGGAGGGATCAGCCCTTGGAAGTGTTGCCTTCCAAATCGAGCAATAACAGTATTTACAGAGGACAACAGGTAACACAGCCAAACTTCCCCGAGAGAGCTGAATCCCTCCCTGGTGTCTGGTACCTGCTAGAATTAAAGATAGTTCTGTAGTATATAGGGAACCAGGACTGTGGAGAATAGAATGGTTAGGAGAATCCTGGGCTTGAAACATGGAGAAGTGAGTGAGGACTAGAATATAAAACTGAAGAATGACAGAGCATGATTTAAGGTCTATAGAAAGAGCTTGGGAATCCTTGGAAGAAAGAGGGACCAGAGATTATCATCACATTTCCTGGGTTAGCTAGGGAGATGGAAGGTGGTCAGGGGAGAGCCTTTTCATTTGAGACACTTGGAAGTATCACCAAGGGGTGGGCTGTTTTGAAGTGTAGATTAGATTAGAACATGAGTCTTTCAGGGATAAAATCTGATCTGATCTAACAGCATTGACGATTTTTTAATCCTCTGTCCCAAGAACACACAGATTAGCACAACAATAGTAATGGTTTTTAACAGAGATTTTGCAATATCAATTAAGAAAGGAACCATGAGGAAATCTAGGTGAAGGACAGTGGCCCTGGGTATTTTGTAATAGAGCGGGAACCGTCTAAGTGCCTCGTTTTGTATGGGTGTTATTCCATCCATTCCCTTGTTTGAGAGTAAGCTCCTTAATTAAGTGAGAATGGCCTTGTGTGTGTTTTCAAAGACAGCCAAAGAAAAAGCTGGGTAGGATGTCCTACTCCATTGCCAGGCCCAGTGAAAGGAAATTGAAAAAAGTAGAGAAAGTGGCAGTCCATTAGAAGAGAGGGAAAACAAGCTAGATTCCTTTGCTAAGGAGGAAATGAATGCACATAGTGCCAGCCCTTGAAGGAGACAGGAGTCCAAGGGCAAGGATCTATTTATTCTTGATTGCTTCAATCTAAGCACCAAAATTGTAGGAGAAGGATGAGTAATGGACTTTAATGAGTTTCTATTTCAACAATGCTCAAATAGGCTTCTTGAACTTAGTTCATCAAGAACAAAGATATTAATTGAGAAAAACTAAAATAACATGAAAATAAACTGGAATCAAGCTGATTGTGTGTGTGTGTGTGTGTGTGTGTGTGTGTGTGTGTGTGTGTGTTTGCATTATACACAACCTAGCTAGCTATAACTTTTGGAAACCATGTAGCCTTCCTAGGTAGAGGAAAGGCTAGAGAGACAGTTCTAGTCCTTTCTGTCAGGCAGAGTATCTGCCTACCTTGGTTCCAAACTGGATTGCTCTACAATAACAGGGTATGGTCTTTGGTCATAGTACATCTTTCCAAAAGTCTTATGGTTGCAAGAATGCCCAGAATCCTCCTGCAGTGTCTTAATGGCAGTTTAGAGCTTTCTGTCTTATCTGGTTCTTTCTGCCATATTTCCCGCGGCTGCTGTTCTTCTCTCTCCCATCAATCATCCTCCCTTTGAATTTGTAAATTCAGTTATTGCTTAAAACAGCTCAAGAGGTAGATGTGCTTCTTTCCACGGACTCAAGACATAGTGACTTTTTCTTTAAACTTTCACACTTGGCATTTGTTGACCTCGTTCTTTTCATATGTCCTCCAGGAGGTGACACTGCAGTCTTCTCTGTCCAGTTCCCCCTTGGTTTCTCAGAATGGCTGTTTCTCAGTTCTTAAAATGTACGTCTGCCTTGTCCTGGCTGCCCCCAGGGCACTCACAGTTTCTTGGCCTTGGAATCCCAAATATATGAGCTTTGCAGGCCTTAACCTTTTCCCCCGTGACAAGAGCCACCTGGATTTTGGTCAGTGGCCATTGCATAGCCATCAGGCAGCTAGTATGCAGAGCTCTGTGATCTTTCCTGGATGTTAAGTTGTCAGTGATCACTCCAGTTTCTGCTTTGAGCAAAGGGTCTGTGGTCTTTAGGTGAGACACAATTTAGTCTCCATGAAAGTAACCCTTAAGAAACCCTGGTTCAGTCTGATATTTACTTTCTGTGTATGTATGTGCAGCCTTCTTTTTATTCTCCTTCTAATTTTATTGTCCTTTCAAGAGATTCTTTTTTTTTTCCCCATGGCTTCAGGGCTAAGAAGAAAATAGTCATACATTCAAACTACTCCTGTCCCAATAGAAAAATCCCCTTTCAGCACTTGTATATCTTTTTTAAAAAATTTTATCTTGTTACATTAACCTTGAGGTTCAGGGCTTTTGAAATTTTCTTTATAACAAAAAACATATTAGGAGTAAGGTGAATATCTCAGTATTCTGTGAGAATGGGTAGGTTAACAAAAAGATGCACCACATTCCAGTTTCCTTACAAATCATATAAAAGTGTACTTGATGCATGAGTTTACTTACGTGTGGAATCTTAGGGGGACAAATTTAAATATTCAGTTAAATGATAAAATAGTGGTTACTAGAATAGAGGGGCGGCAGTGAGCAGATGTAGGTCTAGAATACACAGTAGCAGATATACAGAATGAGCAAGTCTGGAAATCTAATGTACAGTATGAGCATTACAGTTTATACTACTATATTAAGGGTTTTTAGCAAGTGAATAGACTTGAGCTGTTCTCTCCACAAACAAAAAAGGGGGTAGTTCTATGGAGATGATTGACATGTTAATTAGCTTCACTATAGTAACTATTTTACTATCTATGTATCTCATCATGTTCTATAAACCTCAGACATATATACAATAAATCACATGTGCATTTTTGCATTTGTATATCTATATACCAAGAGATCAACTCCAGCTTTACTATTTATAACTCAGAGATTACAATGTTGAAAATTTTTGAGATTGAGCCTTTAAAACTCAGTCTTTCCTTTCACATTCCACCCTACTGATTTCTCTCCTGGTGCATCCTCAGACTACTTGCCAGAGCGTACCAGTTCATAGAAGAGCAGGGGAGATGCTCAGCCCTGTCACTGCTAATTGGTGTCTTACATAGACATATTATCTAGCTATCAGGTGTCTCTTCACTTTGTGACAACATGGCATTGAGAACCTTCGTTAAGAATGCTTACAGGATGTATTTTTATGCTCGCAGATATTTTTTTTTAGGATGACTTTCAAGCTTTTGAGGGACAGGAGCTGATTTCAGAAATTCATCCTTCATTCGTAGCATTCTGGTAGGATTTCTATATTTGTCTTATTGTATAAAATGGTGAATTTTTGCATGCACGATGACTAACATGTCTGGACAATGCCTTTGTAGACTTGAACACCAAGGCACCAGTGTCTTTCCTTTGTAGCTCAGAATCCTCAGGCTTTGTGGAGTCTCCTGTGTAAGGCCAGCGTACATGGGTCAGAGGTCACCTCTAAGCCACCCTTGGATTAGGCTGGTAGGTGGTCTTAGCAGTCCTGAATGCCTACCAGTTAGAAGACTTGTGGCCCCATGGGTCAGATTGTATAAATGTGCCCTCAATAATGTTAATGATGACCTAAATACCCATGTATACATGTTTTAGTCACATGTATTTTCTTTATAAGAAAATATATGGTGGAGAACAACTCAATGGGAGTTTCATTTCAATGTCCTTTACTTTACACTAGCAACATTACATTTTTATTTTCAGCTTTAACCTGCTTGCTCTCCTCTCTCTCTTTCTTTTTTCAGTAAACAAATACAGTACCTTCTGTTGAGGGGAGGGTTTGAGAGGAGTTTCAAGAAAATCATTGTTCACATTTTAGAGGTTGTTTGTAATAACTTTGCTTATGCTATAAAAATGTTAATAGCTTTTGAAGAATAAAAACTCTGTAATAATTGCCCATCTATAAGCAGAGTCTTATGGTTTTAGCTGCAATCTATGGTCCCGAGTGGAGAGAGTGTAACATAATACCTTCTATTTATGCATGGTTTATGAACTGATTTACACAAGGGGCTTTGTATTTATAAAACTGCATCTCACTTTGTATGCATCGTAGCCATTTAGTATTTGAGTTGCCAAGAGGGCAAAATTTTGTTGCTAAAATGCGGCAATATGACCTTAGACTCAATATGTATATAAATCATTAAGTGAATCTTTAAAGAGTTTTGAAAGATGACTTTGTTAGATCAGAACCCAACTGTAGGTCCTTAGACATTTTTGTAATTCATAAAGCTCAGTTTCCATTTCTCTTGTGAACAGAAGTCATAATAAGAGTAACAAAGAATTTCCTTAATGAATTGGTGGAATATAGTGTATATCACATTGAAGAATGTTTCCAATTCTAAAATTTGGAAGGATGGTGTTTAAAGGCACTCTAGTTAGTTATCTCAACAGGTGGTAGCTGGTAATTGATAATTATATTTAAAGTATGTGCATTCATTGTGGTTGGTAGTAATATAGCATTTTTATCCACAGATCTCAAAGCATGTGTGAATAAATATGCATTATTTTCCTATTTTAAATAGCCAGAGACTCACTGAACGTTAATTGGATATAAGCAGACAGAGAAATTTCATTTCATGTCCCCTGCTTGCTTGAAGCTACTAAAAAAAAAATTCTTCCCAGAAACTAGGATGAAGAACACACTGTACCTGATCTTTAAATAAGTATGTTCAGGAGTACGGTGCCAACTCCCAGAGCAGCCCCGTAGAGCACAAAATGCCCCTGCACATATTCCCTAAGCTCCTCACACCTAGGCACACAAAGCCCTTTGGCAATTTTGAGTCAGAAGAGATGTCAGTAGTCATTGTTCTAAATCCTTACCTGCTCCCTTGAGCTATACAACAGGCGAACCAAGGCTAGGGAGATAACGCTATTACTTATATCCTCTATGAGACTTCCAATCCCTGATAGACCACTTGGTTAGGAAAATATCGATTGGGAATCTGGCATCTGGCAGCTCTTTCCTACATGCTTGCAACAGGACAGGGAGGGAGACAGACAGACCACCAGAGTTCTATTGGAGCTGGCATTCTAGGAATGCAAGATGATCTCTGCTTGGCTTCTGCCTGTTCTCAGCTTTAACCCCCCATCTGCACCCACCCTGCACAAGGAAGGTGACGCTGTCCTCTTCGGTAGAGATTTTCCCATCTTGTGGATCCTTATCTCATAAGAAAATATTTCTGAGCTGTTGTTTCAGTTTGTTTGGCTTTGATTTCTTGAGACAGTGTCTATTTCTATACCCCAGGCTGGCCTTGAACTTACTGTCCTCTTGCTTCCGTCTCTTGAGTGTTGGCATTCCAAGTATATGCTACCATGCCCAGAAGAGCTTTCTTTTCTGTAGTTCGTATTAATTTACATTTTAATGTTTATGTTATGAAAATAATAGCTGGGTTAAGTATAGTTTCAAATGCTATATAAACATTCCCTTCCTACCTCTTGTTCTCCCATAGTCACAACATATGAAAGAGGCAATTTTCCTTGGAAAAGGAGTGGGTGTGAAGGAGTAGGCATCTATTCCAGGTCCAAGACTGTTCTGTGGTGTAAAAAGGACAAAGTTGACTACCAAGACCTCCTTGAGTTTAAGGGTTGGAGGACATGCTGAAGGGCTGCCTGTTTTATTAATAGTAGTATTCCTATTACTACTACTACTACTACTCTTTCTTTTCCAGAAAATTCCAGACATATTTTACTGATATAAAATGTCCACTCTCTTCTGTTTTCCTTAATATTTGTTCATATTCATTGAACTGTTGAGTTTCTAGCCAATAGTCCAGAAGGCCTGTCTCTTTCTGATGAAGTTCTTCCTCCCTCACAGGTATTGGTTTGAACCTGGAGATACATGTGGTTTGCTTTGTTTTCTAATTGAGATTCCTCTGGGTGAGAGGAAGTGTGAATTATTTATCTTGGGGTGCATCATCTCATTTTATTCTCCTATGATTCTCTATTTTTAAATTTGGCTCAGCCCAGCTCAGCCTTATGGTGAGTTTCTGCTTGAGTGCATTCAACTTTGTGCCTCTGTGTTTCTCCGCTCAGGTTATGTTTCATGGGCAGCTGCTTACAACCTTAAAACATGAGAAGAACCCTGGCAAACAGCACTAAGAGATTTTGGCCAAAAGGTGATGCCCAGGGCAGGAATGTTCCTGTCTCTTGTTCCATGAGGACTCTCAGCTGTTTCAGGAGTGGCTCTTTTCCTAGAATAGCAGTAGTGTGCAGCTGATGGTTGCCAACAACCTCATGCTCTCTGTACCAGGGCTGGCTCTTCAACAGCTGGTATGCTTGCACACCACCAGCATTCCAAACCTCCTATGCACTGGCATTTAGACCTTAGCAAACTCCCAAACATTTATTGAGTGATATGTGGCCTTTTCTCACCACTGTGGAAATCTGGGCATGAGAAGAAGAGACAATGGCAACTGGGAATCAACTTAGATTAACAGATATCTGTTCTGCATATTGTTTTACATGTACTTATGATACACATTTGAAATAATTTGCCTGAACTTCCTGTGAACTAAAGACACAACTAACTACTCCTAGTTAAGGATCCTTATTTCCCATACCATGGCAATCTCCAGCAGTTTTGTTTTATCCTAATTTGAGACTTGTAGAGAAATTAGTTTTTGGTGGTTTGTGTACAGATGTCCACTTAGACATCTTGTCTTTGGTATCTCTGTGCTCTTCAAGCTGTAAGGGCTTTAAATTTCACTTTTGTTCAGGACTCTTGAGTCTCCCTTCTCTTTGACCCTAGTGTAGGGCCTAGAAAGAATCTCTTCCTTCATTGGAGGCTGAGCCCTGTTAAGAAGAAAAGGGAACAAAAAGCCCAGAGCCCCAGTGTTCAGCACTATTAGATCAGATTTATAGGGATTTTAGCAAAATATCTATTGTGTACTTAGCATGTACACCTAGGAAAGCACTAATTGTCCAGTCATTGAAGGCACAGCTACTGTAGGCTCTGAAGTGTGCAAGAGCACAGTGTCCACCTGCATATACTATTGTAGCTTCTCCACATCACGCACATAAGTCACAAGCATCCCCAAACCCTGAGTTTGGCAAACCAGCAGTGGAAGTGCCCCAGGTATCATGAGAAATTCCCTAGCCTCCTTCCCAATTCTGAGCAGGCAAAAGTGTGGCCACTTGTGTTGGTGGTTGAAGGCCCCAATGCCCATTCCCAGCATACCTTTGCCCAGCACAGGGCAGGCCCCTGGCTCATCTAAGAACTCGTGCGTTTTGGGTTAGTTTGACATAGGAAGCTGACCGCCACGTATAGTGCAGTTTCAGTGGGAAAAGCACATTCCAAATTCCTACACAACTGCTTCAAAAACAAACTTCTGAAATACAACCTGTTCATAAGTTGTGGACCGCCTGTATTTAATACTTTTTTGGCAGTACGGTATACTTCCAAATTTTATGCATCTTATGGAAGAGGACATTCTGCAAACTGTTTAAAATTCAACCCAAGTTTGGATTCTTTCTCTAGCTTGTATTTCATTTATTCTTTGGCTATATATTTGACACATGGCAGGTCATGATGCAGTTTATTTCAAAGCAGATACTCCATGTTACTATTGTTCCAACTTAGCAAGATAATAAGATGAGGGTTTTATTTTATTTTACTAAAGGACAGTATCCTAGTTGATGAGATCATTACTGGGTCTTTTTGTTGTTGTTTTTTGTTTTCATTGAATAAAGAATGTCTTTAGGATGGAACCACAATCCTTCTTTCAGTAGGAGCTGCAGATATGTGGTATCTGGTAGATAGACCTTCTTCCCCAGGTCATCTTAGATGTAGGCATAGAATTTTACTAGGGCTATCTGAGATAGTTCTTAGTTCCATTGATCTGCACACATATTTCAGCTTTCTCAGTTTTCCAGTCCTGTGATTGTGTGTGTGTGTGTGTGTGTGAGAGAGAGAGAGAGAGAGAGAGAGAGAGAGAGAGACAGAGAGACAGAGACAGAGAGAAAGAGAGAAAGAGAAAGAGACACAGAGAGACAGAGACACAGAGAGACAGAGAGAGACAGAGAGACAGAGAAAGACAGAGACAGAGAGACACAGAGAGATGGTACTGGGGCTTTTGCTCAGAGGGACTGGCACTGTCCCATAGCTTTTTCCTTCAGAGTAGATGCTCTACAATTTGAGCCATCGCTCCACTTCTGACTTTTTTTTCTGGTTAATTAGAGTGAGAATATCCATGGCCTTTCCTGCCCAGGTTGGCTCTAATCAAGATCCTCAGGTATCAGCCTCATAAATAGCTAAAGTGGGAGAAAAATGAGGGAGGTGGTAACAAGTTCGACAAGAAATGTATTCACTACCTTACATATGTAACTGTATATAACCCCCGTAACTGTACGGACAGAGATGCAAAATATTGGGGAAATTGGGCTGGAGAGTAGCATGGAGAAGCTAAAAGCATGAGCCTGGAATGAATCTAAAAGCATGCATAGAAAACAGGACTGTGAAGAGCACTTTAAAGCCAAGAGATCAAGGTCCCTGGGAACAGAAGATTAGCCTGGGCACCAGTCTAAAAGGCAGTGAACACATTTCACGTGCTGACTCATGAACCTCTCTTTAGATTCCCTTCACCCCTGCACCAGTAGCTCATGACCTTACTGGTCTCAGCAGACTCATTCTCTAAGTATCCCTTGGGACCCTACCATACTTGTTGGCAAAGCAAACACCTGTGCATATTATAGTACTAAAATTGTCTCTGGGGCACAGTAATGATTTTGGATTGAAAGCATATGGACGTTTGTAGAAAAAAAAATATTAACAGGTTTAAGAATGTTCTCCATGTCTCTGATCTTAAAGACATCAAATATATGGAGGTAGGCACATGTTTACATGATTGTGAAGGTATGGACAGTACAACAAAAACATGTCTTCTTCGATGGTGCTTTTTCAGAAAGCCCTGGAACGCAAATCACTAGTGTTAATGGAGACAGATGTTGTATGTCCTATCATGTGCTGAGTTGGGACGTTTCTGAAGATGAAAAGCATATAGAAAGTTCTGGGCCCTGTCCTCATTATGTTTGCAGTTTTGTGGAAGAAATTAGTTTAAGAATAAGTGAATACACATTCCATGGATGTTTCAAAAGGGCAGATAAGAAAGGGTCTCATTTCAAGGCTCAATGACTGGTACAAGGCAATGCATGATGGGTGAAGAAGAAAATAGGTTTTAAGAAACGTACTAAGGAAAAAAAGGCAATTGAGACCCTTCCATGATGCAGGGAAGAAAACTGCCAGGACCAACTATGGACCACTTCATGCTTTGTGGTGGGCATTAAAGGTGGAACAGCCATCAAAAGAATCTAAAAAATTCCCTGTCTTCTTGGAGTTTACTCTTGGATGAATGTTTTCTCAAGAGCAAAGACAGTCCTTGAAGGGTTTGTCCCCAGCAAGGAATATTATCCAACTTGCATGTCCTACTAAACCTGAGGCAGGCCTGGCTTGTGGCTACTTCGAAGAAAACATAATAGCAGAATCCCTTTTAATTCTTTTAGGCAATCCAGAGGCTTCAACGTATTATGTATTGTTTTCTCCAGGAACAAAATTTCCTGTGATTTCTTAGCTTTTGTTTGAAAATACCAAACAAGTGGTGTGTAATTATTTAAAGCTTTCCATTTTATACTAAGACATTGTATTTCTGGAATTAATATTTCTGGAATAACATAAGGAATGCCTCCTGATGGACAACTTCCTGCAAATCTGCTTGCAGTTACTTTCATGGCTCCTGAAGCAGTGCAGTTGATAAGAAATGACAAACTATAATATGTTTCCTTACATAGACCATCTGCCTATTCACAGTATGGACATTAATTCTCATAAACAGTCACTTCAGCTATGTGAATGTCTGCTTTTCTTTTATGATATGTTCATCCATAGGCAATTATTTCTTGTTTATGTGATTTTTCTAATGGACCCTACAAAACTTGTTTTCCCCCTGAGGGTAGATTTTTAAATAATTTAATGTGAAATTTATATGTAAAATGTTTATAGGTTAAATTATTTATATGTGAAGATGTTTCAGCAAGGTCATTCTGGAATGTGAAGTAAAAACCTCTCAATCTCTCTCTCTCTCTCTCTCTCTCTCTCTCTCTCTCTCTCTCTCTCTCTCTCTCTCTCTCTCTCTCTCTCTCTCTCTTACTGGCAATCAGAGCCTCAACATTGCTTTACCATGTTAACCACACCCTCATCTCAAGAAACTTTAATTCTGATGAAGACAACATAGAGTCCAGGACTTTGTAAAAGATAGTTATAGGCATTGAAACATGAAGCTATGAATTTCATTTATATTTTGTGCTGGTACTGGGGCACGAACTCAGGCCATGTGCTCTTGTTTGCTTGCCTTATTGCCCAATGCTGGAACTCTATCACTTGAGCCATACCCCCACTTCTGGCTTTTTGCTAGTTAATTGGAGATCAGAGTCTCACAAATTTATCTTCCTGGGCTGGCTTTGAACCTATGATCCTTAGACCTCAACCTTCTGAATATGAGGGAGGGTTACAGGCATGATTATTAGATAAGCTATTAATTTCAATAGTCTTAAATCTGTCTATAGTATTAGACCTCATGGATTCTTGTAGCATTCCTTAACCAAAATCCATTTGGAATTTAGGATTTTTTTTAAATTTTAGAACAGTAATATGATAACTACTGTATAATACAGTTTCTAGAAGTCTAACACTATACCTATATGTGTATGTGGACATTTCTTCCCCAAATTCCTGAATATCCATACTTAGGGAGATAAAGTATATAAGTCAGTTTAAGTTTGTCACCCAATAAGTTTTCTTCATCCATTATTCTTAGTTTTCTTTTCTCTAGGCTTCACACTACTGCTAAATGGTTTGGCCCAGTAATAGAATCACAAAGAAATTTTGGAAAAATTTCAAATTTAGCATATGGTATTCAGACCTCCAAATGACAAAAAATATCCGTTTCTTTTGTTGCCCGTACAGAGTGACTCTAGGTGGCTTGGTTTTGGGATTACTTTTATAATAGTAGAGAAATGAATGAAACAGTGGATCGACAAAAAGTGGGTGATGAAACAGTCACACCATCTCTAATCACAAACAACTTCCTTCGCTTCTCTCTTTCTTAGCTACTTTCTCCTGACAATGTGAGTCTGTGATCACATGAGCCCAGGATTCCTCCCCAGACATAGCATAGTTCCCAAATGTTTAACAACCAAGTAGAAAACTAGAACAAGTGAAGCTCATTCCTTCCTTTTAGTCTTTATGATCTCTCTCCACTCAGACCAGAACATTTCCTCCCAAACACCCCTGTCTGGCTTTTTATTAGCATAATGGGTTCAGCCTAGCCTACCACCTTGATTCCTTATCATTCTCTAGAATTTCTGTTTGCTTCACTATTTCACTTCCAGTGATCTGCCACCTCATGAGATTGTGTGTTTCTTTCGGGCAGGAACTTGTTCTCTGTCAAATTCCTTAGGACCTAGGACATGGCATGCAGATGGATAAATGAGTGAATGAATTTGCTTATTATTGTAAATGACAGTACTGTGAAAATCATCAGTTTTGTTAACATACAAATATGAGTAGTCTGCCTCTTACTCTTTAACTTACTTCAGTGATTATGTCAGAAACAAAAAAAGACAGAAGTCAATATAAGGGACCAAGATCATTTTCATCCTGGGATATGAATTCAGGGCCTTATACTAACTAGACAAGTTCTCTACCAATTAAGCCATGCCCTTAGCCCTTCTGTGCTTTAGTTATATTTCTGGTAGGATTTTGAAGTTTGACTAGTTTTAGACCTCAATCCTTCTACCTATACCTACTACATAATTGGGAATATAATTGTGAGCCACCGTGTCCAGCTTGTTCTGTTGAAATTAGTGGAGTTCCATTAATTTTTTGCCTGGGCTGGCTTTGAATCAGGATCTTCCTGATCTCTGCTTCCCATGTAACTGGGATTACAGCAGTAAGTCAACAGGACTTGTCTTAATTTTTAAATGGTTCTTCCAGATAAATGTTTATTCTATCTATCTATCTATCTATCTATCTATCTATCTATCTATCTATCTATCTATCTATCTATCTGTCTGTCTATCTATCTGATAAATGTTTATTCTATCCATCTATCGATCTATAATCATTTCTATCATCTAGTGTCTAGCTAGCTCACAGAGAATATTCTAATAGATGGATAGCTTTTTAAAAAAAGCTTTTAATACTCCATATAAGAGCATAACTAATGTTCCATGAGGTGCTCAATTTACTGAATTCTCTCTGCTGTCAGTAAATTATTTTCATTTCTAAAAGTTGTCCCCAAAAGCTTATTATAGTAATCTAATATTTAATACATTCAAAACTTTAATATTGCTATACAAATAAATGGTTTATTCAAGAGTTAAGTTTATCTGATGGAGGGATGGCAACTTTATGGTGTTTTCTTTGTCAAAGAGATCTAGTTGGAAATTAGGTTGAACAGAACTCAAGCCAAATAGAAGCAGAGGCAGGGAAGGAAGAAAATAGCATTGCTGACACTTCAAATGAAATAAGAAGGAAGGACAATAATAACTAATGTTTGTTGCGTATAGTAATACTATAGTGCAAATAATCATGGAAAGACTTTAGTGGAAAAAAATTATGATGCCTATCTTATTATAAAGAAAAAAACCCAATTGATGAATAGTTTGTTATTTTCAAAGTGTAAAAATAGGATAATTAATTTTACATCACTTGACACATTTTTGCCTTTCTAAAATTAAATTTCTAAGAGAAATAGATTTAGGACCAAATTTCACAACACAACATTCATTAAAATGGTTGGGAAAAACAATACCATAACTGTTGTAGAGTAAATGAAACGGAAGAAAATAGAGTAGCCTATCTTGCTTTGTTGCTAACTGCAGAGAGGATTTCTGTGATTTTGTTTTAAACAAAGGACATTGGTATTTGTATTATATTCAGCAATTATCATGAACTTAGTCAGCCACAGAGACCAAGAAATTACAAAGCAGGACCATGTCATGTACTGGATGTCACTACCCCCTGAGTTTGCAACTGGAAACAGACAGTGTGTGTGTGTGTGTGTGTGTGTGTGTGTGTGTGTGTGTGTGTGTGTGTGTGTGTGTGTGTGTGTGTGTGTGTGTGTGTGTGTGTGTCTGTGTGTGTCTGTGTGTGTCTGTGTGTCTGTGTGTCTGTGTGTCTGTGTGTGTCTGTGTGTGTGTATCTGTGTGTGTGTGTGTGTGTGTGTGTGTGTGTGTGTGTGTGTCTGTGTGTTGAGGAGAGTTGGGGGGGAGTCCGCCCTGTCATGTTTCTCAGTGTGATGTTAGAAGCAGCCAAGGATGGAAGAGAAAGATATGTTCATGAGAAACAGGGACACATGCTCATTGCATTCTTGAAATACTTTCTCCTGGCTATCATCATAACCTCTGTCTTCTCTGGATTAATCCTTTTCCTGGTTCACTTTGATCCTAGTCCCCTGTTAGGCCCCTGAGATACTGAATAAATTGTGAAATAGTGGTGTCAGGATTAGAGATAAAAAGGGAGATACAGACCATGTGTCATCAGCATGCTGATCTCAGGGTGAGAGTGCCTCCACTTTGCTTCAAGTTACCATATGTGAGCCTCGGACAGGTGGGTATTTGCCATCGGATCCAAGCAATTGTCCCTGGAAGGCCTCACCTGGTAGCCTGGGAGAGCAGAGAAGGACAGGCCCCAGTAGGTCTTCTTCTGCTTCCCATATTACCCTGGGGGCAGCTTCTCAAATCTTTCTCCACTCACAGGGCCTTGAGTGGAGGTACAGCAAGGCCCAGGATGACATGTGATTCTGCTACTAGCAGCCTCTTTGTTGTATGATTGCCATATTACATGGCTTTGAAACCAGACCCATTTACATCCCCACAGATCTGTCCACTGAGCCTTCAGGATTATGATATTTTTGCTGCATCTTTTGTACTATTGTTCTAGTGGCTTCATTCAATATTTCCTCCTTCTTTGAAGCCCAATTCCCATTACTACTTACCAACCTCAGGATTGCTCCCTTGCATCTTGCAGGTTTTGGCATCTGGTTTGAAGCTTTTCTCTTCACACAGTTCCCTCAATCTGCCCTCATTCTTGGAGAATTAATACCTCATATTGAAATCCCCTCCTTTGGAGAGCTGGAATTTTCATGAAGTAGTGGTGTCTTCACTCTGGTGAACTATCGACTTCCCACTGCTCAGCTCCTGGGAGGCACTCAGTAAATGTTTACTACTGATCTCTTCTAACAGCTTTCCATTTTTCTGATAATGCTTTCTTTTAAAATTATTAAAAGATGAGAAGCAATCAGATAGACAGACACACACACACACATATGCACTCCATTATTTTATCTTTCTTCTATGTCACATGAGATATCTATCCATTCTTATATTCAGTAGTACCTCTTTCACTTGTGCCCAGGGTGGGATATTCTCTCTTTCCTCTACACCTCTATTTCTTGAGTTTTCTCTCTTTCCTCTTCTTTTGCTAGGTAAGTCATAAAATGTACAGTGCTTTACCATCCTTTTAAAAACATACTTTCAATATTCAAAGCATCTAAGTATACCTAATGTTGAACTCACAGTCTACCGTGAGTCGCCTGGGATGAGTAAGGCTGTATGTCAAACAGGTTTTTAGATAGGTGTGAAGCCTGGTGAAGTCTGAAGGAAGAATTAAATGCTGAACCACTTGTACAGAGCTTAGAGTGGAAAGTACAAATGGTTCAACATTAGAGGAGAAGACGGGAAAAAGAGAATTATCCAGTCTAGAGGAACATGCTGATGGTGGGAAAACACCACCAAAAAGGAGATGGAAAGAAAGTCAGCAAAACTGAGAAAGGTGGATTGTGTTGAGACTTGGAAGCCATGGAAAAGAAAGGTTTCAGATGCTTAAAAAGGAGTGCACGCTTCAAATCTTAATACAGCAAACCCTTGTTGCTTATGCAGAACATAAAGTCCTTATGTCAAAGGCCACACGGTGACATTGTGGTGGAGGACAGATCCCATATTTGTGGTGGTCTCATCAGATTATATTGCCTCATGGGCAAAAGCACCTTTTCATGTTTCTCAGAGCACATTCCTATCATTAAGGAAGATACAGCCATATTCACATCAGCAAAATAATTTAATATATACTTCTGTTGAGTTCATGTAGTGTTTTTCTCTTTAAGAGTAAGATGGCAGTACTTAAGTTAAGAAACTAAGGAAGACAGGCCACTTACTCAAAGCTGTCTTCTCCAGATGCAAACAGCATGCTTCAGAAGCGAAACTGTTTGTCTTTGGTGCTTATTTATACACTTATATAAAATACAATAAACATACTCTATCTCGCATGTATATTTGTCTCTTATGTAGAGCACGCCAGTAAAGAAATAGCTACAGCAGAGTAATAAATTTATAACCAAAGATATCATGGTAGTACAAAACAATCAAAAGTAATTCTCACTCTTTACTTTGAGCTAACTTAGTAAGCGTTTAAGATCTTGACCAATGGAATTGTTTGAAGTAGCTGTGCATGCTGTGACAGTTTCTATGTACTTTTAAAGATTTTATTGAAACTTAGCATGCAAATCATTATGCCTTACATTAAAATGCATGGGTTTATGACCTCTAAGTTGACTAATGTTACATTTGCTTTCCATCTTCCTTCCTTCCTTCCTTCCTTCCTTCCTTCCTTCCTTCCTTCCTTCCTTCCTTCCTTCCTTCCTTCCTTCCTTTCTTTTTTTCTTTCTTTTTTTGTCGGTCATGGGGCTTGAACTCTTGAGCTCTTGAGCTCATGATCACTCAGCTCTTCAGCTCAAGGCCAGCACTCTACCACTTGAGCCACAGCACCACTTCCCTGCTTCCCACTTTGTGCTTATAAAATGAACAGACTTTGACAATCGGTCTGACTCCTACTCCAAGAGAGAAGCGTACATATGAAAAGGAATACCTTCACAAGTTTTGGAGTTTTTTGTTTTGTGGTCTAGGAACTGCCTTGTGTCTGATATGAGTTTGGGCAATTCCTGTGGTGGATATGTATGGAGAGAAAACAAACATTGTGTAATCTCAAATAGAGCTGTTTTTAGGAACCCTTTACAACAGGCAGCATTTTCTGAGAGGTACCTATGTCACTTCTCACATGAAAACATCTTCATGTAAGTCAAATCATATTGAACTTTATTAACTGTTCAATGTTTTCTAATTAAACAAGGGAGCACCTTGCAATTCTTATTAAAGTTAAATTTATAAAAATGTCCTTTTTACTGTCTGCATTTTATAATCAATGTGTCTTTAATCCCCTTGAATGATCTGTACTATATCACAGAGACTTCTTTTTAAGCTATCCACTTTTACGCTTTGCTATTGTTTAAAGAGCAGAGGTCAATTGCTTTGAGGATATTGACAGTCTGGGCCAAGCTGATATCATTCTCTCTCTCTCTCTCTCTCTCTCTCTCTCTCTCTCTCTCTCTCTCTCTCTCCCTCCCTCCCTCCTTCCCCCTCGCTTGCTTGCTTTTGCCCAGGAAAGGCACTTTGGATGCATTTACTTAATCTGTGGCTTTTATTCTTGAAGACTCTTTCAAGACACCAAACCCAATTGTTTCCCATGACAGAGTTCTCTTTACAGAGCAGGCCTCAGCAACTTTTCTGACTCCTGTGATGTAGTCACTCCTGTGACTCCCCCAGCTCCATTCAGAAAACTGAAAAAGCAACTGGGAAGAAATTTAGCTGATAGGTGTTCCTTTGTTGTGCCTGCTGTCTATTTGTGTTACTTGTGGCTCTTCAGGTGATACCAGGAGTCAAGCTTGCCTTTCTATTGTGGTTGTGAATTTCGTTTTGATTTTCCATTCTTTTTTCCATCATGTAGTATTTTCCTTTAAATTCTGCCACAGCTCCTAAATGAAGGCAGGGTAGTGGCCCAGTTTATTTTCTGTTTAGCAGACTGCGGTTTGTTTTGGATGTGGCAATCCAGATGTTAGACTCTTTAAATTAGTGTGACGGCTGTAGTCACTGCTAGTAGCTGTTGGAACCAGGTCTCCCAGCATGTTAAAATGTGAGTTAAGACATAGGACTGGCATTCTAAATGGCCATACTAGGGCAGGTGACATAAGGGAGAAAGGATTAAGCGGCTACCATTGTGATAGCAACATAGTAACTGGCTTCAACATTCTGAGCTGGCTCCCTTCTTTGTCATTACTGATCAATAAAACCAGTAGTGATAAAACCATAGTGATTTTATAGATTTGTGGTAGTTGACAAATATAAGAGTTTTGGGAGAAAGTATGTGAATGTTAGTGAGACCCTGTCCCCTAAACAATCCAGGCATGATGCAGTGCATTTACTCAGGCCAAATCAGCTTAATACTGTATCTGTAAAAGCAAACAAAAAGAAAAATGATGGTGAGCATAGATTAACTGGTAGAACTCTTGCCTAGCATATGCGAAGCCTTGAGCTCAATCCACAGTACTACTCCCCCCCAAAAAACCCAGTGTGTGTGTTTGTGTGTGTGTGTGTGTGTGTGTGTGTGTGTGTGTGTGTACATGTATGTATCTGTGCATGTAATGATTTTAGGGAAAAAGTCTAATTTTATGCCATACCAACATAACCTTTCGGTGGAGGGAGTCACTGCTGAACACTCACGTTATGAGTATCAGTAGCTCCTTTCCTAGTGTACTAAAAGGCATAGTGATTCACTATCACATGAGTTCCTTTGTCTCTTACACTGAACAGGTAGATGCAACAACTACTGCATAGCTGAAGGCAGCACCTTTCAGATGTGTGTTTCCCTACAGGCCTGAAACAAAGTTCCTGGAATTTATCTTATTCGTATGCACAGTATTCCAGGTAGCTAATAAAGTTGATCATCCTCCAGACAATTATTTGCTCCCAGATCACCAGCAGGCTCTACTACTGCCAATAGCAGCCCCAAAGCCAAGGAGGAGAAAGGCTCTGAAAAGGCATAGAGACAAAAGACAGAGAAACTAAAGCAATGGTTATGGTCTACACTCAAGCCTGAAAGAATAACATGTCAGATATAGATAAAACACAATACAAGCCCACCCTGTGAATTGTTTTGCTTGTTTTCTAGGAATTGTGTGTGTGAGTACCAAAGTCATTGTTGACAAAAAGTAAGTCAGGTGAAAGAAAATATTTAATAAGAACAGAGCTACATACAACTTGGGGCAGAATACAACAGTTGTAGCCCTTCAAAGATTCAGCAATGCAGTCATACATGTAAGAATGGATCCCATCTGTTTGTAACAAAGAGATGGCCCTGCTGGGTACTGGTGGCCCTTGCCTGTAATTCTAGCTACTCAGGATGTTGTGACCTGAAAGTTTGTAGTTCAAAGCCAGCCTGGGCAGAGATGTCCTTAAAACTATCTCCATCTAGTCAGCAGAATAGCTGAGCTGGAGGCATGGTCCAAGTGGTAGAGCATCAGCCATGAACAGACAAGCTCCGTGATAGCTTGAGGCCTAATTCAAGCCCTGGAACTATTGGGGGGAAAGAAAGAAAGAAAAAGACATGGTCTTATGAATGCCAAGGAAGTTATGCTATCTGTACTATATTAATGAAAAATAAGGTGATCTGATCTCACATACAGTGCAGAACCAGAGTCTTATTTCCTTTCCTTCTATTTGTCTTGCACTGTCCTAGCTTCTGAAAGAAGAAGGTTGAACTTAATTTTTCTGGAGGAAGCTGCTGATGAACAAATAAACCAGATTTACTCATGTGAGACTGAAAACAGTGATAGAATGAAGGTGATGTGGTTTAGCTAAGGGAAGACTCTCAGAGGAGGTGATGTATGCATTGAAGCTTAAAGGAATCAGGGTGGAGGTAAGATGGGAAGGAATGGGCAAATATAAAGACTTAAGAGCTTTAAAAAGTGGTTAGTTTGGAAAATAGAAAAGTATCAGGGCAGCTAGAATCTTATAAGAAGGGAAAATGGTTAGCTATGACTTCAGAAAGGGAACACGCTGAAGGTATTTCACTGTGTGCTCTTCAGGTGGGCTTGATTGCTGTACTAATAAATAGAGATACAAAAGTGACCACAAAAATTGTGACTTTTTAAAAACTGCTGTATAAAAGTAGAAATTATAAATTATTTATGTTTTTAGAGGTTCTGAGATTTGAACTCTGGGCCTTGTGCTTGCTAGACAGGTGTACTACCATTTGAGTTCTGGAGATGATGGTCTTGAGAAGATTAGGAAAGGTATCTGAGATGTGGTCTCCAGGAATTGCTTACAGAGGCAAAGGCTCTATCCCCAGGCTTGGATAGGAGCCATGGAGGGCAGAAGTCATGCTGCTTGGAAGGAAGAAATGGAACTGTTGACCTCATTAAAAAAAAAAAAAAAGGAACAAGCAGTTTGCTTCCTAAAGCTGTTAGTTTCTACTTGTTAAGGATGGCCGGACCACTAGTAGATTTTGAGCATTTTAAGGACAATGAATGTGCTCTATTAGTCTAGTACAATACCAAGATTAGGAGGCTTAGGCAGTATTTACCAAAATAGAATAAAAATTTGACTAAAGATTGATCAGTCAGATAACCTATAGGAACATACCTGATTCTAGAACTTTATGATTCTGTGATGCAAGTAAAAGCAGAATTATTTTCAGTGACCAAACAAATAATAAATATATTTGAGGGAGGAAAAAGAGCCATTGATTTTGGTGGGACTCCTAAAAATAACTTCTTGAACCATAGCAAATGTTGGATATTCTTTCAGTCTTTTCAGTTCCCAGGGTAAACTCTCCTACATTTTCTAAACCACCAGTTATTATGACATCATCACTATTGGATAATAGCAGAGAAAATACTATTTAACTTATAGAGGATTTTTAAAGATAATTTGGCCTTCAAATGAGGGGTTTGAAAACTGACTTGAAAATTGCTTTTAGGCTTTTAAACAAACACATATGAAACAAATGTTATTACTTTCTTCATATTTCACTTAAAATAAACTTTAAAAATATAGTTCCATTTTAAAAGGACAATTTCAATAGTGTTAGCCTTAACGTCAAAGGGAAAAAATGAAATCCCCACTTTGGTTTCATAATTCAGAATGTAAAAAATGTTGACACGCATTCTATTGTATATTGATCAAAGACATTATTACACTACATTCTTTAAGGTGATTCTTTTAATGTCTAGCACCAATTATTCTGATTTCTGCTGAGAAGAGATGACATGCAGTGTTTTTATTTAACATAATTCTAGTAAAGTGGATAATTTAGGTAGATAGTTAAGAATACCCAGTACTTTGAAATAAGCTTGTATAGCTGACTTTTTTGACTTATGAATCTTGCTGAGACTCAATCAGGAAGGATATAATTTTTAAATAGCAACCGAATGCAATGGATCCCAAAGGATTTTTACCAGGGAAAATCACCATGGTGTTTCTTCATTCGTTCAACAAATATTTACTAGGCTACTATGTGCCAGGCAGAACTGGAGGCCTTAGGATACAACAATGAATACAATAAAACAATCGCTGCTCATATAGAGTTTCTTATAACTACCAAAAAATTGCAAGTGAGTGCTCATTATAGCTATATTTATTTGCGAAGCCCTGTGCCATTTATAGAATGTTTTCACTCCCACTAGCACCCCCAATCTCTCAATACCTATGAAAGAGAATGATCATAATCAATAACACAATGAGCATGATACATTGTTTGCCAGGCTATTCTATGTGTATTCTGATTTTCAGAGGATCATTTGAGGTAATATATTAAAGATCTTATCTTTCAACATAACATTGATTTCTGGTGACTGAAAGCCATTCCTATTTGTTGAAATTCTCATGTGGTGCACAAGATATTCAAAATGGAACAACTAATTACTAAGGCTTTCTACATCAACTCCCACTTGTTTCCAATTGAAAGTGTACTTAATGGTGCCTTTTTTTTCCAGAGGGATATAGCAATTTAGTATATACATGTGAGTTCGTTCACATTTGATTTTTGGAAATATTTAAGGGTCTCTCAAACAGAGCAAGAAATTTTCCCTGAGTATTGTGCATGAGCATCTTATCAGTGTGTGGAACTGAAGAGACACTGCCACTCAGAAAGCCATGCTGAGAGTTTATTTTTTACTGTTAAAGTGGAAGGGTGTAGATGCCAAATGAAGCAACTACCAGGCTATCCATAGCAGGCGGGCCTTCTTTTCTTGTACAGTCATCTTTCTATAGGTTTGAATGTAAGTTATAAAATGAAATGGTTGATTGTTAGTTATAACTAGCGTTCTATTTCTCTCCTTTCTGCAGTGTTAGAAATCCAAGTTTTATCTTCTTTAATGGGAGAAGTCTGTTTTAGTCTTACGATATATGCTGACAGTTTAAAGCTTACTAAAGATACACTCTCAAACTTGGAGTTCATTTGCTATGTGCAGTTCTTGGTCACAATGAATGAGATCTATATCAACTACAATGAGTGATTTTATTCATTTCAGTGTATTAATTTGAATATCTACATTTGGAATAAAATGTGGTTGCTGATAATGTTACAAGCCCAGACTAGTCAATTGTTCTTAATTATTTAAATATAGACACAACTTTCTTTTTATTATGCTCCTGATAAATCAAACAAATATGAGGTGCAAAGCTTTTAAGACCTCTAAAATCTCTCCATCAGATGTATACTGCTGTGAAAGTAGAAATTGCTTTCATGGAGATTTGGAATGGGGAAAAATTTAAATAGTGATGTGATTTTATGTGCAGTTGGTAAATCAGCATACTTAAAATACATGAATATTAAAAAAGAAAGCAATAAACATAACTACTGACTTTCTATTTATCGAGCAACTGACTTTCAAATAAGATACCTTTTTCATTAAAATTTCCTTCCAAGACTTTCAGAGTTACCTTGATTGTTGTTTTTTTAGATCGCCATTATTCGGAAGCTTATCTTAGTCATGGAATTCACCTGCATATTTAAATTGCCATAATTACTCTAAAAAAGGCTCTGGGATACCTTTGGGCTCACTATTTTAATGGACAAATTTAACACATAAAACAGCACCTGGCTAATAAAAAGCAGGCAAAGTGGTATTTATTCAGTGTCTATTAAGAGCCAAGAGCTTTACAGAGTGTCTTACTCAATCACATCACAGCCATCCTTTCAATTTGGAACAATAGCTGTCTCTTGCTTGCCAGAAAAGGAAACCCTGGTTCATTGTAGGTTAAATGTCTGCACAAAGTCATCGACTTTGTAGAGCAAGGATCTGTAGCCAAATTTCTCCGTATCAAAAACCTTGGCCTATATTTCCTCACCCGTACTGCCTGCAGACACCAAACTACATTTGGAAAGAGAAGGATTTCTTTTTTTCTTTTTCTTTTTTCCAATAAAGCCTTTTATTTTTGTGTCATGTTTTCTTTTACAGCTTAAGAGAACCGATGGACATCCAAACACACTGCCTTCTTTTTGATTCATTGTTCTCAGTAAGAATTATACAGACAAGTTGATGGGATTATTTGAAATTTCTCTGACTGCAGGCTGACTAGAACACTGTGTGTGTGTGTGTGTGTGTGTGTGTGTGTGTGTGTGTGTGTGTGTGTGTGTGTGTGTGTGTGTGTGTGTGTGTGTGTGTGTGTGTGTGTGTGTGTGTGTGTGTGTGTGTGTGTGTGTGTGTGTGTGTTGTGCTGGAGTTTGAACTCAGAACCTGGGTACTGTTCCATAGTTTTTTTACCTGAGTAAAAAAGCTACTCTACCACTGAGCCACAGCTCCACTTCTGGCTTTTTGATGGTTAATTGGAGATAAAGAGCCTTGCAGACTTTTCTTCCTGGGCTGACTTTGAACCAGGATCCTCAGCTCTTAATCTCCTGAGTAGCTAGGATTACAGTCATGAGCCACTGGCTTCCCGCCTGGCCATTTTTGTATAGAAAGCATAATTCTGCTATCATAGAGAAAGAAATGTTTTCTTAGATTTAAAAACAATGAGATTCTCCTAATGCTATTTGTTTTGTTGCTATTCTGCTTTCCCTTTGTGTAACTATTAGCCTTTGTGAAAAGTGAAAATACTACCTTTTAAAACTAAAAACCTTTAATTTTTTAATTGCCACTATCTAATCTACCTTGTTCCAACAAAGCTAATATTTTTAAGAGGGATTGAGAAGCAACACTTACCTCTAAATTATCATAGTAGATGTCACAGACCCAACAAATGGCTTTTTTAGAAAGTACAGCTTACAGCAGAAAGTAAACTCTTGGGAAACAAGAAACTTCTATTGAAATAGCATTACAAAACACTATGTTCAAAACAAACTTTACAACTTTGGGGCGGGGCGGGGGGGGGGGGGGAGTATTTGTGGAGGTGGGAGGGAAGGGATGGTAGGGGGAAAACAAAGAAGGTGGCAATAATGCTCAATAGGAAATGTACTCTTTCCCTTGCTCATGTAACCTTCTATACAGCATTTTTACGATAAAAAACGTACAAAAAAACAAAAAAATTAAATAAAATAGCAATACAATTATCCAACTTTTAAAATGATTTCAAGAAACTAACTTAGTGGTAGAGTATTTGTGTAGCATGCATGAGGATCTTGGTTCAATCCCCAGCATCAGAAAACAAACACAGAAACAAAACAAAATTGTTTTGTACATTTTACGTTGTCCTTGAGTGGACATGTGTTTCCTTGTTTATTTGCCTCAGATTGCAAACTCATTGTTAGGGCCTCCTATCTCTTTTTGTTGAGTCATTCTAAGTGGAATCTCTCCTATGGAAAAAGGAGGCTTCGATTATTAGGTTGGAGCAGACATCAGTTTCTTAATGCTAAATCATGTTCGGCATGGATCAGCGTATTTTCACATACAAGAAAAAATGCAATCCCAACATCTCTATGTTAAGTCTCCATGTGTAAAAGAAAAAGGTTGTGCTGAGTTAGCATTCATGAGACTAAGCAGGCTGGGTAAAGACAATGGTGCCCTTTGGATGGCTTTTTCCTGCAACCCAATGACCCCATGAACCCTGCAGCCTTCAGCCCTCCTACTCACATTCCCTTTTCCCCTTCTTTCTTAAGGATTTTTTTGTCGGTGTGTGTTTATGTGTGTGATGTGTGCATGTGGTATTGAAACCTTACAACACAATAGAAAAGAAATCCTCATTAAAGATGGGTTTTTTCTGCATAAGATAAGAATGTTTCACGAGAGTATCAGTGAGTTTGTAAGAAAGAATTGCAAAGCCATTCTTCCAGCATTTAGCTCCATTGAAGGTAAGATGCCTTGAGGAAGGCTGGACTATTTCTTTTCCTTTCAGGTCTTTATAAGCAGCAGATAGCTTTGGTTAACAGAGCAGAATTTTCCTTATTTAGGTAGATGTCACACTGAAAGTCATTGTCCTTTTGAAGTGCAAATTTTTTTCATTTGAACGTATTAAGCAGGAGGAATTTAGACTTGGGTAAAAGCCTTTTATTTCTTTGGCCATGACCTATTATTTTCTTTAATTTTTTTGGATTTTTGTTTATGTCCTCAGTTTCATATTTCCAAAGACATATCTCTAAAAGAATTCAATCAGTAATGAAGATAATATAATAAATCCATCAGGGCCTATTACTCTGGTGAAATATAAGCCAAACTGTTACCAGGTACTAAAACAAAACAAAAAAAGTGACAACAACAACAACAACAAAAAGCCAAAAACGAAATACTAGGCATCCTCATAGTGTTTTTACAAACAGCATGTGTATTTTTAAATACAAGCAGGGACCTAATTTGTCTCTAAGTCTATTTACTGAGTGCTTACTTAACAAAAGATCAGAAAAACAGAAACTTGCAAATTTGAATTGTACAGAAAAAGCTCATTCATGCACTGGACTCCAAGAGAGACATATAATTTAAATTTCGGACATTGATTTTTGTGGCATGTAGCAAGGATGACCAACTACTGGCTTTGGGAGTGTGGATTATGTTGACTTTGCTCTTCCGTGTGTTAGATTTCTGTCTTCTCATAGGTGAAATCTCCTAATACAGTGTGAGTAGTCAGGAGCCCTATGAACCCATCACCAAACCTCCTAAGCATTTTCTGCTGTTTCATAGAAGACAGCAGTAACTTGTGAAGAAAGCTTATTAATAGTGGACAAAAAGAATGTATGATTATAAGGGAATTGATCTAAGTCTTAGTCAAGGGCTGCCCACCTTCTTGCTCATTCACTTAGCTTTGGATTAGAAAAGAAATGGGAGTCAACACTTCTTGAAATTCTTTTCTGAGGTTTCAGAATTGCTTGTATTTCAAGCTAGCATCTTTTAGTGAGGCCTTGACATCAGGATCTGAGCAAAGGATCAGTGGCTCTGAGGATGGCAGGGTACAATAAGAAGCAGCAGCAAGCTGAGGGATTTTTCCTTGGACATGGGACAGCCTGCCAGGGCCCAGCTCCTGTGTACGTGGGGCAGGGGAGACTCGGTGAATTCTACTGATCTAGACTGATGCTTCCATAGCCAGTTCTGAAACCCATATTCTTCATTCATGCATTTTTTTTCTCGATACAATTAGACAGCCATACTGAAAAGTTATATTGTATAAGTATCGGATATAGTTAACTGTGTACCACACATTTTACATTTCCTTGGATGCTTTAGGGCATTTCTGCTTTGTGCTGTTTTTCCATTTAAAGACCTTCAACTCTGAGTTCCTGTAGTATCTATGAAGGTCACATTGAGAATTCTGGAACACTCTGTCCAGGGCTCTAACCATTCTGTATATCACTCAAACATCTTTGTAGGTTCCAGCTACTGGAAAAATGACACTGAAATTCAAGTTGTTCTTTCTAGGGCTTCTGGAGGTTATTGTGATAATCCTAAATCATTTCAGCTCAAAAGTTACAGGGAAAAAATGCTTGAGATAATTGTCTTTTTCCCCATTGGTTATACCTATAAAGAAGAATGGATCAAATTAGAATATATCATGAGCTCCATCCATTTCAGCCCATCTTAAGAGCAAAGCTATTTTCACATAACCTAAGTGGCAGGTGTGAAATGCTGAGGAACAGTTGAGTAATTTGAAGACTTTCTTTTTAGTTGATTCTGGAGTTTGAACTCACAGGTCCTACTCTTGCTTTGCTGATACTGTACTACTTGAGCCCCTCCAGCCTAGGTTTTTGCTGTTATTTTGAATATGAAGTATCTTGGACTTTTCTGCTCAGGCTAACTTTGAACCTTGAATCTTAAGGATCTCAGACTCATGTGCCACCAGTGCCCAAGTTGAACATTGTTTGGTGAACTAACAAAACTGCCCATAAACTGCCCATATACCATAAACTACATCTGTTAGCAGTTTAAAACTTTTGAGAGTATGTTGCTGCTTTGTCCTGCAGATAGAACTTCAAACTTAACATGCACTCATCAGGTTCACAAGACCCTACAATGAAAAATTGTAATATCATATATTTATCTGTGAATTTCTTATACTCACAAAGGATCAGGGTTTTATTTTTATAATCAAATAATAAAGCACAGATTATTTACTAATTAAGAAAAAAGAATCCCCAAACCAGTATTTAGGAATTGATACATTCCTTCTCTGTGGTTTTGTGCCTCTACTTTTCTCTTATAAAATGACCTTTGATATTTGACACAACTGTCTAAAGAGCAAGAATGGGATCACAACCCTAAGTTTTATTTTAAGTGTTTATTTTACATTGTAATGAATTTTTATATTCTTCTTTCCACACAAAACATGATTTTAGCTATAGTGGAGCATTTCCTTTTGTAACATAGCCCAATAGAGTTCCCGATTAAATGAAAATACTTGTGGACCAAATTTGGTTGGATTGTTATTTTTAGCTTACTCTTTTCTTCTTTCAAATATTGCTTTAAAAATAACTTTTTTAAAAAAGCTACCCCTCCTCCTGGTACCATTTCTTCCCCTACTTCACATGAAACTCCCTTAGGGTACTATTGGTTTTGGAAAAGGCTGGGAATGGATTCAAGGATTCCTTGTAGCCTGTAGCTATTACATGGTGGTTATTGTGTTCAGCAACAGCTGTTAAGCTTGAACTTGCTGTATAGTCCCTTAAAGGACTTCTTAAGGGCACTAGGTCCTGCCTTAGACTCTGATTGAGTAGGTCTATGTTAAGACTCAATAATTTGCATTTCTACTGTGTAGCAAGGGCAAAACTCTTAGTTTGGTTCCCAGTATTGCAAAAAAAAAAATTTCTCAGTTGCCAGGTTATATTGAGAAGACCTGCTTAATGCAAATACATATGTGTGTGTATTATGTACACCTATATAGCCATTTCTCAGGAGGTGGGGCTCTATTACTGCCACCATAGAGAAGGTGGAAATCTGAGGATGCATAAATCCCTTACATAAAATGGTGTCCTGCACATAAAACACAAGACCTTCATGTACTTGAAATCATCTCTATGTTATTTATAATATCTAATACAAGGTGAATGCTACACAAATAGTTCTATGCTACATTGTATAGGAAATAATGGCAAGAAAATGTCTGAACAAATTCAGTGTAGATGCAATTTATTTCCAATATTTTCAATCCACAGTTGGTTAAATCCGCAGATCCACAGATGTAGCTGTTGATATATAGATATATCTATCTTCAAAGGGCTCTATCTAGATCAATGAGTCTGTCTGTCTCTCTCACTCTCCCCCTCTGCCCCCGCCTCTCTCTCCTAGTCTATTCTATTTTACCTGTCTCCCTAGCAAGCTACATAGTGATTCAGTGAAGCCAATCTATGAGTCTGATCCTGACTGTCCTCCAAGCCTTAGAGGACACTGTGGAAAATGAGTTTTTGGAAAGGGCCATGTCGGTAATGTCTTTAACATGATTACCCTGTTCAGGGGAGGGAGGGAACCAAAAAAATGGAAGTGAATATGGAAAACACAGGCTCTGAGGTGACAGAGTGTGAGTGGCTAAGGAACAGGATGCTTTTCTATGGGTTTAACAAACGTGTAGGTCCTTGGAATGAGTTGTGACCCATGCGTGAAGTGAGGAGGGAAGAATAGCAACACAAAGGAACAGTATTGGGTATCTTGTTTATGTCCCCTTGTGGGTATTGCTACCGTCATTTACTGATGGGAAACTATTCAGAAAAAAATACAGGACTTGCACAGTGTCTAGAAATGAGGAAATTAAATTCAAACTTGTCCAACTGGCTCCCAAACTGCCACCCTTGGAATATAAGGATTCATGTAATGTGGAAAAAACAAGACTCTGATATTCATATTGTACTGTATCCACCCCCCCATCTCCCTCATCTCACATCTACCAGTTAATCCTATTACCAAATTTATTTCATTGTTTTAAAATATATCCATATATATGTTTTTATATATCATATATTCTTATAATAATCAAATATCAACATTTGTATATTACATTGCATATGTATTATTCATGTTTTATGTATAATATAATATGTTCCTATGTAATATATTCATAATGTACTAACATACCTTGACTGTAAAATATTCTTGGGATTTGGGAGTATGTAGTTCAAGTGTATACAAAATATAATTACATTATGTCTCTCTTTATGTGTGTTACATAAATAGCTTATAAGATAAATGTACAAAGTATATAGGATTTTGTATATATAGTGTATACTTCTAGTCCTTTCTTTGCATTTACAAACGATCATAGTTTTGAAAAGGAAATCCTACTACATGCACTTTTCTGAGTCTTAAACCAAAATTTACTAGTAAATAGGTTGTTTACTAAACCTCATCAGCAATTCCTATGATATATTTTAAGTGATTTGCTAATGACTTCATTAGGCAAGTAATAACGTGTATCCAGAAAGATTTCTCACAGAGAGAAGCAGACTCCGTTTTCATGTCTTACCTTGTTAAAAGGAAAGTGTCAGGACAGTGCCTTCTGCATCTTCCATTCAGACTCTCAATGACCACAAACTTTCAATTGCTTAGTTATTTTCAGGAAAGCCATCCCCCATCCCTTCCCACAACAAACACAGCAAAAAAGAAACCCGCCTGCAAGCTAACTTGCAATTCAAAGGAAAGGTATTGTTATGTGACGCATATCTGAAGGAAAAAGATATTTTCCTTGCTTTCAGTTTGTCACTTGTTACTGCGTATGTCAGACTTCAGTTCCATGGTGTGTAAAGCAAATCTTTGAGTTCCATGACCACATTTTAACATGATTTTTTAAATCAAAGACCATGTAGTGATTACCCATTAAGCAAATGGTCAGGATTTTAGAAGAGTAGCCCGACAAAGAAACCCATTCCTCACTTCTTTTCAGCTATCACTTGTTAAATAAACAGCAATCTGTGAATGACAAAGCTGAGTTGGAAATGGCTCTAGAAATGAAATACATGAAACACTTTCATTTGTATTGAAAAGTCTTCCTATTTTGGGCATGCTGTCTTTTCAGTTTGGTTGGGTTTGCTTCTTCTTTTTTTCTTTTTTGAAAATACCAAATATCTTTTAATGCTTTAGTAATTAAATAAGGCAAATACCTTTGCCTAAAGCCAGTTACAATCTAGTGAAGATATATTTGAGAAGAACAAAACCTTTAGAAAGAACTGTCTAGGGGTATGCAGGCATGTTCACTTCTTGGAAGTCCTGACTATTGACTGCGGAAGGCAGAGTTGACTAAGATGCTTGGCTTTCCACCAATAATTATGGAAAACCCCAGGGAGATAATTATTTTATGAAAACTGTTAAGAGTTCATATTTTCTATTGTGTTAACTTTGTGTGTGTGTGTGAATGTGTGTGTGTGTGAGTGTGTGCGTGTGAGTGTGTGTGTGTGTGTGTTGTGTGTGTGTGTGTGTGTGTGTGTGTATGCTTGAACTCAGGGCCTGGGCTCTGTCTCTGACCTTCTTTTGGCTCAAGACTAGTGCTTTACAACTTGAACCGTAGCACCACTTCTGCCTTTTTCTGAGCAGTTTATTGGAGATAAGAGTCTCACAGAGTTTTCTGCCAGGGCAAGCTTCAAACTGCAATCCTAAGATTTCAGCCTCATGAGTAGCTAGGATTACAGGCATGAGCCACCAGCACCTTATTTGTGTTGACTTATTTGAAGAACAAGAGAGTAGCATAAAAAAGGACAGCTCCACATCTCCAAATTGATGACCTGAGGTTATCAATGCAATTGCTGGGGGCTCATGCCTGAAATCCTAGCTACTCAGAAGGCTGAGATCCGTAATACTGAGGTTTGGAAAAAAAAAAGTCTGAGAGATTGTATCTCCAAAATAATTAGTCAGTAAAAAAATAAAATAAAATGATCTGTAGGCATGGTTTTCAGTGGTAGACTGCCAGTTTGTGTCCACTGAGAAATAACAACAAAAAGCATTTTAAATAAATGTTTATGTATTTAATAGTATTAATACCTATGGAGCAACCCAATAAGTTTATTCTGGAAGCATTACTATTACTTATTAATAATAAGTATTAGTAGTAGTACTTACTAACAATACTTATGAAATGATCCTATGGATTAAAAAAACATTTATTTAAACTTTTTTATCCACAGGGTTACTTTATAAGTGAGTGTAACTTTCTCTGATAAGTAGGTGAATTATTCTTACATGTTATTTGCAACATAGAAAAGCAAATCAGGATGTTGGATTCAAAAATGTAATGCTGATGGAAGACAAAATTTTTATCTGTTATTGGATTAGAATAGCTCTCCTGTTTCCATAAGATGATAAATAACCCAAATCTAGAGCTTATTTCAGTATTTTTTAAATAGCTATTTGCTCATTTAGAATTTATTTAGCATAGACAAAAGTTTTAGGCAGTGATTGGCTATTCAATATTGTAAGCTAGCAGACTGTAGTTCAAAAATTAAAGTAGGTTTTTTAAAAAACAAAAACAAAAAACAACAACTCTCCCCCCAAATAAAACTCTAGCACCAAAATGCTAGGGGAACTAAGCTGCTCTGGCATTGTGATAGTGCTGGTCTCTCCTCTTGTGGCAGAATATCATCATCCAGTGTTCATATCACAGTGTTTACAATGATACACATGATATTTATGGCTTCATTCTAAATTTCTGGATTTGTAAAATAAAACAGTTATTCCTTTTTTTTTTTAGTTTGAGTGAAGGCTTACTTTAATACTCCAGGGTTAATGTGGGGAGAAACAAAAAAATAAAGGGAAAATAGTTCTTGCTGCCCATGAAGTGAATGTGAGTTAAAGATACTTGTTTTTTTTAACATAAAAATATCAGAAATCATAAAATAGATAAATTCAATACTAGCTTTGGAGACAGCTTGCAATTTGTTCCAAGATGGCTCCAATAAGGGAAATACTGTCCAAGTTACTGAATGGCCTCCTCCTCATTTTCCTGGAGCTCCCTTTACCCACTCCAAAAGCTGCAACTATGTTGACTTGAATGGCACATCATAGCTTACACATCAACTATACACCACATAATTTTGCAATAATAGCATAGATAATGACTGTACTTCATGTGTTCTTAGAAGTTACAGCTCAAAGTCAGTTACCTTTGAATGAGGATTCCCAATTTGATCTCATCATGAAAACCTTTTCCTAAACCAAACTTCTCAAAGTCACAACTCAAGCACCTGATGGTTGTTCATCAACACATCCTTTGCAGGAAAAGAGGGGAGGCAGGAGAGCTTTGCTTCGGTGAGTGGTGTGATAGGTAATGAAGCAATGGATCCTTTACAGCAATTAAGTGTCATGCTTGATCATCTCACAGCTACATGGCATTTGTAATAACTAAGTGACACAACTAAATGGAACTTTAAAAGGCTTAATTAGGAAATTTTATTAAAATGTCACAAACTATTTACTTATGCTACAGAGATGCAGAGTATATTCAAACTTCACTTCCTTTAATTATGTGAGGGCTTCACAACATTAAAGTGGAGATCTTGATGTGAACTATTTAGCAATGCCAGTGTTTTCAGGTATTAGAGAGTCTGCTGGTCTGTTTCCCTTTACATGGCTGTAACTATCTAGAAGTATTTGTATTAATCTACAGGTGCTAATCTCTGTATGTGTGTGTACATGCACATGTACATGAACATGTACCCATATGAGAGAGAGACAGAGAGAGAAAGAGAGAGAGAAAGTAGGGTGGAGGATAAACGTAGTTAAAGCAAAATGATTTGTTTTCAAAATCTATCAGTGTGAAATACTTGGGGTAGATGATCAAGGGGAAATTGAAGTGGTTACTCTCTAAATGCTCTTGAGTAATTAAAGGAATGGATGAGCAAATGAAATTGAGTTTCACTGGGAGGAAATGTCACTTGAGGTGACAGGGAATAAGATCCTCACCACACAGACCCTCTTCCCCTAATCTATGTGAAGTCAGACAGGCTGAGATTGCTGTCTCCTATGTCCGTCTTTCTCTTCTTCCCTCTAAGAATTAAAAAAGGGAAATTGATCTTTGCAAATAAAGATGGATAGGAATGCTGAAGGTTATCTAATCCATATGCTCTTTCTAAAAATTTTGAAATGCACAGCTTGTTATTTTAAGTAAAAATGAATAAATACCTTCATAGATCCAGAAGAGAAGGTTTTCTACTATAGTTCAAGTCCCACACTTAAAAGTATTGCCTTGAGAAAGTGTTTATGTAAAATCTTATAGGTTAAATTAGGTTCTGCTTATAATCTGGATCATTTAAATGCACATATCCTACAGGAAGAATAGTCCAGATTCTTTCTAATCTTAGAGGCTCCATGAACATCCCTGTGTTACTGCAGTAAAACTTCACTAAAAATTTCATTATCCCTACCTTCAACCTAAGCCAGTGGGTTCTCAGGTTGATAGACATGGCTATCAAAATACGCTTCATACAAACACTGATAACAGGTAGTGTTTTGCATTGTACAGCCTTATTATGGTTTGAGAACAAAATCAATTGTATACTTTTCTTAGTCCTTAACAGAACTTGTATTGTCTTATCTTTGGTCATTTTAAAACTCTAGTTCAGATGATAGAAATTCCTCTTGCTAAGACATCCTGAATCTTGAGGGCTCTTAGTGTTTATTATAACCGATCATGTTTCTTTTGAATAGGGCTCCATCTTTATAACCAGATAGTTATCACTTTACAGCAGGACTCATACGCCTTTCTTGACAGTTCAAAGTCCAACGACCTCTTTTCTAAGTGCTACTGAAAAGACCTTTCCTTGAAATTTAGTCTTGAGGGCATCCATTGATTTAGAAAGACCCTGGTTCAGGGTCAAAAGAACTGCCCAGGAAACAAAAGCAGTCCTTGCAAATAAGGCCTTTCTGTCCTTCCATTGTACATGGGTGGGGCCAGGACTCATGAACAGGTGGGCTCAGTGGTGCATTTCAATTCTTGTCACAGGAGAAGGAGACATGTCCTTGAAAATTGTTTTGCCTAGTTTCACCTGAGTTAAGAAGGAAGGGACACTGTGAGAGAGGAAAACAGTAGGGATTTTGAGATGTTTTGATTTCTCTGCTATGTGTGATATCTTTGTCTTTGGACTTCAATCCTATAAGCAGTAGCAATCACTTTTTTTTACAGGGTTTCCCATCTTCAATAAATTGTATAACAGTAATTAATTCTCACAGCATCCATTTGACTAAAGCATTATTATCCCTGTATTATAGAGGAGAAAACTGATTTGCCAAACCCCACAAAGAAAGTCAATGTCAGAGTAAGGATTATCGCTCAGGAGGGTCTAAAAGTCTAATCTCAGCTCTGAGATGCTTTTTATTTTTAATTTTTTTTCTGCAGGAACAAATGCAGTGGGGATTAACAGGTAAATTTACTAAGAGTATGTTAGCATAGAAGGTAGCTCTATCCTTGCTGAGTCTTTGTGACCATTTTGCCAACACTAAGCTGATTGAACAAGTCTTTTTCACATAGTTCTCTCAGATGTAGAAATGGAGGATGAGTTATTTTGTGGTGAACGTAACCAAAAGTTTGGTTCTGCTTATATCCCATAAGCCTAGTCAGGGTATGGGTTTGTGATTTGTTGTATAGACTTATTTTTGTGAAGACTGAGTAGACTAAGATGTTTAGTCAACATTTCTTTTCATCATAACAACTCATTTAACTGGAAGTCATTAAGTTCAATCCTCAACTCTGTAATTCAGCCAAAAAAACTGGAAAAGTAAGAAAAAGAAGTATCCCAGAAGTCTAAAAATATTAGAAAACTGCTCATTAGAAAACTGCACAGAGCTAATTTGCCACCGGCTTAGACTTGGTAAGATATGCCAAGAAAAATAAATAAAATGAATGTAGAGCAAATGTACTAGAGGCCAGCACTTAGAGAACCAAAGGTGATCTTCCAAGAGTAAGGGGAGAAATAGAAAACTTCTAACAAAAATTCAAACTTACACACAAAAAATCCAAAAAAGAAAAAAAAAAGATTGGTCAATCAAGTCATTCAGTGCTGCAGACAGCCAATGAAATGATTACTCTTCACGATGGTAAACCTAAGTATTCATTTTATTTGCTGGCTATTTATTGAGTTATAGCTCCAGTCGGGAATAAGACCAACACATTCCCTGCCCTTGTAGAGTTTAAAACCCAGCAGGAGAAAGACCAATTTCTGCTCAGATCAAGCACTGTCAGTGAATTTAAAGAGTTTGCTCTAGTGTGGGTGAATAGTGGCAGCTCTTACCAAGCAAGGGGTGATTTGTCAGAGGCTCATAGATGCCAGTGAAATGACTCCTCCAGGACCCAGGAATGTTTTAAACTGGAGAGTGATTAAAATTTGTAAGACAATTCATTGTGAGTTGAGAGGGACAAGGAGAGTGTATCACGGTATAATTAACGAAGGTGCTTTTGAACCAGGATGGAGTTAGAAAGGCGTCTATGTTTCAGCATCCTCTAAAGAAAACAGGACAATCTTCCTCACATAAGAAGGACCAAATAACTAACAGTTACCAAACACAGCTCAGGATTTGGGTGCTGAGCACTCACACTTGGTATCTCCAGGAGCCCTGTACGTATCATTGTCACCTTCACCACAGAGCTGAGCCAGGGATGATTCGGTGTGGGTCCTATGATTTTACTGATTTAAAAAAATGGCATAGCAAGGGTTGATCCTATTGGTTTGACTCCAGAGCGTACATTCTTTGACTTCAGAGAATAGCTAAGAAATGAGTAGGTCTCATTTCTCACATATACCCAATAGATTTTTGAAAGATAGATAATTCAGTGGTGGGAACAAGCCCCAAGAAGTCTGATCGGGCTGAGCTACTTCTTATATGTGTGACTGAATCAATAACACAATATAGGTACAAATCCTTGCTTTGTTTCTTTTTCACTAAATATCCTAATTCTCTTAAACATCTTTTTGGAAGGTGTTGTCAATTGTTTTGCATTTCAATAGTACACATTGGTTATAAGGAGAAGAAATGTGTACATTCTGTTAGAAGGCAGGTGCAAAACAATTAAGAAAAAAATCAGGGCAAAAACACTCTAAGAGCTTGGTTTACCCTATTCAGACCTGAGGAACAGGCCACGTTCAACACCAGGCAATTGAAAGCAGTGAATACTCTGTTTTTCACTGACAAAGAGACTGTGTAAATTGAGAAATGTGAAGGAATGCCAATTCGGAAATTTGAGCTTTACAAAAATACTTTGGTTTAAATTTAATTAAAGAGCTTTGTATTCTAAAGATTAAAGCATGGAAATAGTTATCTTTTAAAAGAAGGATGTTTCTCCTTAATGCTTTCAATAAAAGTGGCGTCTTCTCAGGTATACGTACAGAGTTCTTTTTCCCAAAGCTGGGCCTGTTAGAGCAAGAAAAAGCATCAACAACAATGTGAACGAAATGCAGAGGGAACAAAATACAGTCTTGATACAGGGCAGCTGAGTGGAAAGGGGGAAAACTAAAGGTAAGAAAAATATGGGAGTAGGGGCCAAGGGAGGCAGAAAATGCTAACATCATATTACTGGTAGTTTAAGAAAACTTTTGGGGAAAGCTGGATTAAGAAGAGATTTGAGTTGGTAGTCATAGGATTCAAGCTTGACTTGTTTTCTGTGTTCTTTTCTAATTGTATAGTACTATATTTTTATTTAGTGTCCTAAGTAAATGTATGGATAGAGATAAAATTTATACTGAAGACAGCCTCAAGAAGAAAGGAGACAACAGATATCTTTGCTCACACTAATCCCTAAGAAATGACAATGTTTCACAGAGAAACCAACCAGAGGTCCCTAATGGGATTTTGTCACCCTCAGAGTTGGTTGTTTGTGGACTAAGTGGAGAGATTACCTGCTTTGCTAAAGAAAGAAGGCAAGTTGGGAGGATGACTTGACTGGGATCCCCAATTATACCTAAACTTCCTTCCTACCTCCCCGAAAATGGGTGCATTTAACTATGGCATCCTCTTCATGGAATGTATTTGTTAATGGAAGTTAAGTTTGGATATGTAGACATTCTATGACATGAAAGATAAATTGGACTTGCAGTTAGAGACTTGCTGATCACTTTTACTGCCTATTTACTAGGCAAGAGAACCTGGAATGAAGGGACTTTTCTCAGTTTGCATGCTTCCTTATTTATTTGCTGGTTCGTATTGTCATTCATTTGATGTCGATTAGGTGTTTCATTTTCATTGATATCTTGTATAGAAGTCATAGCGTTTCTTCTTTCCTATGTGCCAGCTCCTTAATATCTGGTGTAAGGATCTTATTAGACATCCTACTCGGCAAGAGAGACAAAAGAGTGGGCTCCATAGCTAGCCATGTGTTAGCTGTCTCACCTCAAGTTTGGTGGAAATATTACTAGGGTATTTTTCAACATCCCACATGCATGGAGTAATCAAATTTTAACTGGAAACCTAACAGCCTGACCAAGTGCTTTTCTAAATATTTTTGGATAAGTAAGGTCTTTGTTCTCATAAAATTTCCATTTTGTTTGTTGTAGAAATAAAGAAGTAAACAGATCAGGACAGTTGGGAGTGTGTCTACTCCTATGATAGAGCATATGCTTAGCGTGTGTGAGGCCTTGGGTTTCATCTCCAGCACCTGAAATCAAACAAAAGAACCAAGAAAGAAACAGATAAAAAGCACAAGATAATCTCAGAAAGTTGTAAGTGTTCTTTTTATTTTTTAATTTATTTGGTAGGTACTAGTCCCTCACACTTGCTAGGTAAGCACTCTATCTTTTAAGCCAAGTGCAAGCCCTCTTATTATGAAGATGTCACGTGTTACAGTAATAAGGACCCTACTTAAATTGGTTGAGGGAGATAGAGGCCTTCTCTCTGAGGCAGGAAGTTGCACCAAGATCCTCTGTGTCACCTCCCAAATATAAAATCCTTGACTGCATGTTTTGATTACCATGGACGTGGGACCTGAATTTTAGAAAATAAAGTAAAAGAGAAATTGTCTGTCTGGTCTCAGGTGCCACACAGATGACAAGACACAAATAGCAAGAAGACTCTTAAATATGTAGGATTTAAAGGTGCCCTCCAGTGTAACCCCCCATCCCTAAAAGAAAGTAGTTTTGATGCTGTGTTCCTGGAACCAAAGGGCCAGAGTCACTCAATTAGACATCATTTCCCATGAAGCACTGGGCTTGAGAGGTTTTGCCCTTTATGGTCAAAACCAAATGTCCCTTGTTGACCTTTTATCAAATGAAAAGAGCAGAATTCGCGTCAATGTAAACAGTTATCAGGTAACCACATGTGACATCATGTTTTAGAGTTTTTAAAGGCTAGGACACTCTTCAGGGCATGTGCCTCTGTGGTCCACTCTGAGATAAACATTTTTGATAAGTGTATTGAAAAGAGCAGGAGGTTTCAGTCAATCCTTTGCTAGAATGCTACACTCTCAGGAAAGGACTCACAGTGCATCATTTGTTTAAATGCCAAGAATCAGTAAATACGATCGTAAATGAGTTTTCAATAAAATTGTCAAAGGTATTTTCCCACTGCCTGAGAATTAATCATTGCCATATTTTTAGACGTGGCTGTCCAATTATTTTAAATAACGTACCGCAGTTAACTATGTTATTTGCCTAGAGAAAATACTGTTTCAATGAAAATTGTCAGCTACATTTTCTCTAGGTTATCTGATTTTCCATTGTTTATCTTATGCTTATTATCTTCCAAAGTGACATACTTAGTATATTTAGTCTGTATGTATATATAGACTTTTCTACTTGGCATGTTTTGATATCTCTCTGATATGCATAAAGTCTTCTAAATAAAATCAAATGAACTCAGCACTGCTGTTTACAAAATTACCTTGTTAGAAAGAAAGAGAATGCTAATTATATTTTCATTATTATGAAGAATAGTATAGAAAGAGCAAGACACATTTATAAAAAGCCTATGTGGCCTTTTTTTTTATCTAAGTCTGAACAAAATGTCCTGACTTGAAAATAAAATGGAAATATTAAAGCATAGCATTTCTGTGAGGTCAGGTCTTATTACTTGGGGAATGTTTAAAGAGAAAGCAAACCCAGGCAATAATAGATTTAGAAATTCTGCAATGTGGTCAGAATAAGATCTAGTTTGGTAGAATTAGTTTATGTTGAATATTCAGAGCAAGATTAGATAGCAAAGTTAACCAAATCCACAGATTTTCCTGGGGTGAAAATATCTCATTTCAGAGAAACCTTATGTTAGACAAGTATGTTCTTAGAGGTAGAGTTGGGGGGTTTTTTGTGTTGGTTTTTTTTTATTGTTTTCTTTTCCATCTGTTGCAGGGGAATTGGGTATTTTCAAGCATTCTTTAATATGACAACTGTTAAAAGGCAAAATTATATACTATGTTTTTGGATGTGGGTTGCTCAAAGGTAGACAGGATAATAAGCTTCCTGTTCATAAAAAGGAGTGTTGTTATTATTATTTCTTTTTATAGATACTCTTTAGTTATAATAATACTAAACCTTTTGGCTGAGTTATTTGGCTACACACTTCCTGGGGACAAATGAGTTACCAAAGCAGGACTGCACTGACTTGTAAAACAATGACAAAACAGAAGATAATCTGTTCTATAACTTATCAAACTACTGAAGGCACAGCTGCTCTAGCTGCCAGTACATTATGATTTTTTTTCTTTATTTTACCATGTGGTCCAGTTCTATCAATAAATAGCACTCAGCAGGAAACTTTTTTTGTTGTGAAAATACTGTACAGAGGGGTTACAATTACATGGACAAGATAATGAGTACATTTCTTATCAAGCATTGTAGCCTCTTCCTTTGTTTCCCCTTCCTATCCCTTTCCATCCTCCCCCTGACCCCCCAATCTTCCCCGCTCTCCCCCCCACCGCACCAAAGTTGTAAAGTTCCTTTTCGACATAACGACTTGTACATCTCATTGTTACAATGGGTCCACCTGTATCCCTATTTAAACAATTTGTTTTACCCCTTCCCCTCCACAAATTATACCGACATCAAATACAGTGAAAGCAGGGGTTATACCATGGGGGAGAGACATACAAAGCAACGAAGAAATAATCGTATAAATGTGTTAGAAACAATCGCATGAAAGAAAAAAAAACATTTGAATACATATCTTAGGGATCATTTCCCTAACATCACCTTATCTGACCTTTTCTGCTTGACTCAGACATATATTAGATATTGCAAATAAGGGAAACCATGGGACCTATGTTTCTTTGGGCCTGGCTTACTTCACTTAATATAATTTTTTCCAAGTCTTTCCATTTCCTAACAAATGGGGCAATGTCATTCTTTCTGATAGAAGCATAGAATTCCATTGTGTATATATACCGCATTTTCTTGCTCCATTCATCTACTGAGGGGCATCTGGGTTGGTTCCATATCTTAGCTATAGTAAATAGTGCTGCAATAAACATAGTCTTGCTGGTAGCTTTAGTGTGGTCTTGTTTGTAAGCATTTGGGTAAATGCCCAAAAGTGGGATTGCTGGGTCATAGGGGAGCTCTATGTGGAGTCTTCTGAGGAACCTCCATACTGCTTTCCAAAGTGGTTAAACAAGTTTACACTCCCACCAACAATGCAGTAGGGTTCCCTTCTGTCCACATCCCCTCCAGCATCTGTTGTTATTAGAGTTCTTGATTATAGCCATTCTAACTGGGGTGAGGTGGTATCTCCATGTTGTTTTGATTTGCATTTCTTTTATGGCTAGGGAGGTTGAGCATTTCTTCATGTGTCTATTGGCCATCCTTCTTTCCTCTTCAGAGAAGTTTCTCTTGAAGTCTTTAGCCCAATTATTAATTGGGCAGTTGTTTCTTTGAAGATTTGTTATTGGGGGATTTAATTTTTTGAGTTCCAAGTATATTTTAGATATGAGAGCCTTGTCCGTTGTATGGCTAGTGAAGATCTTCTCCCAATCCATAGGCTTTCTATGGATCTTGCTAGCTATGTCCTTTGCCATGCAGAAGCTCTGCAACTTCATGCAATCCCATTTGTCCAACTTTTCTTTGATTTGTTGAATTTCCGGGTCTCTATTAAGAAAATTTCGGCCTGTGCCAAGGAGACCTAGGGTTTCTCCAATTCCAACCTCAGCAGGAAATTTTAAACTCTCCCAAGGAAATTTTTAGACACCACCTTCAATTGCAATAATAGTAGAAAATGACAACAAGCAAGATTTGTAACAGAGACTAAGCAAGCAGTTTGCTGGTAGGCCCCCCTTTCCATCCACTGTACCCCTGTTACAGTGATTCTACTTTGCCTCCATCTTGTCAGTACATTTTTGCCATATATACATATACATATATATATATATATATATATATATACATATATATATATATATATTGGTCATGGGGCTTGAACTCTAGGCTTGGGCACTGTCCCTCAGCTCTTCAGCTCAAGGTGAGTGCTCTACTGCTTAAGCCACAGCACCACTTCTGCCACTTATATTTGTCCATGCAAACCAAGGTTGGAGAACAATTACCTATAAAAAAAAAAAAAAAACCTCAAATTAGGGTATGACCTAGATGCAACTTAACCTTTGGGTTTCTGTAACTTTATACATGAAGTGGAGTTTAACACTATCTCTTGGAGTTACATGTATTTGTGGTTCACAATGAACCTTAATATAAATACTACCTTTTTATATTATAATGATGAAGGTGGTTATTGTTAGAAAATAAGATGTGCCAGGCACTCATGGCACATACCTGTAATCCTAGCTACTCAGGAGGCTGAGATCTGAGGATCATGATTCAAAGCCAACCTGAGCAGGAAAGTCCCTGAGACTCTTATTTCCAAAAACCACCAAAAAACTGGAAGTGGTGCTGTTGCTGAAGTGGTAGACTGCTAGCCTTGAGCTCAAGAGCTCAGGGACAGTGCCCAGGCCCAGAGTTCAAGCCCCATGACCAACAACAATAACAACAAAAAGTGCCAGAAGTCTAGTATTCTGGCCCTAATTTTACCACTGGCTTGTTTTCTGACCCTTCCCTGTGCCAGAAGTCCTTGCCAAGTAAAAAGGAGCAGAAATATGTTCCATCCCTTGGGACATTTCATGATGTGATTAATATGTGACAAAGACATCAGTAAAGATGAAAATTGGTTGATCACTCACTGTGGGTAGTATGGTGTTAATATATTATTAGTATAAAACTTAGGTTAAAATATGGATTTGTATTCTTCGTACCATAGAATTGCATTAAATTGTATTTCTGTATGGGATATTTTGGAAATAGTGCATAGGAAATATCATATAAGGAATACGTTCCAATGTACAAGGCAAGATGTTGTTCCTGGAGACTAGATGAGTGAACGAACCAAACTAGAAGCTTAGATTTAAACTACTCACAACATATAATGACATGCCAACATCCAGAAATCTTAAATATGTATAAGAATTATATGTAAATTGTATAGAGAATTATATATAAATGGGAGGAGTAGAAAAGAAGGATGTATGCTATATTCATGAGCTGTTTGTGTAGTCTTTTCCTTCTCTCTTTATAAACTCAGCTTTAAATTTTTAAATTTTTTTTTTACCTCTTGGAGTAAGATTTCTGACCATGGTAGAAATTCTTAAACAGTCATCTTCCTCATACGCTTCATAATTTTTACAGTGGACTTCATCTCCAAACTAAGAGCTGAGGTTGCCTGCTTTTCCTTGTGATTTTGCTGGGCCCTAGAGGTTTCCAGTCACTTTTCATTTACTATCTCAGGCAAAGGTTCATTGGGGTTGTCAAAACATACCTTTGACACCACACATGGCAGAGACTACATATTCTTCTCTTTCAACAAGACCTTTGACACCAGAGGATTGAGCACCACTTTGCCAAGACTAATGGGCCCAAAGGCAGCATTTTTTCCAGTCACCCTCACAGAGCTGTAACAGGTTCATGCAAAGAATAACACTGGGATCCTTAGTTCTAGGACCCAGTGGAGGTACCTAACTCCTCCATGAACGGGCTGTTCCAGAGGACACCTAGCAATTGCACTTATCCAGTAGAACACAAACAAGATTATAGTAAAGCTATCATCACAACCATGTTCACTGCAGCACTATTCACCATAGCCAAGTTATGGAATCAGACCAGGTGCTCCACAATGGATGAATGGATCAAGAAAAAGTCACACACACACACACACACACACACACACACACACACACACACACACACACACACACACACACACACACACACACACACACACACACACACACACACACACACACACACACACACACACACACACACACACACACACACACACACACACTGGAATTCTACTCATTTATTAGAAAGAATGATATTTTACCACTCATGAGGAAATGGAAAGCCTTGGAAATAGTCTGAGACTGTTTCAAGCCATTCAGTGCTGGCATCTGCTTCTCATTTAGGGCTGGATCCCATCTATGTACCTAGCCTCTGGATGTTTTCATTTGCAAAGTAGCCTTTGTGGGGGGTAGGGAACAAAATGGTAATTGAACTCAGAGCCTTGGGCATAGTGGATATTACCTTGGCCACTGCCCTCCATACACTAATCCCTTTTGTTTTAATTTTACTTTTCAAAAAACTTGTATAACAGTCAACATTTCTATGTAATTGTATTTAAAATTTTGGGAGAGAAGGCACTGTTCCTAATTACACTCCAAATTATAGTCACTGAGATTTCATCTTCTACGCTAAAGAAAAAAAGAGGAATTTTGATAGTTTTTCTCATCTTCACATAGAATGAAATTTATGTCCACCAAAGTTTTATAATAATTTCTATTTGTATGGAAAAATCTGTTTTTATTCATTATGAACCTGAGTTCTTGCATTGAAAAATCCTTCCTTTTTCTCACCTTCTTGTTGTAAATCAAAAACTTTATTTCAGCCACCAGATTGGGCTTCAAGTCTATGTGGTATAAAAAAATGTAACTCTGTACAGACATTTTTGCATTGGTTCCAACTGGCCCACGAAATAGATAGGTGGACTGGATATATAACATGAATTCTCTAGATCATCTCTGCAAAGGGGAACTTCTCAAGCCTTTTTGGATTTTATCCACTTTTGGGAACTTTCCATAAAACAGAAAGAAATGGAGAAGCTTTCTTGAAAGAGACTAAAGGATTTGCCTCTTGACCCAGTGGCCTCCAAGGTACCTGCCCCATATCCTACCAAGAGCCCCAAAGAATGGCATTTACAAACCACCAGACAAGATACCTCCTTCATTCTGAAATTATAAGAAAGCGGGGTTAGGCAGTGCCAAATGATGCCTGTAAGCTGTTCATCTGCCTTGGGTAGTTTATCCTACATACCGTTCCTCATTATCATTAATATAGTTAAAAATTCATTGAATAAGAGATTGTTTTCTATGCTCTTTCATGTCTTTGAGTTATAAAATTACTTTGTTTTTCTTTAATAAGGACTAACCATCTCAGGCAACTAAGATATATGGAGCCCTGTCTTTAATAATGAAATGAGTCATCTTTGGTAGAATTTCTTGCAATTTAGAAATATCAGTACCATAAAAGCATGTGTTTGTTAATATTTCTGTTTAATTGTTTCTGTAATAACAGGTATATTTGAAGATATACTCACAGGTTATACATTGACAAAAAAAGTCCTGTTTTCTTAAAGATCTGCCCATTATAAACTCATCCTCACACTGTTAAAAAACAAGATATTATTACTAGTATCACTTTTTACCCTGAATATTTCTCTATATGTGAGCAAACATTTATTTAGATATAATTGATGCTATAAACATGTAAGATCTTACAATTATCATCATCTTAAAATTATTTTTGATAAGAAATGAATTAACTAGTGTCTATAAAGTTTATTCTTGTTACCTTTTTAACAAATCACAAGAAAAGCATATTATAATATTGCATTAATAGATTTTTTTTTCCTTTATGGTAATGTAGAGAATAGGACCATGCACATACGAAGTAAACACATTACCACTAAGTCATTCCCAACCTTTGTCTTTTTAAGGGAAGATCTTTTTATATAGCCAAGGCTGGCATCAAACTCAAGATCCTGTTGCCTCAGTCCACCAAATGTTGGGTTTTATAGGTATGCTCTATCTTGCCTGGCCCAGGATGTCTGAGAATAAGTAATTGTATTAAATAATTTTGGTTCTCCAAAATTAACAAGAATAGAAACCAAGTAAATAAATGCTTCAGTATTGTTGTATTTGTGGTGAAATGGAAAGCTGAAATTCGCTTTGAAATTCTCAGAAATAAAAAGGAGGAAATAATGAGAGGCAGCAGCCAGTGTAACAATGGTTTGTGAAGGAATGAGGTGAAAGGGATATGGATGTTCTTGGCCCTTTTTTCCTTGCTATTTTTCAGCACTTTACATTTTATTATACCGCATAAAAAGAATACTGCACAAGTAGTTTTAAGCAGCATGAGAAATGTTAACCCAGCAATGTATCTGATTGCAAGGTTTGGGGGGGGGGTGGTTTGGGGTCGTGTTTGTGGGACTGCAGTTTTGACCTGAGATATGCGCATGACTCCAATACTGTGGTAAGTTTTTCTCCAGAAAGCAAGTGTTTATTATATGGCTTTTCCCTTTTAAAAACATTAAGAATGTGTATCCTTCATAGAGTCTCAGGTTATAAAATATGAGAGACTTTCATTGAAGTTTTAAAAATTGACATTTAGGGTTGGAATTCTACTTCAGAGTTAGAGAAATGTGCTCTTCTCTGGCTGGTGTCACTTTCAGATGAAAAATGAATGAATGAAATCAGAGCACTGCTGGCTTTCCAGTTTCCTTTCCATTCCTAGATTACAGGTTGCATGACTCTGACTTTGCAAGATTTCCCAGATAATCCCAGAGAGGCATATTCACAGGTGTTAATCTCTCATAAACAGCTTAGTATCATTTTGATTTTTTTTAAATGTGGGTTATATGTAAAATGCCATTGACATCTAGGCAGTCTTCTGATATTTTAAATATATTTGTGGGTTGAGATCAGACAGAAAGTGCAGGAAGAGGTAATGCTACAGTGACTTAAGCATATTGAGGCCAAATGAAGGGGGCGCCGCTGCACCTGTGTTTATTACTGTGGAAGGAATCTGACACTCCATTGCACCCTTATTATTTTTCATACCCTAAGCTAAATAGACTAACGGCTGTTAAGAAGCTGTCAGGGGAAGCGTGTCAAACACTAGGTGTATCATCCAATCAGACTGGTGTCGGGTTGGAAAAGTCAGTAGTTGGGAAGGGGAAAAAAAGTGACCTTGTAACTTTCCACATTGTCTTTACACTGAGCAGAACAGATGAGATGGTGAATTATTCAGAACACTGAAAGCTCATAATTGTTAGTGGTGGTGGCGGCGATAGAGGAGAGAGACAGGACTGTTTTAGTCCAAACGTCTGATTCTATTAAACATCAAAGGAATCTTTTCTTAAAGCCATCTTTGGGAATTGGAGTGGTGTGGATCCAGTGAAGAATCCCTTCCCTTGTTTGATACGTTTTTCAGGAAATCTGGGTCAAAGAGACACAAGTTAATATTTAGCATAGTTTTTTTTTTCTCTCTTTCTGGAAATGCAGAGTCAAAGAACAAAGGCATTCTAGGGAGAGGATTTGCTGTTTCAGCAGCTAATCGGAGACTCAGTTCCCCATGTGACAAAATATTACCTCTGAACTCAGAGGGGGTTGCACATTTTATGTAAATGATCTTATCTCATTAATAACATTTTGAGTAAGATTTTAGGACTAAAAGAACACATTTGCCATCTTGCTATTAATTGCATTAAAAAATAGAACTGTCTGAGATAATACTCATGGAGCAGGGTACATTTTTAGCAATTTCAGATAATAACTTGTTTGCTTTGGTAAGTGTGTGTGTGTGTGTGTGTGTGTGTGTGTGTGTGTGTGTGTGTGTGTGTGTGTGTGTGTGTGTGTGTGTGTGTGTGTGTGTGTGTGTGTGTGTGTGTGTGTGTGTGTGTGTGTATGTGGTGCTGGGACCTGAACCCAGAACCTCACTGAACAATTCTCCAAGCAAAAGCTTTGATAATTTTTTATATGCTTATCTAGAATTTGTGAAGATAAAGTAAAAGTAAACGTAGTTGTTTTTTAGTTTAGGTTATTTTAGTTACCATGTTTTTCTTTTTTTTGTCAGTTGTGGGGCTTGAACTCTGGGCTTGGGCGCTATCGCTCAACTCTTCAGCTCAAGGCAAGCTCTCCACCACTTGAGCCACTTCCTACCATGGGTTTTTAACTTTGCAAGTTTCAATAGTATTTTTTAGACATTCCTTTATTTTTTATTTCTTCAAGTGAAAAATATTTACATTTCTTTTTTTTCAGCAATCATAATATTGATGACATTTTGAAATTTCCATGACATATCTAAATAACTGCACGGTGCCTGTGTATAGAATTAAAATTTAAGATCAGAATTACTTTTAAATGTCAAGATTCAAAGGCAGACATTTTAATAATATTTACTGCATAATATAAAATGTCATCCTTTTTTAAGCTTAATGTTGGGGTACATGCCTGTAATTCTAGCACTCAGGAGGCTAAGGCAGGAGGAAGCAAGTTCAAGGCCAACCTTAGACATGTAGAATGTATCATTCAAATCTATTATAATGCATTTACAAAGGTTGACTGATAATGTCAAAAGTAATTATACTTCTGGAATAAATAGCTAAGATATTAATGTATTTCCACAATACTCCTTAAAAGTGTCATTTAGTTTAATCCCAAATTCAGTAACTTTGCTAAATACCATCAATAAGATGCTTTCACTCCGATGCTCGAATACATTTAGAATAAACAAGTTTATGGTAGAAATTCCTTCTCTCTATGGAATACATTAGCATGAATAGAACATATTCAGAATGACTGTGTTCCAGAGAGAACAGACCAACATTGACCTAAAAAGCAATCATATCATTCTTTCTTCATCTGTTTCATTAATAGTTATCTCCTCATTCTGTGGATTTGACTTGTGGTCTCTTTTGTTATATATTAGATTCCAATCACTAACTTAGGGGTTTTTTGTTTGTTTCTTTTTAAGAGGATACTACCTCATTTTTGTAGAGAACATCTTCTAATCCAAATCAGTCAAACAAGAACAACACGTTTCTAGAAATCTGTTGAATCATATAGACCATTTTTTCTATACACAGAAAATGTGATCATAGGATAAATGGTTGTTCTGTGTCCATGGGCTCTGTTTCAGGCTGTGTGGGAGCTAGTAGAACTTACCTGTTCCAAATATATTTGTATTTAATTTCTTTCTTTTGCTCCCCTTCCCTATCCCAAATCAAATAAATGTGTATATAAGACACGGGTACCAAAATTAAATACAGTGACAACAGGGGATAAACTGAAAGAAGAAAAAGAAAATAAAACAAAAGAAAAAACAACAACAAAGAAAAACCTCGTTTCCATATCTTGGAGTTCATTTTGATTAGCATCATTTTGTATGGTTAGATGTACATATTGAGCTATTGTGAGCCTCTGCTAGGACTCTCCTAGACACACACTAATTATTACAAGTGAGGAAACCATTCAACCTATGTTTCTTTGGGTCTGCCTTACTTCCCTTACTATGATTGTTTCCAAGTCTTTCAATTTACTTAGGAATGGGGTGATGTCATTTTCATGAAAGCATAGAATTCTATTGTGCATATATACTACATTTTCTTAGTCCATTCTTCTACTGAGGGGCATCTGGGTTGGTTCCATATCTTAGCTATGGTAAATAATACTGCAATGAATGTGGTTGTGCTGGTAGCTTTAGTATAGGCTTATTTGTGGTCATTTGAGTAAAAGCCCAGGAATGGGATTGCTGGATCATAGAGGAGCTCTATGTTTAGTCTTCTGAGGAACCTCCATACTCCTTCCCAGAATGGCTTAACAAGTTTTCACTCCCACCAACAGTATAGTAGTGTTCCCTTTTGGCCACATCCCTGCCAGCATCTTCTCTCGCTATCCTAGATTTTCCCAGTATACTCTATGAGATGAGATCCATCCAGCTTGAGCTATTCACCTAAGTAACTCACCTCAATTCTCTTGGCTAGAAATTAGCTCCAATCTCTTGTTTCTGTAATTCCCTAAACTGGAAAGAAAATTTCTTGCTGGAAATGGTTAAAGTTACAGGCAACATAGCCTAAATCCAGTGGTGTGTTTATTATGAACTAAGACAACTATGCCTTAGTCACTGGGAATGCAGATAGCTACATTTTTCTGTCACTTCCACATCCTCTATATTTCTCTCTTCCCCCCTCAGATAAGCTCTGCATCAATCAGCAAATCAACTGGGGCCCTTAATGGCTGTTCAACCAATGATTGGAGCACCATTTTCCACTTCTGCTCAACGAAAGATGGGAACACCATTCTCCACTTTCTACCAGCACATTTGTGGCTACCATATTTCCTCCTTTGGCTTTTAATTGTGAAGGAGAAAGTTGTCACCATACTGTACCTCAAGGCTGGTGGATCCCACTGTCATTTTCTCCCTCCCTTACCTTGGCTTTGTTTGGAGAGTCAGCAGGTTAGAGATGGTGACTATTGGGACAAGGTCTACTTGCTTCACGTACTGGACAGTGTTCAGCCCCAATTGATGACAGTTCTCAGAATGTAGGGGAGTCTCAATCCTTCTTTGTCATCTACTTTTCTTGCTCATGGTAAATTCCAGGCAAGTTTGCTCAGTGACTACAAGTATCTCTGCCCTGAACTACCTCAAAAGACTCTTATGAGATCCTTCTTTCTAGTACTTTCAGCCTTCCCCCTCCCTTTCTGTCTCTCCCTTGCTCCCAGAACTTGGTCCACTTTACAATCAACAGCAAGAGAAATTGGTTGGGACATAAATACATCACAACTCCTCATAAAACTCTCCAGTCATTTTCTATTGTGCGCAGCTAAAATTTGAATTTGGTACTTATAATGCTAGTGTGATCTGGCTCTCTCTCCTCCTCAAATCCCCTAGCCCACTCATTCTTCTGAACCAGCTTCACATGCTTTCTGCTGTTATCTAGATTGCACTACGTTCTTCCAGTTCTAAGAATATGTATAACTTGTTCCTTCCATTTGAAATATTCTCTCCTCACATCTCCCATATATCCTTCCTTTCCATTCCTAATGACTGACCTGTTCATTAGTTCAAATATGACTTCCTAAGAAATACTATTCCTGACTATTTGGGGAAAAGTAGTTGTTCCTCCCCTCGGCAATTCCTTTCATGCCTATTGCCTTCCTTATTTTTCTCTAAGTATTTATCACTTATGAAATAATTAAACTCTGTTTGTTGACCTGTTTGCATGTAAGTCTAAGAGGACAGGAATTGTGTCTATCACATTTATCACTCTATGCCCAATATGTATGTGTGAGCCTAACACAGAGAGTGTTTTCAAGAAACATCTATTGAATGAGTGGCTGGAATAGTTTAGTAGTTAGCATCAGTTACTATGAGGCATACATGTATTACCTGCTGTTATGTTTTAGGGTGGAGAAGCCAATTTCAGAGTACAATACCTCCTCCAAATATACACAATAGAAAAAAAAACAGAAACTGAAATTGAATTCAATCCAATCTGATTCCAATGAACTGAATTTTTCTACCACCAGCCCGTAGCAGGGAGTAATGTTTGATACACCAACTTATATAAAGTAATACATTCCAGTCTCATACACACATTCAAAGACAAAAAAAACAGATTAGAAATGCAAGAGCAGGGATGTGTTAAGTAATTCAACTGGCATCTAACTTTCCAAGATTCATATTAGAATATACATAGATGTTGTGTCCAAGTTAAATAACCTGTTATTTTCCAAAGACTTATTTTATCTTCTCTCTGGAGGTATTGATGTGTGGGCTGAGCAACATGACTTGTACATGAGTCCCTTTGGGGATGCCCATGAGTTCTTTGCCATCTTGTACAGCGTTGCAGCCAAATTTGCCCCAAGAAGGGCCCCAAAAGGAACTCAGAAATGAAGAGGTAAGGCATGACTGTGTGTGATGTCACATCAGTGTGTGAGAACTAAAATCAGTGTGGACATATATGCTGGAAGATCATAGGAAATGAGGAACAAGAAGTACAAGTAATCATAGATTCAGATGGTTTTTGGTTTTGATTTTGGTGGTAGTAGGGTTTGAATTCAAAGCCTTGTTCTTGCTAGGCAGCCACTCTAACATTTGAGCCACACCCCCATTCCTTTTTACTTTTTTTTTTGTAGGATCTCATTTTATTTCTAGGCTTGCCTGGAGAGCAGTCTCATTTACACTTCCTCCATAGGTAGGATGACAAGTATATGACAACATAGCCAAGCTTTTTATTGATTAAAATGAAGACATTTTAGATGTGTGGCCCAGGCTTACCTCAAACCACAATCCTCCATATCTCAGCTTCCTGAGTTGGAAGGATTGCAGCTACAGGGCCCAGTTGAGTTAGTCACTTTGCCTTGGATGGCCTCAGACTCTCTTCTTCTTCCTGCCTCTGTTTTCTGAGTAGCTGGGATTACAAGTTTGTAACTCCATGGAGTTAGTTGTAAGAGTATTGATCGTGTACCAGGTGCAGTTCTGGATTCTACATCATTTAACATTTAAGACTACTATAAGACCTAATAATAATGATCAGCATTTCCACATTCAGAGAGGCAGCATGATCTACCACCAGTCACAAAGAATTAGCTGTCAGAGCCATGATTGGAATCAAAACCAGTCTAACTTACAACCATACATCCCTTCCTCATCACAGCATCTTCTCCAAGGTTGTAATGAACACACAATCAAAGAATAAGAGAGCAGACCAAGGGATGTAGAGATGTGGGCACAGAGTCAGCACAGAGAATTCATTTTGACACACAGCATCTCTCTAGACATTTTCTGCTCCTGCACTCAGCTGTTTATATAGGGTTCAGAGGAGAGAATATAGTCTCTGACTATATTCCTCTTCTCCAGAATGCTTTTCTTAGTAATCTTATTAAAACTTGGACAGCTCCAATAAGAGACCATGAAAAGTCCTTCCCACCCCCACATTGTGTGTGTGTGTGTGTGTGTGTGTGTGTGTGTGTGTGTGTGTGCTTATCCTTTTTTTCCCTTGTTCAGCCCATAAAAAGCTGTTTTTTGCCATATGAGTGCCTTCTGTTGTTTATGGGACTAACTACAATGCTAAAGAATAAATTGGCACTGTTATATTTCTTTTAATGAGAAAAATATGAGACTATAAAAAGGTATGATAAGAATAAGGGATCTAGAAGGTGGACATGTTTATACCTGCATCTCAGCTTAGGGTGGGAGGCATAAAAGGCAGCCATTTGCAGTAGTCAGTCTGGCTCTGGAGTGCATTGTGGGAACTTTCTTTTTTTGGGGGGGGGGTCAGGTCATGGGGCCTGAACTCTGGGCCTGGGTGCTGTCCCTCAGCTCTTCAGCTCAAGGCTAGCACTCAACCACTTGAGCCACAGCACCACTTCCAGCTTTTTTTCTTTTTGCTTATGTGGTGCTGAGGAATTGAACCCAGGGTCTTATGCATGCAAGGCAAGCGCTCTACCACTGAGCCACCTTCCCAGCCCTGTGGGAACTTTTCTGTTCATGGAATTCTCCCTTTGCACAATTCAGTGTGTTTTCTATGTCAAAGGCACCTCAGAATTAGATTTTGATCCCTTATGATCCAGCCAAGTACTGTAATAGACATGTTTTCCTAAAATATTTTGTTTTATTTTTCCAGTGTTACAGAATATTAGTATTTGGAGACAATCACCTGTCTTGTGAGAAAAGGATCTGTGTTCTTATCTGCCTCCCAATCAAAAAGACTCCTTGGTCTTTTCCCCTCTACTCATTCTGAAATAGACATCGGATGTGCTATGTGCTAAGCTTGGAGAATATAGTGTTTAGGGGACTTCGAAAGTATAGATGAATAAGCAGGAGCCATCTGTGTGACACTAATGTTACATGCTAAGGGAACATGTGGAACTTGGAGTTTTGCTCTAACATTTCCCATGGGAAAGGACATTACAGCCAAGAGCTAAATGATGAAGGGGAGTTCACTTCAGACAGAGCAAGCAGTCTGAAGATTATGCAGCTTTGAAGCTGGGCTTATTATATTACAAACCCTCCCCCCCCCACACACACCCATCCACTCACTGATGCTAGCCACCTTTCTTGAACACAAGCTTCTGTCAGACACCTTATTAATTGCTTAACTTCATTATTTTGGTTCAACCTTGTGACCACTCTGTGAGTGAGGTAGCTTTATTCCAATCTTTGAGCTCAGACTATCACTGCAAATAAATTCCATGGTTCAGAGGTGAGTCTGGCTTTCCTAGTCATCTTATGTTGCTGACGATCATCACTGGAAGCACTCTGCATGGGGGCTCAAACACCACATCAGATTTGGCACAAGGGAACTAACAGAAGCTGGATGGGGGTAATGTCTTCCCTGCAGTGACACCTGGAGATCCTGGTGTGGGACTCACAGAGAAGAAGTTAGAACAAGCCATCTGTCTTCCTCTTTAATCTTCCTATTCTCTCTTCCTTACTGGAGATATGAAAAGTTGGCCAAACCGAATGAGTAGGAACAGAGGAAAGATGAGACTTACAGCCTGCAAACAAATCATTATGTCTTTCAGTTAGTGGTTTTCAATAGCGTCTGGCACCCTAAGTCCTTGAACAAAACAGAAGAGTAGACAGTTTGGCTTGGATTCTCCGCTCTTTGTGGAGCTCTCTAATAGTTGGTGACACAACATCTTCAGGCCTTCTCCTATTCTTCATAGGCTCCACCCAAATCCCTTCCAAATTTTTCCTCCCTTTGGCCCACCTCAATCAAAACTCTCTTTCCCTGAGCCCTCAATTAATTAGATCTGATTATCTAATTAAACTAATTCGCACTGAGGTATGAATGAGGCTTAACCCTCCCAGGGGACATTTGCATTTTAAAAGAAGAGCTTGTTAACCTAAATGCCTTGACAATGGCAATTAGTGGAATATATGGGGAGATGTATGGAGGACTTGGGCTTTTTGGTGTTCTCTGCTTCCTAAACCATCACAGTCCTGAGTAGCCTCAGAATTTCCTGTACCAGTGAGTCAAAATTACTGAGGTCAGAGTTTCAGAGGCCACTCTCTAAGTCCCATGCCTTCTGCTTTCCACAGCAAGCTGAGAGAGAGAAAGAGAGAGAGAGAGAGAGAGAGAGAGAGAGAGAGAGAGAGAGAGAGAGAGAGAGAGAGAGAGAGAGAGAGAGAGAGAGAAACAGACAGACACACACACACACACACACACACACACACACACACACACACACACACACACACACACACAGTATGACAGAAAGACAGTCCTTTCAGAGCCTTGCTACTAATTCGATGAGTTGCCCTATGAAACAGCGTCTTTCCTTAGAACCAGCCTGTGACTTCTGCAGTGGAGATCTAAGTGGCAACATTTTAAGATGCCCAGATTTGAGATTTCTAAACTTAAGATCCACATTCATGCTCACTAGACACTATGTTGAGAATGAACTATACAACTTGGGGGTCGAGAGGTCGGGAGGGGAAAATACTTGGAGAAAATGAGGGAAGGGTGGTCGCACTGTTAAAAAATAAATGTATTCATTACCTGACTTATGTAACTGTAGCCCCTTTGTACATCACCTTTACAATTAAAAACAAAAAAAGATCCACATTCTGGATGGAAAGTCACCCTTGTGGCTGCTCTGAAACATTCAGTATTCACTCTAGTATTTCTCACCCTAGCTTTTAATCCCTAAACAGATTCTGCTTTTTAACCAGAAGGATAGAGGCATTTGTGTTCCAGCTTTGACTTAGTGTGGGGCAGAAGTTGACTTCAGAGAGAGGGTCTGGTGAGGAGCGGTTTGGAAAGTCCCCATGGTCACGTCTCCTTGTGGCCCCATCTGAAAAAGAGACATAAAGGATGTTTTGTTCCCCCAAAAAGCTGGGAATGAAATAGTGCATTCTAGCAAGATCCAAATTAAGGACCTACTCTGGTAATCTTATCCAAATGCTGCTGTATTGCTGACCACAGCCCTGCCTTAACCAAGTCTGCCAAATGGTGTCAAGTCCCGTTACATTTGGAATCCTCTGCGTAGACACAACCTAACAATGTATAGACGATCCTTTTTTAAAGACATGACTCAGAATTCCTGAAAACCAGAACATCGACAAGCATAATCTATTGATTCTTTAAAGTCCCTTCTTGATGCATTTCTTCTTCTGCTGTGAATGTTTCCATCATTTCTTATTGTTCAATGAGGCTTAATGACTTTATTCTTAAAAATATTCAGATATAGAACGAGGAAAGAGGGTGTAACGTTGTTGACAAAATTGGCAACTTCCATTTTATTTTGAGTGAGCGAGTATGGATGATTTTATATGAACGTGAAATGATTTTACCTAATTCACTCCTATTCTATTTCAATTAATGAGGCTTTCTGGCATGATAAGAAAAGGGTGATGTGTTATTGGTGATATAAGACAGAGTGTGTCATTCATTCAGGAGTTATTGTCTAGAAGCAAGTGGTGAATGTGCCTTTTGAGTTCTTCTATTTTAAGAGTGGCATCCTTGTAGCAAAAAGAAAACAGCAATGTTAAAACTGTAAGGCTTCAAAAAGCAGAAGTCATACACACGAGCAAAACAAATAATATAAGGGAGGCAGTAAAAATTGTGATTAAACCTTTCATCCGATTATTTTTCATTTCATATGCTATTTGAGTTTTTATGTTTTGTTTTGCAGAAGAAATCAGTGTGACATGTGCACCAGCCACTCACCAAGGAAGATATAACTGTTTACTGGGGCTATTTTAGCTGTCAGGGTTGGAAAATTAACATAAGGGAACTGACCAACTGGGGAAAACCAAAACTGAGTTAAACTTAATCGATTTGGATTCATGGATACAAGAATTTTTAACTCATTCTGAAATTCTTTAGTATCTTATTATATTTTATTACAAAATATTTGTCTCACTGTTAAATATATAAAAATACTTGTGAGTATCTGATCATAGTGTATTTTTCTTGATAAGGATGTAAAATTAATTATTAAGGGATAAAGCTCATGGGCTATTTTGATTGATCTGTGTACTATACATCATAAAAGTAATTTCCAAACTAGAGATGTTTATAATCAGAACAATCCTTGATCTACCAAAAGATTTACTGGAAGCTAATTGGCTGTAACTAGTTGGTTTGTCACACTAGCATGGCCCATTAAGGATTCAGAATGCATAGATTTATAGTTGAAAACCTCTTATTTCCCATTTTGGATCAATTAAGACATTTAGCACTGCTGTATGCTTACATAATGAGATTTCTGGCTTTGATTGTGATATCTTACTCTTCACCAAAAACACTTTTGTGTCTGTGTGTGTGCTGGTACTGAGGCTTAAACTCAGGGCCTGAGCCCGGGCCTTCAGCTTATTTTGGTGAAGGCTGGTACTCTACCACTTGAACCATAGCTCCACTTCCTTTTATTGTTTTTTATTTTTATTTTTTGGTGGTTAATTGGAGATAAGAGTCTCAGAGGCTATCATGCCCTGAGTTAGCTTTGAACTGTGATCTTCAGTCTCCTGAGTAACTAGGACGATAGATGAGCCACCAGCACCTTGTTCAAACGTACTTTTGAAGTACTATGGTTTTAAATACTAAGTATTATCTCCCTGCTTTCCCATGTGTACTGGGAATCATACCCAGGACCTTGTATATGCTACAAAGGTACTCTACCACTGACCTACACCCTGGCCTCCAGTTTTTATTTTCTAGTTGCTGAAGATTAAATCTATGATCTATGCATACAGAAGACATGCTATATCACTGAGTTATATCCCTGCACAAATATTACATTTTTAAAAGAAGGAATAGTTTGTGCTAATTTGTTCTTAACTTTCTGAGCAACATTTCTTTATGTCTGATTCCCTTGGAAAGAGAAAATACAGATTTCTACTCATTTGAAAAGGAATACTGGAAGAAGAGAATACATAAGACAGGATGCATTAGATGTTGCTTGGATTTTACACAGTGTTTTAAGATTCATCTCTTTGGATCTCTATTTTTCTAACTATCTCAGTACTGTTATTCACCTAATTATGAGCATACATGGCCTAGCATACTGCGGGCCCTGACTCTTCACATGCTGGATTCCTTTCTATTCTCCTTTCTCATGATGAGAACTCAAATCTTATCATTCCATTAGTGTTGCAACTGAAAACCAAGTTGTATTTACAAAAGGTCAGCTCTATGTTTGTGCACTTCTGGAAAAACGATGTGACAATAGTAGAATATTGGCAATTTCATATGGTTTGAGCCAATAAAAATAACTGACACAATTATTCAGTCCTATAAATGTTTAGATAAATTATTTTTCTCAGTTGTCATGTTCTTTGAAATAAAGTTGCTGGGGTTTTTTGTTTCTGTTTTTTGTGAAAATACCGTACAGAGGGGTTACAATTACATGAGCAAGGTAATGAGTACATTTCTTATCAAGCATTGTTGCCGCCTCCTTTGTTTCCCCTTCCCATCCCTTCCCATCTCCCCCACCCCACTGTTTCCTCCTTCTATCCCCCACGCCAAAGTTTTAAAGTTAGTTTTTCAACATAATGTCTTGTATATCTCATTGTTGCAATGGATTTTACCTCAGAACCTTGTGCTTGCTAGATAGATGCTCTGCCAGTTGATATCCCTGTCAACTCAACTTGTATAGTTAGTGTTCCATTAGGGTCTTGTGGGTTTTTGATAGGTTAACCTGGGCTGAGAGCCTCCTGCTTTTGCCTCCTGAGTTGCTAGGATGACAGGCATGGTCCCTACTACATCTAGCTTCTTTGCTGAGATGAGGGTTTTACTTTTTCCCCAGTCTGGCCTGGATTATGATGTTCTTACTTATGCCTCTGGGTTAACTGGGATTATAGGCATGAGCCACTCATCTGACTTAAAGATGCTGTTTTTCAAGTGAATGTATTATGCTTTCCATAATAAATGGAAAAAGGGGCTCCAATCCATTTTCCATTTCTTCTTAGATGTAAGACTAAAAATATCCCTTGATCTTCAGTGCCCAAGCCAGTCAATCTGCCTTGTTCCAAGATAAATTACCATCTAAAGTCCCAGAACTGCATGTTAACTGTGTACTAATAATTACTTCTCTTATATGCCAACTATGAATAGCAGTTCCTGGTAGTGTTAAAGCTCTCTGCTTGTGTTGTTTAGGGTCTCGAAAGTGCAAGTTCGGAGAGAGTGCATCCACTCCTAGATGGGGTTTGTCGTCGATACAAAGGGAGCACAGAAAACAGCCCTCAGGGCTTTAGCCTCAGAGAGGGCCTTGACTAGGCCATTTGTGAAAAATCCGAATTCCAATATAACTGTAGTTCCTCTGTCCTAGGCCTGGGACTTGGTGTCAGTTGGAGTGATTCAGTTCTTCCCCTGCACTATTGTTTCTTTGCATTCATAGTCAAGGACTTTCTCCAGCCCCTTCTGTGCTCCAGGCCCCCTGTGGCCCCACACTTGGCCTGGCTCCTGGTTTTGACATGGGCTCTTTAAGCACTCAGTGCACCTCCTTCCACCCTGTTACACAGATTTAATTTCTTAGTCTTAGATTAAAATCCCTCCTCAGAAAGAGCCAACTCCCTCCCAGCACACAGAGCCATTATTTTATTCTACTTTTTCATTCTGTTGTCATCATAACACCAGTGACAATTTGTAATTACTTATTTGTAATTACTTATTTGTTTGCCTATTTCCTTCACTGAACTAAAAGCAGTATGAGGTCAGAGTTAACAGTCTATCTTCGGATCCTGCACCTTTCCAGACCTAGTATCTAATGCAGAGCCTGGCACATAATAAGTCCTTGAGAAACATGTCAAATGTTAAATATGTAAAGAAGCAAGAAATTCCTCAGTAGTTTCTGTGATGTTAGGACAGATGCTCTAAACCTTCTTAGAAAGAGGACCTGCAGTAGATTCTTCAAGTTGAAACTGTGATTAGTCTGATTTAGACTGAATTTAGTCAACTAAAATGGGACCTGGTTTACCAAACCATATATATATATATACACTTTATTGTGATCCTTTCCATTGAAGTAAGATGTACATTTGTACCTACTGGTTTGTATTCTATTGTTATAAGATAGGAAATTTTAAATGAAACATCAAGTAAAAATGAAACTAAGATTAAGATTTAAGAATTTTTAGAGGAATTGCAGTGCAGTCTTACAATTAAATGCTAAAGCAGAAGGAGATATCTGGGTTCAAAGACTGAGGAAAAGGATGCTCCAATGACTAAAACACATTAAGGAAAGCAGTGGCAGACCAGCTGCAGGACAGATGGTTAGAGAGGGAGAATCGAAGTTGAGATGGCTGGAAGCCACCGGCTGAGGGTATTCAGGGCTAAAACAATCACAGGACACAAAAACACTGGACTATTTAGTAATTTGTTTTTTAAAAAAAACCCTCCAATTTCATTAGGTTAACCTAATTATGAACACCTACTTTGTTGAACATGGAAGTAAGAGTCAAGCAGGGGCATTTCCCTATCTCTAGGATTATGATTCTGAATCTTCTAAATGGATTACTTCGTAAAATTCTAAAGTAAAACTCTGCAAACCCTTAAAACTCTGTGGACTCCATATGGAACAAAGGAAAAGTCAAAGTGGGAAGAACAGTGTGCTGTTTGAAGAATATTGCTATGGAATTCATTTATTTTTTGGTACAAGATAAAGAAGCAATAGAACATTTTTTTATGTGAAAACACCTAATGCTGTTTATCTTTTCTCACATTGCGCAGGAAGAGTGACCTTTTTCTGTGGCTCAAGACCACAGAAGTTAGGAAAGAATTCTCTACCTTTGAGAACTCTCTAAATTATAGATCTTAGAGTAAGAGAGAACCTCGGGATCATTTAGACCAACCTTTTATTTTCAGAAAGGCAAGGTGTTATTATCCTTCATTGTGGAGATGAGACAAATAAATTAAATTACCTGCTGTAGTCACATGACTGCAAAATGACTGATGGCTGAGATGTAGGGGATAGCAGGGTGGCAGTGAGGGAAACAGTAAGTCAGGACCCACCATGCCATTAGAGTGTATGTTCTATTATACTGCAAGCAGGGTAATTACTTTCTATTGCCATATGGATGGGGGAAAAGACATGCTATAATTGTGTAGACTGTTATTTACCATTATTTATTTTGTTTCTTAAAAAATAGGGAAGAAAGAGAAAGAAAGGAAGGGAAGGAAGGAAGGAAGAAAGGAAGAAAGGGAAAGAAAAAAGGGAAGGAGGGAGTGAGGGAAGAAGGAAAGGGAGAAAGGAAAGAAGGGAGGGAGGGAGAGAAGAGGAGACTTGTTCTGAAAGTGAAACTTGTAGGTCCATTTATTTGAGAAGGGACAGAAATAATGTTAATTTGCTTAAATTATGAGTTCTAATGTCCCACATGGGAACAAATATAGACATTGAGATGTAGAATTCTTATTGTGACATTGTTGTTCTGAGAGTGTAATTAAATACCTTGAGAATTTTACTATAGGCTGTGAAATGGTCTCAAGTGTGACCTACGCCTGCCTCTAGCCTTATGGACCGGAAAGAAGGATCAACCCTAGAGAAATTGAAATCAATTTTTTCCTGTCTTGTATTTTCTGTTATTGATTTTATGGGTTTATTGAGATGTCCTGTGTCTACAAACCACAAGAGAAGATATTTCACTTTGTCAGTTGCAGAAATTCCTAGTTAGAGCTATTTATTTGCCCTCTGTAACTTCTAGAACTTTCATTCCATAAGCCAGGCAGCTGTAAGGCTGAGGCTTTGCTACAATCAGACTCTCACTAGACTTCTGCAAAACTGAAAATCTGAAAATTTGAAAAATGATAACAGCAATTTGTCAGACTTTGTATTTCATGACCAATGCAATTTAATGATGGACACTAAAATAATTGACTTTATTTTGTACTGAAGTGACCTTTGATCTCTGCCAACCTGTCATTTCCAGCCTAGCTATAATTTTTAGGAAGGATAGAAACATGTTCCTTTGATTCATTAGTTTTCTGTTGCTTTTGAATTATAAAGCTGTCATTTATAAGGAAAAATAATATGTAGATTTGAAAGAAGCATGAAAGGACTGGGTCTTGTGCAGATTGAACTTCAGTACCCAGATTATTCATAAGCCACATTTGTGCTTCCTTTTCTTCATTCTTCTATTTCCTTTGACTTTAAGGAAACTCTACTTTGCCAGTACTTTCCCAATCAAGTAGAATCTTACCGTGTGCCAAGCAAGGCTTACATCATTCCATATACTTCCCCCTGCCCACACACAATTTTCTCCTTCTCTATCTAAAATTGCAACTGAGTATGAATTTGTTTACACTTGGCCATGTCAAATTGTTTGTATTTTTAAATGATATCTATAAAAATAATTATTTTGCTCGATATTATTAGCTATTACTCACCCCCCCCCAACTTTTCAGTACAAGGGACACTTTTGACAGGTTAGGATGATGAGATTTGGAAGAGAGGCTGAAGTTAATTGAGGTTAGCAAGAGAAATACTACTGTCAATTTCATATTTTTTCTTTAATTATATTAAACTCATGAATAATCAATTAAGTGAAAAAGAAATGCACTTTTAAGAGCATCTTGACTTCCCATTCCTGTATGTATTAGAGAAGAGAAGACTCTTGTCACACTACATACCATAGAACATGCCACTGGCTTTTTAAAGATGACTTTTTTTAATGAAACTTCTTTTGAAGTGACAGAATTAATACACCAGAAGGGGAAGTTGAGCATCGGGCAATAGAAGGCAATTTGCCTATTCAGTGACAATCTGGCTGCACTGTATTACCAGGAGGATGTGTAGCATACAACGAAGGAGACAAGGAGTTTGAGGTCTGTTCTACAAAAGATAAACAGCCAGCAGGTATTGTTCTGTTTCACAGGGAGCCTTAACTCTATTTCCTCCTCTGTGTGTATTAATGTGCTTTTGACTTTCAATAAACAATAAAGGTAAGCGTAAAGAAATGAAAAAGGAAGTAAAAAGCAAAGGAAAGAAGGTAGGAAGAGAAGGAGGGAAGAAAGGAGGGAGAGGAGGGAAGGGAGGGAGAGAAGGAAGAGGAGGCAAGGGAGGGAAGGGAAGCTGGAGGGGAGGGGAGGTGGAACAGAGGAAAAAAAGAAGGTTGGAGAGGGAAAGAGGAAGAAAGAAAGGAAAGAAATAGAGAAGAAAAAAAGGAGATAGGAAGGGAGGAAAGAAAGAAGGAAGGAAAAAAGGGAAGAAATGAGGAATGTAGGGAAGGCAGGTAGTCAGGCCCAAAGACTTACTTGACTAATACATTTTCTTACAAGAAAACATGGTAAGACAAAATGTCAGCCCTACTAGACAGATACCTTCGAGTATCTACATTCATTGTGTTTTTCTAGGATAAAATATTGCTTTGGAAAGAAAGAAAGTTCACCTCCTTCTTTCCAAATGGATTATATTTAAGTCATCTACAGGTTGGTTTCCTTAGCCATTTTCCAATTTATTACTCTATGTACCTTCTGTTCATGTGTGTGATTTGAAAACTCTTTTCCTTATAAAAATGACAAAGTGCACATTAATGCCTGGGGAAAGTAAAATTTGTGCTTTAAATGCTTTGTGGGCTGAGGGTGTAGATCAGTAGTTGAGCATTTGTCTAGCAGGCACAAGGTCCTGAGTTTGATCCTTAGCCCGAAAGAAAAGAAAAGTTGCTTTTGTGATCTGATGTGACAGGTATGGTTCCTTATGGGCTATATTTGTGGCACTATCCTTTCAGTCATGTTTGAGGGATCACATTTATGAATGCTGAGGAGGAAGATCTATGTTAACAAATTTTCCTGTATGACTTGCTCCAAAAGAAAGATGTATAATCTCAGTGCCAGTGGCTCATGCCCATAATTCTAGCTACTCAGAAGGCTGAGATCTGAGGGTTATGGTTCAAAGCTAGCCCAGGCAACACATCTTTGAAGCTCTTATCTCCATTTAACACTCATCTCCAAAAATTCAGAAATGGAGGCATGACCTAAGTGGTAGAGTTCTAGCCAAGAACAGAAAAAGCCAATTGAGAGCAGGAGGCCCTGCATGAGTTCAAGCCTCAGTACCAGCACTCTCTCTCTCTCTCTCTCTCTCTCTCTCTCTCTCTCTCTCTCTCTCTCTCTCTCTCTCTCTCTCTCTCTCACACACACACACACACACACACACACACACACACGTAAGAAGTAGAATGTAGAATCCTTGGTAACCTGTGATGTTTGACGTTCTTTTTTTGTGTGCCTACAATATTTTCCCTTTAACAAAGCAAATGTCTTTGTCTTTCAAAGTTAGATGGAAAACATCATAATGTATAATGGGCCAAACACAAATGGTAGAAGAAGATATAAACTTGAAGCCAAGAAACTGGTTCTGAAAACAATATTTAAGCAAGATATGAGAAATTTATCTTTTTTTTTCGACTTCTAAAATGGAGGGAAAACAGATAGCCGGGGTTTTCTTAAGGTTCAAATCAAGAAGTGCTTATCTGACAAGTCATTTTTTTTCCTGGTGAGGGCTGGTTGTGGAGGCATCCTTTCTCATTTCCATGTGAGAAGACAGACTTCTGTCATTAAGGATGGGGCTTCCAGGTAGGAAGACCTGAAATATCCATGTATGGAGAGTCATCACTTTGACTAATGGAGGAACGTGACCAGACATCATTCTAAGCACTTCTTCACAGTGTGTCATTTTTCCAGCTCAGTTGAGTTTTGATATATCTCAATTTATCAACCACTGATGTGGAAATTTTCATCATTCTTCTATGCTTTTTTGAGTTTTTCTTAGTGTTTGTCTTGTAATAGGTTTCATGGGTGATTAGTGATGTGAATGGAGATGCTCTTGGTGATAGAAGCCTATCTTAATTTCACTCATGAAACCTGTTTCTCCCATAGATTGTGCCATCAACCATGGGTTAGGGGTTGGTGTTCAGTTAAACACACCTCATTGAAATTAGCAGCTGTACTTTCCAACATTACTTAGTGTGAACATCCATAGCTGAAATTACTTGCATTAGCTCAAAAGTTTGAACACTGGCCCTTCTGGCTCTGTGATTTCACATACTGCTGGGACGCGCAACTGATTGCTCCACTATCAAACGTCAGGATTTTACCAAAGCCCCACTGAACAATATTGCGACATAAGAATGATATTCCTGCTACTTCTACAATGATCATCTTTGCTATACAAGCTCTTATGTGAAAATACAAGAATTTATATTACTCACCATCTTTCTTTTATCTAATGTGACTGTAGCTGCCTGCTGTAATAGTCGATTTAGCACTGTGAATGGATGCACAGCTTATGTTGTGCCATGCTGATTTTGACCCTTGGTTGTGCTCTGTAGGTGACATGCAACCTTGATGTATAATGTTACCCTTGTCTAGGTTTCCTTGTGTGTAAAACACTGAATGGAAGAGTCTACCTCAGATCTACTGTGAACATTAAATGAGCTAATATATATATATATATATATATATATATATATATATATATATATAAGGTAAACATTTGTTGAATGCCCAGGAAATTTCAGGTCTGCACATTAACCTCCTTTAGTGTCTATTCAGTTATATTGTCCACATGTTATACGTGCCCACGTGTCCAGGTTGCCTGATATTTCTCTTAGGGGGAACCAAGAAATCTGATGTTTCCCAGTCATATTACCAGCATAGAATGTCCATCATCAAGCTCCCTACACAACAGCAGAACAGATGGAGTTGTCTCTCCTTCCAAGTTGACTGTTATTGCTATTGTAGTACAGTGCAAAATCTTAAGAATCTTCAGATTAATTTTTTGTTTTGTTTTGTTCTCATTCATTTGCAGATTTTAGATTTGTTGTCCCTTCTTTTTTCCTTAATGTGTATTTTTATTGTAAAGATACTGTACAGAGGGGTTACAGTTATATGAGCAAAGTAATGAGTCCATTCAGATTAATTTTTAATAGTTTAATTTTTTTATAGGTCGTGGGGCTTGAACTCAGGGCCTGGGTACTGTGCTTGAGTGCTTCTGCTCAAGGCTAGTGCTCTACTGCTTTGAGCCACAGCACCACTTCTTTTATTTTTTTTGAGTGACTAATTCAAGATAAAAGTCTCATGGGGACTTTTCTGCCTGGGCTGGTTTGAACTGTAGTGTTCAGATCTCAGCCTCCTGAGTAGCTAGGATTGCAGGCATGAGCCATCAGTGCTTGGCAGTAGTTTAATTTCTAATGTTTATTTTCTTTCTGTATATAGTTTTTCTTTTTATATATGTTCTTTTTTATATGTTTTTTTTCTTTTTATATTGTGTGGTTCTAATACTGGATATTCTGCTTGACCATTATATTTTCCAGATACAAACCTTATCACAGTAAAAGTCATTCAGACATACATAAATATTACAGCGTTTTGTTCAAATAGGTTCCTTGCTACATCATCATATTTTTAGTATTCAAGAGGAAATTTTTTTGTGGAAGAGGCAGAAATAGGAGTATCACAGTTTGAGGCAAACATGTTTGAGGCAAGCCAGACTCTTATCAAAAAAAAACCAAAAACAACAAACAACATGTGTGTTGGCACATGATAGCAATCCCAGCTACGTGCGAGAGAGAGGGAGGAGGATCATGATATAAGACCAGCCTACCAAAACTCTGAATCAATAGTTGAAAGATAAACTAAAGCAAAAAAGCCCAGGGGAATGGTAGAGTACTTTGAATATTGCCAAACCAGAAACAAAGTAAGAAATTTGAAATAGAATATGAAGACTATAATCAACAAGTGAAAATAAAAATATACAAAAGCATGTGTATACTGAAATCAGTAGTGGCAGTAAGTAAGCAACGGTCAATGCACAACTTCATATTTTCTCTTACAGGAAAATGCATTCTTTTTCATTACAATCAGCTCTATTGTCTCGGCTGGATTTTCAGACATCAAACTTCACACAAATCAGGCAACAGAATTGATTATTGAAGATGTATTATATAGAAGGCATAAAAATAGCACCAGTGTAGATTTTTCTGTTGGGTCGACTGAATTTTGGAAGAGGAAATAAAAAAGGTGTGGAGTAGCTGGATAAAAAGTGATAGTACAATAAAACTTCAGTGGAGATTAGTCCTTCTTTTGCTTCTGAACCATGGCACCCCAGGTAGCGTTCATGGGAGTGACACAGATTCCAATTGTACTGCTTGGATACAGGACAGAACATTTGTGAGATGGTAGAGATCTATTGTGGTCCCTCAGCAGTTTCTAGCCAATGTACCTTATTCATGTGCAGCCATATGAGCTAGAGCTGCTGCTACAGTGGGATGTGGCTGTCAGAGTTTTCCCTCCTCTTCCCTTCTCTTCTTTTATATGCCAAGATGACACAGGTGGACCAGGAGCTCCAAGCATGTAGAAAGCTGAGCTGTGCCGGTGGTAGGCATGGTGCATTTGGCTACTGCTGAGCATCACGCTGTCAGACCAGCTCCAGACACATTTATATTTCTTGAAACAAGAATCTTCTCCCCTGAAAGCATGCACGAGGATGTAATCAAGGCAACGAGCAGCTCTCTTTAAAGAGAAATAGCTTCTTAACCAATAACAAGTCTTGAAGGCCAGTGAGTGGGGGAGGAACCAGATCACTTTTATTCTCTTACTAAAACCTGAAGGCATTTGATTTAATACAGAAACAGTTGCATTCTAATTGTGGGTGTTCAATGTTGTTTTGAGGCTTTTCTTCCTTTCAGTGTGCCACCAATGTGTTTAGTGCCTCAAAGTATGCCATCAACATTCTAGTGGAGCCTTTTTTGAGATAGAATATTAGATGTGATCAGACTAGCTAATCACACTAGGTATTTCACACACATGGGCATGTCCTCCTTCTCTTTCTCTGAGTAGGCTCCTTTGCTTCTGCAAAGCTCAATTTTGGTTCCTCTTGGACTTTTAATGTAGGGAGCATGACTCAAGCTAAGTCCCGTGTCCCGAGACACAGTACCAAATACGAGGTTGCTAGGCAGTGCATGCCTTATGGGAACCTATCATGTTCCTTTTGTTGTAGCGCTTGGAAGGAAGTGGTTGCTCTTTCCCATGGTACTCTGCATTTTAGCAAAGGTAGGGGGGAAATGTCTTGTGACATTGCCTTTAACTCCTTAAGTTCTGCAAGTTAGCCAAACCATTTCTTTAAACATCAGAAGAAAAGCTGTCAAGTACCAGGCTTTACCTAACCAAGGGAACATGGACCCTCTTTTCCTTGTTAATGTCAATGAGCTACACAGATGCTTGTTTTATTCTAAAGGTATACAGCCCTGTACTTCATTCATCTCAGAAGAAGGCCCTTTGTTTGCCCTTATAAGACAGTAAGCCATACTTATATTTGAAATGTGTTTTGTAATCCAGGTTAGTTCAGCCAATATGCTAGGAGACCATATATGAAAATGTTTATAACATTTTCTCACAGTGTTTCCTCTCTAGGCTTGCTTTGAACTGTGATCCTCAGATCCCAAGCCTCCTCAGGTGTTAGAACTCCAAGCATGAGCCACCAGTGCCTGGAAGGATCTACTCTTTATGGAAAGTGTATCGTGTGTGTGTGTGTGTGTGTGTGTGTGTGTGTGTGTGTGTGTGTGTGTGTGTGTGTGTGTGTGTGTGTGTGTGTGTGTGTGTGTGTGTGTGTGTGTGTGTGTGTGTGTGCGCGCGCGCGCGCGCGCGCGCCAGTATTGGAGCTTGAACTTAGGGCTTTGTGTTCTCACTTGGGTTTTTCACTTGCTCTCCCACTTGAGCCACATCTCACCTCCAGTCTTTTGCTGATTAATTGGAGGTAAGAGTCTCATGGACTCTCTACTGATTTCAAACCAGGCTCCCCAGATCTTAGTCTCCTGATTACAAGTTTGAGCCACCAGTGCTCACGCTTTAAAATATAAAATTATTTAATGAGAAATTACCTTTCAATAATATGAATATTTTGTATTTGTTTTTCTTTGCTGTTATTGGACTGATATTGTGATACTGGTGGTGTTCTGTACCCCAATTGAGTGAAGTCCTCCTATAGAACTTGAGGACTTTTACCAATAGCATAATGCTAAATTGTGTCAAGCATGCAGCCCTTCATCTGCTTAGGGTTTCATGGTTTTCAAATGATACATATTAGAAAGATTCTGTAGATAAGGTATGAGAGGAAAAGGCATTAAGTACATTAGTTGAAACTGGCATCATGTTGCCAAATTCTAATAAGCCTTCAGGGAGCTCAGCGATGAAACTACTCAATTGAATGCTGCAATTTCCCATAACAATTTAAAAGACCTGCAGGCACCCTAAAGTCATAGCTGGATCTTTCAGTTAACACTCTGTAACATGACCCCAAAGTCTCATTTACATCACAGCAATTAAAATATATTCCACATTACATGCTTGCTACTATATACTGTAGAAATAACCCAATGAAATGTGGCTATTTTCCAAAAATAGTCATGAAACTGTTTCTACTCATGATTTTTTTTCTTTCCAAAGTGGTTTTTACCATTACATACATGTACACGAGGGTGATGGTGATTTTGAATGGGGAAGAAGGGGAGATAGGAGGAGGAATGCAATTTAGATGAATAAGTAGCAGTCATTACTATTTGGTGACCCACAAGAAATTAGGTTAGTGGTCTCAGTCTGGTCTGTAGGTGACAGGTGTCCATTATACAAAATGATTATTGTAATCAGGGCTAATTGGCCCCCTACTGGTAATTTGAAAGTAGAGGGACCAAAATTAAATGAGTATTAAAATAATATACCTCCTACTTACAGGAGTGCTATCCCCAGACTAGGCAGAAATGCCTTCTCCCAGTTGAGATGGAGACAGAATTTCCAGTGGCACTCAACTGAGGACGGTATTTTCACAAATTAGAGCTCTTTCCAATGTGCTCCATGCAAATAAAATTCAAAAGCCTTTCTAGTATATGCATTTTAACTAAAACTATTAACTGATGGTTGCAACTGTTTTGTATGAGATGGACAGCAAATTAAATTACCTTACAGCAAATCCACGGTGGCTACAAATGGATTGTATTTTCTGAAATAGTGACGATTACACCTCAGTAATGCCTTTCTTTGAAGAAACCTAGACCAAACTGACTTATTCCAAATGTTTATGTGGTTTAATATTTATAGAGTAATCACAACTCCCTAGCTTACCTTAAAGTGTGGCTTTTGGAGGTTGTCTAGATTGAATCCCCAAGTTATGAAACATAGTGGCAAAAGTCCAGCTTCTTCTCTTGGCAGTCAACCTCAATGTGAGGGAGGTGAGTTTCTCTCTGTGCCTGTTAGAACACTGTGTCCTGCTTGTACCACCCTTTTATGGTCCGGAAGACGGAAGAAAGAGCCCTACTTAAGCAGACATCTGAAAGGATCCCTGCCCATCTTCTCCCTTAGGGTTATACCTACCATTAGTGATAAAGTTGTTTTGAGTGTCTCTTCTTGCCCCTGAGTCTTTGTGCTCAGTTTTGAAAGGTGAATCCTTGAAGCACACAATCTACCCCTCCATCCCACCCCTGCCACAGGGCCACTGATCTGAACCACAGCAGGACAGGACAACATAGGCTGGATGCAGCTCCGTGATCTTCTACAGATGTTTAAGGTACTTCAGATGTCTAGGTTATGCACCTAAGTGTCTTTATGATATAAAACATCTGGAAAATATAAACTGATTAATTAGATTCATTTCCTGCTTTGACTTGGCTGTTTGGAAGCATGTATACAAAGTCACAATATTTAAACCTACTGTATATATATATATATATATATATATATATATATATATATATATATACACACACACACACACACACATATATATATATATATATATATAAAGGTATGTGACTAAACTCAAGATCTTAAAACATTAAATAACTTGATAGTATATCTAAAACAAACATACCTAACACTGTTGTGTAAAAACAGTCAGGTATGTTGGTACGTGCTTAAAATCTTAGCACTTAGGAGGCTGAAACAAGAGGATCATGAGTTTTTAAGCCAGTATGGACTTCAAAACAAAACCCTGTCTTAAAAGAAAAAAAATTAGGATAGGGGGTTAAAAATAAAGAATAACCACCAAGACAAACGAATAGTAAAGAGAACAAATTCTCATGTCAAGGCACAGGCTAATGATAGCAGCATTAATCCCATTTCTCAGTCCATTGAGACTGAGTCCTGACCTAAGCCTGCCTGAACAATCTCCATCGTGTGTTTTGGGGTTTTTTTGTCCCACTGTTCAGCTGCTCATAGTGAACCCCTTTGGGTTTTGAAGCAACACTGCTATAGACTATGCCCCTAGAGCTACCCTACTTGGCGAAAGAAGTGGTGTCTGGGAATCTGGGCACATCTGTTTGCCTCACTAGGGGGGGTTAGGGATGTTGTGTTGTGTTGAGGGTGACACTCATCTTTGACACTGGACCAGAATTTCCTGCTCTCCGGGGGTCTGTGAAGAAGGGGCCATTTGCTGGCTTGGCGTATTTCAGAATGAGATAAAAACTGTCTGGTGGGCCCTAGACAGAGTGTATGTTTATTATAGTAATTTTGCCTGTGGGTTATAGAGGCATGAATAACTGCAGTTACCCTTTATTCTCCAAGTACTTGCGGGTAGTTATCAGGTCTCCACCTAGTTGTTACTAAAATAAACCTAACAGAGTTCTCTCAATCTGGAGACTCTTAATCAGTTTTATTACTGCTCTTGAAAAGCCCTTCCAGTGTTTTCCTACTGCTTTCTACTACCAGGACATAAATATTTGGATAACATTAAAGATGAAATCATTTTTAAATTAGTGGTGTGGGAACTGCGTTTCCTTCCCTTATTTGATGGCATAGTACTTCCAAATAAGCCCATAAAAATTCAGAACTAAAATCAAAACATCTGAGGAAAATATCAGGTTCATTTTAGACATATAATCGTTCGGTCTTGATCTTACAGGACTGAGATTTGATGCACTTTCTTCCACCCAATTCCTCAGATGACTGGGGTGTAATCCTAAGGAATGAGGGTAAACATTATCTGTGGACAAGAGACAACAGTGTTGATTTAATTAAACTAGCTGGCTTTTATCAAGTATTCATGATATATGCCAATCACTGTGGTAAATGCTCTACAATACTTCTAACGTTCATTCTTCATGGTACCTTCATGAGAAAGGTATTATCCTATGTCTTAGAGAATTAAGTGTAGGAAATCATGACTCGGAAAGTCTGATCAACCCATCTATGCCATCTGTACATAAATTGTAAATAGTGGGTTGAAACGTTACACACAGGTTTTGTATGACAAAGACCTTTGCTCTGTTAGATTAATATAGATAATTTTAGTTGAAAACTCCAGAGAAAGGGCATATTGCTTCTTGAATCATAGTTCTCTTGAGATCTTGTTTCTTCTTTCTAGACATGAGAGGCGAGGAGTATTTTTCTGAAAATGTAAACAAGCTCCCAAGTTTCCAGCTTTTCAGAGTAGCAGTGCCAATGAGAAAAATAGGCCCATTCTAATACTTCGATCCAATGTCTTTGGACTGACCTTGTTAGGTCAAGTGTCCACTACTAATGACTGAAATTATGTACAGAAAGCCTTTGGGCTCCAAGATGGAGGTCTTCTCTACAGGAACAAGTGAGCACTCATTTTCTTTCAGGGAAACAAAGGGAATACAATTGAAATTCACTCAGCCATGCTAGAGAGAATGTCTTTCCTTTGGAATCTAAACCACATGGGATATAATACAAGAGAATTGTGACCATGCCCCTCTAAAACATATGTCACAAAAAAAGCCATTCTTCCCTAGTTGTCTTTTCCCTGAAGAAGCAACTTACCAATGTTTCCAATATATTTTTTTCTTCTTGATCTTAAATTATCTTTCTTACTCCTCAGTGGAATTTCACTTGGTTTTTAGTTTTGCCTCCCCAATACTGAGATATCTGAAAATTTAATGATCATGGTATTTCCAATATGACATCCTTTATTTAAAATTTGATCTTTGGACATCTTGTTGCAGTTTGTTAAACTTTAGGCTGTCTTCTTGATCTCTCTTTTTCTCTCTCGTACTTTTGTTTGTTTCCTGTCTTTGTTTTGTTTTGTTGGTGATGGGTTTTTATTTGCTTTGGTTTGGCTTTGGTGTTTTTTTTTTTTTTGAGATATTGTCACTATGTAGCCCAGGATGGCCTTGAACTCAAGGTATTTATTATTCCTCAACTCCTGAGGAATGTTAATGATGTTTTCTAATCCCACTGCTCCTTTTGTCCCAAGATTTAGACCTAAGATTTAGTAGTGAAGGGCACAAATTTGGAATCACACTGTGTTCAAATTCTCCTCAACTACTTTTTGACTCTGAGCTGGGATCAGTTGATTCATCTTTTGGGGTCCTAGTTCTCTCATGTAAAAATGGAATTTCAAATTTGTAGCAAGGTTGTTATGAGGATTAAGTGAGGTCAGATATGTAGAGTACCTGGCATATTTTAAGCATTCAATAAATAATCAAGATTGGAATTAATAATTCATCAAGGAGCTTTTATGTCTACTCTTAGAAAGAGAAATATGCCCAGCACTTAGGGAAATAATATTAGCTCTTCATTTAGAAAGTTCCTCCTGTTACACACCACTTGGCCCACAGTCACCAGGTCAGTGATACTCATCTTCAAGTCACTTAGATAGAGCAAGCTGTACTTGTTTATCAGTCATCTAGAAGGCCTACTTATCTTCTGCTCATTACAATCAAGCTTTGGATTTGGAGTAGATGTCTTACAGGCCTGATAGCCTGGCAACTGCAGAGAAATAAATGGAAGAACAGCATACAGGCATAGGAACCCCAGTCTTGAAGGATGGCGTTGAAGAATCTTATTCTTAATTCTATACTTCTTTATTGGTAAAACTAGCAAATAACTCACACTGGCTATATGTGGTTAGGAACCGAGATAGAATGGATGAAATACCTAGCATTAAACAGTGATTAGTTTATTATTTTCATGGGGCGTTTGATGGCAGCCACCACACCTATGGAGGTGTACACATTCCACTGAGAAGCGAAGGGCTCAGTATCTTCAGAATAGTAAATCTAGAGTGACATCAGTTAGCTATGTGGTTGTTGTTTGTTTGTTGATGGAGTATTTGCATTTGGACACCACAGCATCATTTTTATGACACATCTGTACGTCCCTCTGAATCAGATATGATTAATGTCAGAATTCTCAAAGACTTGGCTCAGGCTAAAGCAGGTTGAAGTGAACGAAGAGGTAGTCTTCAGATTTGGGTTTAAGTCATCGTAGCAATATGGAAAGAAAAAAGGTGGATCTTGTTTGATCCAAGCAAGAAGACAATTTCAGAAATATTATTTACAAGTCACCCTAAAGGTCTGCAAGCCTGGGAAGCTTCATTTGACTCAGCTGTATTGGATTCTTGAGTGCCTTTCCCATCCATTCCAAGAATAGAGATTATGACCTGACTTTGTACCTATCGACCACGTCACTGTTAGTGGATTAACCCTGTCTACTAAATACTTTGCCCCATCATTTGTATCAGAAGTATCACTTTTAATTCTCAACCATGGAAGTTAATTATCTTGTTTCTAAATCATTGTACATCTCCCCACTGTAGATCACCCAGTAAATAAACTCATTATCCATTTTTTTTTGGTTGGTCATGGGGCTTGAACTCTGGACTTGGGCACTGTCTCCGAGCTCTTCAGCTCAAGACAAGCACCCTACCACTTGAGCCACAGTGCCACTTCTGGTTTTCTAATGGTTTTATTGGAGATAAGAGTCTCATGGACTTTCCTGCCCAGGCTGGCTTTGAACCGTGATCCTCAGATCTCAGCTCCTGAGTAGCTAGGATTACAGGCGTGAGTCACCGGTGCCTGGCTTCATTATCCATTTTTTTCAATTTTGATCATTTTCAGTTTCTGTTTCCTCTTACATATAAATATTTTTTAATTTTTTTAGTGATTTGATGAGATTTAAGCTACTTTTCTTATCGCTTGAGGCAGTGTTCTATATATTTTCCAATTAAAAATTTTTCACGGGTTTTTTTTGGGGGGGAGATGGGAAGGGATGGTAAAGGGAAACAAAGGAGGAGGCAACAATGCTTGATAAGAAATGTACTCATTACCATGCTCATGTGATTGTAACCCCTCTGTATGGTATTTTCACAATTAAAAAAAAGTAATTTTTACACTATTCACACTTATTCAGTAGCTATTTTAGTACATGACTCCTATTTATTTCATTATCTAAGTTTACATACTTGCTGTTTTCATGATAAAACATAAAGGGTAGTTCTGAGTTTTAAAATAAGCCTCCTATTTAGTGTTTTTTAGTAATAAAGTCATTTGAAAAAATTCATAATATGTTAAGGAAACATGGGTTACAAGATTATCTATGTTATATACATGCAGACACAGACACATATCCACAGATATACATATACCATACATACTTGAGAAAGAGAGAAGGATGGGGGAGGGAGAGTAATGACAAAGTCAGCCCAAAATGTTAACAGGGTAAACATTTTTTTTTGTTTATCTGAAGATCTTAGTTTCAACATGGAGCAAATGTTACCAGTCTAATGCCTAGTTTTAGAAAGTGTGCACTAAATAGTGTTTTGGGGAGAGTATCTTCTTTTGTATGACTTAGGAGGAGTTCTTGTTTGCAGAGATGTTCTTAGTCTTAACTTTTCCTTCTCCTCACTTTTATTCCAACCCATTATGCCAATACTGCCTCTAGCCATCTATCAAGCCTAGTGACCTCTCTTTATCAGTCCAGGCTCATTCCTGGACATCTGCAAAACTTACTGCCAGCAAGAGTTCCTGCATCTGCTGCAGACATTCCCTTTCTCCTTCTCCCTTTCCCTCTTCCTCATCTCAGCTAATGAGATGGCTCTAAGTTGGAGATCTGATTCATCATGTCACTTGTAATAGTAGTCACAACTCTCCAGCCATGTTCCGTTACTGATGGTCCATTAATGAAGCTGCTGAACCTGACTAAAGCAACCTGTGTCTTGCTTTCCATTCCCTGTGGATTCATCTGATACGTCTCCCTTCCTCACTCCATCCAGCCCATTGATATTTGTCTGCCGAGCTCTTCCTAGCTTCATTGTGGTTTTTGAACATGTTTTGCACTTTAGTCTGGCCTGTTCTTCCAGAAACCACTTCCATGTGACAAACACATTTCTGACCAAGTTAAATCCCATTTATCTTGTGAGCCTGTCCTTAAATGTCATTTTTCCTCAGAAGGGTCTTCTTTTGCCCCTATGTCTTTGTTAAACCCACAACTCTTTTTTTTTTTTTTTTTTTTTTTTGCAGTCAGATCATAATGTTATTAGAGAAGCCTTATACTCAGGACATTTCGATGGCCCATTAAAAGCAAGGAGATGCTATTTTACAGTGAAATAAAGAGAATTTATAACTGCCAGTGAAATTACATAAGGTTTCATTTAGTCATTTCAACTAGTTTTTCTTTTTTTTTTTACATTGACTGTTTTTATTTTTTTTAATTTAATTTTATTTTATTTGTGAACATACTGTACAGAGGAGTTACAATTACATGGGAAACCCACAACTCTTATTCTCTTTCTTCATAACCTAATTTTTGTAGGATTTCTACAATTTTAACTATGTTTACTTGAGTCACTAATTCTTTAACTTTCATCTCTTTCACAATGAAAGAGGGCAAAACCTGTATGATGCCCTACTGTATTTTTGATTGACATTATTTTTATTGCAATGTTCTATATATAATATGCCTTTATTGTGTGTCTCCTTTTAAAACTAATTCTCCATTGCTGGGTTTGAATAATTTTAATCATAGTTAAATGTCATAGTGTAGTTTTCTTCACATTTCTTATATGTAATGGACTTCTAAAGGTTTTTGGTTTTGATAAGACTTGAATGTTTTCAGTTATTGTTTTCTTGAGATACTTTCCTTCTTTTAACCTCCTGATTATGTCTGTATTGGCCTCTTTAAAGTAATTCTGTTTCTGGGCTAGGAAGGTGGCTCAGTGGTAGAGCACTTGCCTTGCATGCCTGAGGCCCTGGGTTCAATTACTCAGCACCACATAAGCAAAAAGAAAAAAGCCGGAAGTGGCGCTCTGGCTCAGGTGGTATAGCACTACCCTTGAGCTGAAGAGCTGAGGGACAGTGCCCAGGCCTGGAGTTCAGGCCCCATGACTGGACCCAAAAAAAAAAAAAGTAATTCTGTTTCTCACTGAAGATTTATTTATCATCAATCCATTATCTCTCTCCTTTCTATCACTATGCTTTGATTTCATTCTTCTTTTCTTCCATAATATGTAATCTTCATTAATCCCACCCACTGGATTCTTCATCCTAGGCCTTATAATTTTTCCTATAGAAATTTGATTCCCTACTTTCCCTGTCTCTATTTAATTTTCAAACATATGGTATAAAGTTACAATAATCATTTTCATATCCTTGTCTATTAATTCCAACACCTATGTCAGTTTGAGGTCTAGGTTTAACTGGTGGATTTTTTTCTCTTCATTTTTTCCCCTGCTTTTTTGCATTCCTGGTAATCTTTGGGTGATAAACCTTGTGAATATTTTTGTATTCCTATAATACTCCATGCCTTTATGATGGAATAGTTAAGCTCCCTGGAAACAGTTTGACCCTTTCTTGTCTTGCTTTTAAGATTTATTAGTTGGGAACAGAATTGTGTTTAGTCTCGTGCTAATTGTTGTCCACAATTGAAGCATGACTTTCCTGGGAATATGTCCCATTGAATAATGAGTCCTTTCCTTTCTGGTTAGTGGGTAAACACTATTCTTATATGAGTCTTGGATACTTTGGCTATAATGTAGTGGGCCTAAGAGGGCCTGTTATCCCCCCCCCCCCGAAACATCTGTCAATATCTACAAGCATGTTTTACTGTCATAACTGGGAGTACTACTGTCATCTAGTGGGTAGAAGTTAGGAATACTGCTAAATACTGTATCACATTTATAAGATATTCCCTCTGGGAAAAAAAAAGATATTTTTCCTCCCAAAATGTCAGTACTGATGAAGTTCAGAAAACTCATTCTTCCTCTGAAAGCCTCTGATGGTCTCCTCCCACAAATGTATGATCAATACTAGGCTGAATACTCTAGAGTAAAGCCCTGCAGTCTCCAGAACTTTTTCCACGCACCTTTCTTTTTTGTCCAACACTGAAAATTATTTCTACCTGTTCTACTGGACTCAGTTCTATGTTTGTAATTAAGGAAACCTATTAGGCCCTGGTGGGTTTCTCATTCCTTATCATCATGCAATAGGGAGGTAATCAAGGTTTCACCTGGTTTATTTCCTACGTCTCAGGGATCCTGGCTCTTCATTGCTTGAGGCCAACGGCTTGGAAACCATTGTTTCCGGTATTTCATAGGGAATGGTGGTCTAGGAATGGGGTATCCCAGACCAAGGCAAGAGGATCAGAAGTTCGACATTAGCCTGGGCTGTCTTTCATTTCTAAGTTTTGTTTGAGTTTTGCCTTTGAAGCACAAGCATTAGAGTTTAATTCTCTGTCTGAACTGTGAACTTAATCTCTACTTATGCTTGAATTTAGTACTGCCCCAAAAGTCAACATAATATGATTTTATTTTTGTACTTTATTTTCTCAGTTCTTTGATTCAAAAATTGACCATAGGAAGCAAAATTTCCTATAAAATGTGCAAAAGCAATTGATTTTCTCTGCTGATCAATTGATATTAATCTTACTATTCAATAACAGAAACACTTTCACACTTGTGCAGTATGCAAAGCTCTATTTACTGTTCATCAATGTAACTGATAATTTATAAATACTAAATTATCAGGAAAATATGAGTTATGAGTAATGAAATATGAAATTTTATTGGTATTGTGTATGAACATCTTAATTTAAATCATTAACCAGATATAAATTAGTATTTCTCTGACGTCTACCTCTTCTTTTAGCTAAGTTTTCAAACTATAAGAAAACTAGAACAACCTATGTAGAATGATATATAACATTCAAAAAATTGTAATTCTATAGAAAAAAGATAGGAATAGAAGCATGAGTGAGATTAACCAACAAATTATTTAATCTTTTGGATTTGCCTATTTATTTTTATTTTGGCTTATAAAATTTTAGAACTACAATCATTTTACAAACGTTTGTTATAGGCCCAAAACACTGTACTCATTGGCATCATGGGTTATAAAGATAAACTCCACTTAAAATAAAATTAGTTTTCCTTTTCTTTTTCTCCTGATTTATTTAGAGTCAGTATTTCAATATATAGCCCCAAGCCCACATTTAATTCTGCATTTCTTACTTTAGCCTCCCAAGTGCTAGAATTAGACAAGTGTGCTACCATGCCTGGCTCAAAACTCAGGTTATTTTTTTTGGTAGAGGAGAGGTACCAGTGGTTGAACTTAAGGTAATCCTCTTTTTAGGCAGCTGCTTTGCCACTTCACCCGCTCCTCCAGTCCTTTTAGCTTTAGCTTATCTTCAGAGAGCATCTCTCCCTTTGGTGCAGGTTGACTTTGAGTCCAAATCTTCCTACCTCTACTTCCTGAGTAGTTGGGATAATAAGGTTACACACCACATCTTGCCTGAGGTTACTTTTTAAAGGCCCAAGTTAAAAAAAAATTCTTTGCAAGTAGGAACATATAACAATGAAATAATGTTCAGTTTCCTGGCCTCGTTTTTTAAATATATTTAGATAATGGATTCAACATATATGATTTGATCACCCTATGTTAATTTCAGTAAGTCAGGAACTTGCTGCACATTAATTTATTCAGGCAAATACTTCAACCTATAAAGGCCCTCTGCTTCTGATAGAGGTAGATCTTGATCACTCTATTGTAAACTGAAATAGATTGAGTGCACCAAACCTAGTATATATTATAGCTTAACAACATGGTGCATCATTCATTACTGCTTCTTTACCTTTGTGGGTGTGTGACTGGTTTGAAGTTGAAGTTCCTGGCCAGTGTACCAGAAAACTTTGTACATGTGTCACTAGCTCAAGAAAAGATGGTGACTCAAAATTCAAAATACAGTTGCTACTGGATGTGTACTGCTTTTGCACCATGGTGTAGTTAAAAAGAATCAAGGTGAAACATACTGTATCACAACTGTTGGTGTTGAGAAAATAACTAAATAACCAAGGAAGACAATTGGCTTTAAGAATAGCTATGATTATCCTAGGAGTACTCATGGTTAGCACTGGAGCTGCTTTTCAAGAAGGTAATAAATAGTAATTGATTCAGACTGATATTGTGCCAGTTCAGTTGGGGTCATCTTTTGTTCTGATAGCTTTCTTTGGTTTTCAAAGGCACTGCCTACTGATGGAGCTCCTGTCCTGTCCATAGAGTTCTTATGCATTGTGTGCTCTAGTCCATAGTCCGTGTAGAGGGCTGAGTAGACACCGTAGTCACCTTCCAGGTGCTTCAACTTAACTCTTGTATTTTTTGACCTTCTCTTCCTTATCTTTGAGTAGAGCAGATAACACAGAAAATGGCCCTTTGAAGGCATAGGAAGCTTACTGATTCCCTCATTACCGTATCAGTGGTTGCAAGCATTACAGTGCGACTGCATTCATTCCTTAAAAGTAGAATGGCAGATACAAATGACTTTTCGTTGTCTTGGCTCTCTAAGATCAAATTGCCTCTCCCTTAGATAGTGTGTTTGAATATGATATGGATTTATCATGGCATTTTAGAAATGGCATCAAACAGAGATTTGGTGCTAAAGATGAATTATAAAGTTCAAGGCAATCTAAAATTCTAATTCTGGGCTGTGGGTGTGGCTTGAGAGCCTCAGCACTCCCTGCAAAAGCACAATGCCAAAGAAAAATAACACCAACAAAACAACTGAACAAAAAGCCCAAAATTAGTATTTTATTTCTAATTATTAAAAGTTAATTAATGTTGATTTATTACACTGTGGTAACATTGTCACAAAGTTGTATCATTAATTGTGATAACACACTCCATATTAATATATTAAAGAAGTTCAGGATTACCTGATCTGTAAGGGTACAAATTTTTATCATAAAAATTATATAATAAAGAGATTTATTTCTATATTTAAATGTAAATTACTCTGCATACCAAAGTACTTTGGGGTATGGTTTTCTGAGCCACATTATTAACTAAACTTCTTTTAAAATAGTCATCAGCTTAGGGCAGGAAATGAAAGTTCTATAACCATTTCGAATCCCAAATCTCCATTACTGAAGATGCTTGAATTATCTTTTTGTCATCAATTAAAAGGCTTTTGGATGATCATTTACTTTTGAAAGTCTATATGGTTTTTCCTCCAAAAGGGATCAAGACAATTTTAGAAACAAAATTTTTATTGAAACTAGAAATTGCAACCATTTAGTCTAAGATAATTAAAGCCAATTAATGTTTGTACTTTACAATTCTGGAACCAGGCAGACTTCATTCCATAAAATTAAATTCGCTTTCCAATAGTCTATACAGAGGGTTTTTTAATTTAAATTTTATTGTAAAGGTGATGTACAGAGGAGTTACAATTACATATGTCAGGTAATGAGTAGATTTCTTTATGAACGTTTCTTTTTTTGAACATTTTCTCCCACTTTTTCCCCTCTTGACTCTCCTTCCCCCCAAGTTATAAAGTTCGGTTCCAACATACTGTCTAGTGAGCATCATTGCTAATTGGTTCACCCTTTGTCCCGCCATTTCTGTAATTCCCCTTTCCCTTCCTGATAAACTTATATACAAGACAAAGAATTCAGAAATCAAAAACAGTAACAAAGGGAATAAATCAAAATGAAAGGAAAAAGTATAAGAAGTACAAAAACTACAATTAAAAAACCTCATTTCCATTTCTTGGAGTTCTTTTTGATAAACATCATTTTATATAGTTATACGTTCATAGTTATTGAGCCATTGTGATCCTTTCCTAAGAATATTCTCCTTTGTTCTCAATGAGCGAATGCTTAGAGTGCTGTTAATTATTCACGTCCACATATAATTGTCTTTTACTGTCTGTTGGAGTAACTGGTAAATTTATAGTCATATTCTATTTATTACTAATGAGAAAAATCATGCAACCTGTTTCTTTGGGTCTGGCTTACTTTGCTTAATGTATTTTTTCCAAGTCTTTCCCTTTAATTACAAATGGGGCAATGTCATTCTTTCTGATGGAGCATAGAATTCCATTGTGCATATCTATATCTATATCTCTATATATGTGATATATATGTATATATATATATATATATATCATATTTATTTTGTTGATCCATTCATCCACTGAGGGCCATCTGAGTTGATTCCAGGTTTTTTATTCTTACTTTAGAAGTTACTTGCCTTGTGAGGTGAGAAAAGAGAGACATAGCAACAGAAAAACAATTGATTAGTTAATAACAGGTTGCTGGTTTTGTTGGTTTTGTTTTGTTTAACTTCATGTCAATGCTGGGGTTTGAATCTCAAGCCTGACACTTTTGCTTAGCTTTTTTCCACTCAAGACTGGAACTCTACTACGTGAGCCTTGCCTACATTCCAGCTTTTTGCCAGTTAGTTGGAAATAAATTTCTTAGATTTCACTGCCTGGGCTGGTTTTGAACCAGGATCCCCAGATCTCAACCTTCTGAGTAGTTAGGATCATAGGTGTGAGATATCAACATCTTGAAGGGTTTTTTTTTTTTTAAATGATGATTAAAACAAGAAGACTACCATTATCATGTTGACTGAAAGTGGCTCATAAACTCTGTCTGAGATAGTAAAGATCATCAGATAACAACAGGTTGGTGATGTGGGGCCTGTATGGACTCCATTTTTATTTTTATTTTGCTCTAAGGAAACTAGTCAAAATAATGGCCCCTTGTAATTTTTATTTAGCAGCTCTATTGGAAAGAATGGCTTGGAGGGGAGAAGTCTTTTATTCACTCTTTATCCCTCAGCATCTGAATAGACCCTAATGCATAGTGGCCAGTCAGTAAATACTTGTCTAAAGTAACTTTTGTCTGTTGCAATGAAAAGGAAGTAGTGGTTTATTGTTTTAATCCCATTGTTTCTATATCCATATCTTAAATGATTTATCATCTTAAACTAAAAGCAATGCTATAATCAACAATCCAAGTATTATTAAGACCTATTAGAAGAATTTGTAGGAGAGTAATGGAGAAATGAATCAGAAGAGGACAATGAGCAATATAAGTTGTTTTATAATGATTAAAAAGGGAAATGGAGAAATGAATCAGAAGAGGACGATGAACAATATAAGTTGTTTTATAATGATTAAAAAGGGAAATGGAGACAAAGAGACATAAAGGTACTCACATATTAGCAACTCATTTGGAGAGCTTAACTCCATTCAAACTGCATGTGAGGAGACCCTTGTAGTTTGGTTGAAGAGGTAGCGTAGAAAAACAATCTAAGCCTCTCTAAACAAAGCTCTGGCATTCTGTAATCATTCTAGCCCAGAGAGTTTTGCCACTCTTTTTTTCTTTTGTTTTGTAGTTGGATAGAAGGTGAAAGCTCTTAAATGACAGGTTTAGGAGTTGTTGTACTAAGTGGAAAGAATCAAGACTTGTTGACAACTGTGATGTAAGCTGAGTCAACAAGAGAGAATCAGATCAGCTACGAGATTCCAAGCTGGAAGCACATGAAACAACCCTGTGGTGTGTCTGTTGGTAGCGAATGAAGAAGAGAGGGTGAGCGTCCTTTCAGCAGAGGGACTCAACATGGAAGAAAACATCTAAATGGAAATCACAGCCCTAAGAATGTGGAACCAAAGAGGAGACCGGGGGCTTGCCGGAAATCATGTATATCTCATCGATTATGGAATCACTCAAATAAAAACTAAATTTAGGACAGTAGAATTGGGGGTGGGTTGGAGGCTGAAGACAAAGCCTTCCCAGACTTTCAGATTCAAAAAAAAGGACAAAATGAGAGAGAATAAAGACAACACAGGATCATTTTGAACGCTGATTAGCCCTGGGCATTTCTTCTCCCTCTTCTAGGCTGCAGCTCTTGTTCAGCAGAACCTTTCTCCTCGCCCTTTCCACTGTCGGTTCAGCAAAATTTTTTTTGGAAAAAAAAAAAAAGCGAGTTGCTAAGCAAACAAATACGATTTGGCTTTCTTCTTCTAACTTATTCTTGCTAAGGGCAGTGGCAGAAAACTACTCCCATCAAATTAGCCACTTGAATTGCCTTAAATATCAGTAGCACTGATTAAGTTCATTTACTAGAGAGGAAAATGCATTTCAAGGAGCAGGGTATATGAGAAGGAGACCAATTCTTTCCACAGTTCAAGACTTTCAGGTCCTTAAGACATTAAAATTGCCCTCTGACGGAAACTAATAAACTTTTCCATGCATTTGATGAAGTTTCAGCTGGAAGAAGCCTCCACTTTCTTCCTGCTCTTCAAATAAAATTGAAAAATAAATAATAATTCAAGTTTTAGTAAGGAAAAAAAGTAATTGGTGTGTGCACAAAGAAAACACTACCAGAAAGAACGTTTCCATTGTGGAAAATACAATGTGATTGAGGCCAATGTTGAGCTGGCTTCTGTAGTAAAATTTGAGCTTTAGGCTAATATTTTTTTTTCATTTTAAAAAAATGGAGACAGTAATTTAAACAAATCCTTGTAGCTCTCATTGGCAGTATATTTTACAGTGATCTTACAAATACTAAATTCTTATTGAAAGAAAAAGAGTCCCAGATAGGCAAAACTGTTGCATTTCACCCCCCTCTCTCCATCCTTCAGACCCAGAAGGATAGAGCACAGTCAGTTTACAGATGCATATTATGCTGACATCATGCCAACCTTTTATCTTTACAGAGAGGCCAGTGAGACTTGAACTCTGAGCATAATTTGTAACAAGCAGGACTGATGTGCGCAGAGAAGGAATGAAGTATGGATGTGAAAGAACGTAGGCCTTACTGCTCCCTGACCAAGAGCAGACGAGAGAAAGAACGGCGCTATACAAATTCTTCAGCAGACAATGACGAGTGTAGGGTCCCTACGCAGAAGTCTTATAGTTCCAGTGAAACCCTGAAAGCTTTTGATCACGATTCCTCGAGGCTGCTCTATGGAAACAGAGTAAAGGATTTGGTTCACAGAGAAGCAGACGAGTATTCTAGACAAGGTAGGTAACTGTTCTAGTAAAACAAGGCATGCCCAAATGTTGATAACTTGCAGTTGTCACGGCTCCCTCTCCCCACCCCTCCCCTGTCCTGCCAGAAATTCTGGCAGGATTATTTGCCAATTTTGATGTCCTACTCTTGTTCCCAATTTAGAGAATTAAATGCTCACACGGTATTCCAGTTGAGAGGTTAGAAAGCCATGTGTGGCACATTGGCCCCCCCCAGACATGAACACTGGCACAATGTCGAAAGTAATCCCACAGCTCCATGTTTATAGGTGAGGTTTACAGTTCACACACATATCCATGCATTGTGAACATAAGCCTGCACACCAGTCTCCAGGGTTTCCTCTCAGTTGGATACAGACATTGCTTTCACAGTTAGAACTGATCCAAGGGAACAAGGCCATGGTAGAGGACGGTCACCTGTCCCAAGAATGATGATCCTCGATTATCTCATAATCCAATCAGCCCAGTTCTGCATAGGTACCCATGTTATATAAGATCCTGACACCAAAAGGTTCTGTTTTATTACTCCCGGGCAACCTAGCACTTTTAAATGACACCATAAAAGATCTTACTTTCCTGTAATATACTCTATTATAGCTTGGTCATTTGCATAGGTTTGTTGAACATTTTACATTCCCTTTTCTGCCAGCATAGCCTACCAGTAGAATAAAGACTTCTGTGACTTTATTTCATAATGCTAAACTGAACAATTTTCACATGTAAGACAGTAGTCTGAGGCATACAGAGTTATATTTCATCTAATACAGTCTTAAAGTAAAAATAAAACCCTCTTACATTTTGTTTTGAGTATTACAACTTACATAGCACTTCCTGCCCCTTAGCCAATTAATCCAGAAGTGAGAAAAAATAACTTAAGCATCAATAATAAAGAATATATTCATTCTTTCCTAATGAACTCGCAAATCATGTGGCTCAGAGTTTGATATGCGGAAGGAAGGAACAAATTTGAGGATAGGTGATAGGAGGCAGGTTGTTTAGAAGTCTGAAAATATCCTATGATTCTTTGCCCCACTGCATTGTAGAAACGGCCCTCCTAACTAGATTGAGATGGTATTTACTCACCCAAACCAGTTTGCATCTAAGAAAGTTCATTTGATTTTCTAAAAAGAGATTTTTTCCCCCTTTAAAGCCCACCAGCAAATCATAAGAAAGGACAATAGCTTAGAGCTGGCAATTCATTGTGTAAGGGGAGCAATAGAAAAATTTTTTTAAAAAATGAAGTATGAACACTCACTCTGCATTTGATTTTTCCTTCTCGTATCATCTGTACGGCTGAAATGAATGATCCATGAACACGTTTGTCACCAGTTAAAAAGAAAACAGTGGGTATAGTGTAGACATGTGTGCGGTCAGACCTCAAGTACAATGCTTTGCTCTTTGAAACAAACCTCACTGTTGCATGCCCTGTGTGTGTGTGGGGGGGGCAGCGGGGGATCCCCACGTGGTGGGGAAAAATAGCAGCACATGTGGCAGATGCTATAGAGGCTCATCCCCACCCCAAGCAAGCATTTCATTTTGGCAGAGCAGAGGATGCTTCAAGAAGGTTAAAAATAGCACTCTGAAATTTTCACCTCCTAGGCAGCGTTAATCCAGCGCAGACGGCTGTTGACGACATTGGCAGCACCATCTGTGGAGAAACCCCGGAACCCAAGCTCTTAGGGAACCAAATAGTACTAGTATTCAGCTCCTCCTCCTGAGGCAGGGACTGGCTAAGTAAAGGGACAAAGGAAAGAGAAAGTGAGCCAGGCAGCAGATGGAGACCTCTTGTTAAGAACTGAATGGAGTAGTGAGAAGTAGTTTAGGGCAGAGGGGAAAGCAAGGCAGGCGTTCAGGGTTTGATGATGCTGTGATTCACTTGACAGACGTGTTCCTCAATCACAATTTATGAAGAGTATCAGGGGAACCTATCACTTTTTTCTAGCAAACCTGTACCGATGCCTTTCTATATACCATGTACTTAAGCAGCTTGTATGAGATAGGTCTCCATATTTGCTTTCTTTCATGGAGATATTTAGGGTTTGGTGAGCCCATGGCTGGTGCACAACCACCACCTGGAACTTGAACCTAGGCCAGTCAGTCTTTCTCTACTAGTCAGGCTTTGTATCTGTGCAGTTGCCAAAGCTAAACACAGGCAATTCAGTGTAATAATTGCCCCCTTGGCTTACAGGAGTTGATTTTCTTCCATTCTGTGTTAAAATGGTGATGGTGTGAATCGAGAAAAGTGAGCAAGCAGAACATGTTTGAAGGAAGTAAAGCGGGTCTGATTGTAATGGGGTGGGTGAGGGTGAGGGAAACATTGCAAATGGTTTTCCTTCCTTGTGTTTGGATCTGGGGAGTGTTCGTAGCAGGAAGGGTAGGTGTAGGAGAGAATGAGCAACGCAAGTCTGCCGTCAGATTATGTTTTCCTTGAGCAAGCATAATGAAAAAGTCTTTCCAGACTTTCATTTTCTTTGAACCCGACAAATGTCAATTTTTCCTCACTGACTGTTATGCTGTGGGATTAATTATTTAATTGACAAAATGTGCTTCCTGCCACAGCTCCTGACATCATACACATAATAAAGATGAAATATTAGAAATATTAATAGTAGCCAGAAATCTTTGAAACAATTCCAAAGAATCATGCTAATTTAGCTTGTTCAGAGAGTTTTATACCTTGAATGACATAGAAAATGTTGCTTTCGCTGGAAGAAAGGCTAAGAGAACTCTAGTAGTGCAATTACATAGAGAATCAAAAGGGAGAACGAGGTGTTGGTTTTGTTTTTATTTTTGTCAACCAATTTTATGGCCTATCATCAAACTTGATTTTAGTCATTTTGTATGGCTTCACTGACTGGCAGGTAACTATCATTAATTACATGTTGTATTTAGACACTAAAAAGCTAGGGTTATTTCGTTTTCGGTGGTGCATAATGTGATTGGATCTCTCATAGGTGTCCTCTCTCCCAATTTAAATTTCTTCTTGGGGTTTGCTGGTGATGGAAATAGTTGCTCTTTCAACAGCTGTAGAGAGCTCTGAGTAGGTGTGATGGGGTTTGGGTAACAATAGCATGTTTTACATTCTTGGATACTATTTACTTTGTTTCATCCTTGAAAGCAATTGATGCCATCATGTCTGAAATACACTTCCCCATGCAACAGCTACATAAGATCACCTGGCAGTTTTTGAGAAAGGATACAAAGGAAAGATCTGCTACCCCCACATTCACCTCTGCTGCAGTTCTCTGTACTATGTTTGGTGCCTGAAGTATGCTTCTCAAAATCCAACAAGGAATTTTGGCCTTAAGGGGGAATTTAAAGATGTAATGCCTGCAACTAAGAATATTTTCAAGCTGAGCACCAGGGGCTCACGCCTGTAATCCTAGCTACTCAGGAGGCTGAGATCTGAGGATCGCAGTTCAAAGCCAGCCCAGGCAGGAAAGTCCGTGAGCCTCTTATCTCCAATAAACCACTAGAAAAACCAGAAGTGGTGCTGTGGCTCAAGTGGTAGAGCATTTGCCTTGAGCTGAAGAGCTGAAGGATAGCGCCCAAGTCCAGAGTTCAAGCCCCACAACCAACAAAGAAAAAAAAAGAATAGTTTCATTCCTTTGAACCATAAGTACAAGGATAATAAAAATAAAATAAAATAGTCACCTTTGAGGCAGTCCTTATCCAATGTACTGAAGAGTAATCTGGTGCTGAGGTTGTGAACTGCAGAATTTTTAAATGAAAAGATTACCATCTAATTTTTATTTCTATAATTGACATGGAGAAGAAGGTTATTGTTTTTTCATTTGAAAGCCAGCATCCTATCTGTTTTTACATAAGTAAGATCAAGAGAGAAGATTTATTTGCAAAGATGCAAAGGGATGGAGGAAGGCAGATTGACAGACTGGTTGCCAAATGTGACTCATGCCATCTTCCCTTGGAGTGTGGTTCCACCCACAGAAGCCCGTCTTTTGGGAACTTGCCTTCTCGCAGGTCTGGGCAGATCCCACAGACATTGTTTATTCTCATTCTCTCATACATAATTGAATCAGGATCAGTTGGGATGCAGTTTAGGGGATTCTGGGGAAAGGGGATGAAGACCTTCCTAGTGGGCTGCATCCTGAGTCCTAGTCTTTTTGTGTGTGTGTGTCATATGGGAAATCCAAAAGAGGACCTCAAGCATGCTAGGTAAGCAATGTGCCACTAAGCTACATCCCCAGCCCTAGTCCACTGTTTATGCTATATCCTAGATACAAACTAGTCACTTATCAAAAAGAAAGAGAGAGAGAAAGAGAGAGAGAGAGAGAGAGAGAGAGAGAGAGAGAGAGAGAGAGAGAGAGAGAGAGAGAGAGAGAGAGAGAGAAAGGAAAGAAAGAAGGAAGGAAGGAAGGAAGGAAGGAAGGAAGGAAGGAAGGAAGGAGAAGACAGAGAGAAGGGGGGTGATTACAAGAGTGTGAACTGTCCTATAAATATATACCCAGGGTTCTGGCATGGTTAGTAGCCTGAATGATACTTCATCCCTCACTTCTCTCGGTTGATTCTTTCCATCATCTGAGCAGTGATTAAGGATGCAAAAGCAAGGATGCAAATGAAATCTGGAAGCTATTAGAGTCCTGATGGACCTAGTTGAAGCAGGTACTTGTTCCTTTAGGGTAAATGAGAGCTCCAAATGAGGTAAAGATCACAAAGAATGCTATGACTTGGTGCTTCCAAAGAGAGCCTGGGCTGGCCTACCTCTCTCAAGGGCCATACCTAAGTGAAATCACTTCCCAGGGCAGCTGGCTTGCTTTACCCTTCAGAAACTGGAGAAACCTAAATGAATATGTTCATCCACTCTTAATATTAGGAGAATGCCTTACTTGGGAAGCAGGGAGTGGAAAGGCTTATCCTTGAATTCATTCAGAATTTCCCACTATCTTTGAATAAAAGGAAACAGTGTACTTAATGTCACCTAGCAAGCAGGAAGTGTGATAGAATGAAAAATGTTCAGGAAGCACATAATGGAAACATGCAATGGAGATAAGAAAGAATGTATGACTCAAACCAAAATACGGTATTTCTATAAGAGCCATTACAGAAACCCAAGAACAACAACAAAGCCAATAAAGCCACCAGTAAGCCAACAATGCCAATCAATCACTAGAAAAAAAGCCATAATTTACACCCTAAAAAATAAAATAGGTTGGAAGGTGTAGCTCAGTGACAGAGCACATGCTTAACATTTTCACGGTGATGAATTTAGTCTCCAGTGTCAAAATACAAGTATTTAGACAGACAAGATTTGCTAAAGAAGAAGGGTAAACATAGTTGAAATCCAAACCAATGGTTCTGAATAAATAGCCCAAACAGAAAACAAAACAAAACTCAGGTGACACACACACACACACACACACACACACACACACACACACACACACACACACACACACACACACACACACACACACACACACACACACACACACACACACACACACACACACACACACACACACACACACACCATTAAGCACATCCTAGAAAAATTGTTTAACTTTCAAGATAAACGTATTTTACAAGATTGTACAGAAGGAAAAAAACAAGTTAATTTCCTTATTACTGACAAAGAAAAATAAGACCAGTAATGATTTTTCTCATCAGCAACAGTGGAGGTCTAAGGACAGTGCTTGAAGACTCCCAAGAACCCCCACCTGGGGCTGTGGAGAGCACATTGTAGGAAAGGAGAAATGTCTTTTCTTATCTGCCAGGAAGACTCATGACTGAGGCTCTGAGGACAAAAAGACCCGTGAACAAAACAGAGCATACAAATGTATTAACATTTTACCTTCCTACCCAAAGAAGCAGATATGTGTGTATACTTTTGTAGTCCTAAAGGGGAAAGGACAGGTAGAATATGATTTGATGATAATGTAGCGGCAAATGAACTTTCTCTTTTGACTTTCTCTTTCTCTCTTGAAGTTTTAATAAGTTGAATCTATAATACAAACTGACAACAAACACATCATCATACAAGCTTATTAACATATAGTCCTATGAGAGCCATGCAAAGTATGGAACTTGAAGAGCCAGATGGTTAAAGCTTAAGTAGCATTGTAGACTGCAGAGAAAAGTCTGGGCTTGGAGTTTCTGGGGGAAGGTGGTGAAAGGCTTTGGAAGAAAGGAAAGAAGTGTACAGAGAACAAAGACCATTTTCTATGCAAATAAGGTCCCTCAAGCAACCATCCTCTAAGAATAGATGGTTGCTTGTGTCTGTCTCTCTGGAGGAAATGTCAGCTCTTAGGTCTGAAACCTTCCCATAAATTAATGTTATCTATTTAGGGAGATACTGCGTAGAGATCCAGGACAATTCTATTTCTTCTGCAGCAAATTACTTTAGTCAGGTAATCTAACCCTGTAAGGCCCATATATTCAAATTGTCTTCTGCATTCTTGTATCTTCAGGAGGAAAAAAAAAAGGATGTTTTTTTTTTCCTCCAGGAATAGGAAAGGAGTAAGTTTCTAATGAGGATCTTATAACTTGCTTTTGGGGAGAATATCTGAGAGTAACCGTTCTAGGTTTTATGTACTGCTTCAAGGGAAAGGTGAGAGGGAAAGGAGAGAGGAGGAAAGAATCTGTTCTTGTTGTTTTATCAAAGGCCAAGTTGATGTGTTGGGTCTGAACCCATCAAGATCATTCATCTCCCAAAAAAATTATGTGTGTGTGTGTGTGTGTGTGTGTGTGTGTGTGTGTGTGTGTGTGTGTTGCAAATATTCAGTGATTATCTTAAGAATATATGCCACAGTATTCAGGGAGGAATATCAACAGTGAGAATTGTGATATAGGAAAAGAAGAAGAAAAGCGCAATCAGCTTTGTGGTAGTATAGTTAAATCATCAATGGTGATGGTAGACCAATTGGAAATGGGTAAGGAACATACTGAAAAAAAATATAATAAGTGCTGGACCTAAAAGTAAAATCTAATAAATAGTTGGGGGGCAAGTGGTAGACAGAGTTTAAGGCGGTTTAACATCTCATCTCTTCTGAAAAGGAAGAGAAAGGAAAACAGGAAATAGAGCTTTTGCTTTGGTAAAGGGATATTATTGCTATCTTGCACTCATATAATAATGAAAAACATGTATTTGAATATGAATGTGGGGAGAGGGAAGGTAATCATTAGTGGAATGAAAAAGGCACAGTGGACCTACTTAATTAGCAGAGGGAAAGGCAGTGACTAGCAATCTGACCAAATTAGCGAAAACAGCTCCCAGGAAAAAAGAGGAAACCAGGAAAATCATGAATAATCATAAAACAAGATGGAAGGAATCAAATCTTTACAAACATACTGCATGAAATGTAAATGTATTGAATTTTGACATAAACTGTCCAATTGGTTCATAAATGCTATTAGTATTAATCAGGAACACATGCAAAAATGATACAAAAAATTAGTTGAAAATAAAAAAATGCCTGGTAAATGTAAAGAAAAAGAAAAGAAAAGATATTATTATTTTTATTATTATTATTATGAAAGGTAGAATTTATTTTAAATAGAGCTTGGAGATAGCTCAGTGATAGAGCTTTATGTAGTGTTTTTCAGGCTCTGGGCTTGAGCTCCAGCCCTACAAAACAAGTAAACAAACCCAAATAATCTATAAGCAGAATAAAGAGAACCCTTAAGAACATGACAGACGAGACACTGTACAGAGAACGGACACTACCAAAACAACCCAGTAGCTAACTTTCTAAAGCAGGAACTATTAGAAAAAGGAAAGGTCATAAAAGTCCATTTTTAGTGTGATATTTTGTTTCATTCTCTTCAGAATTAGACTGACCTAAAAGGTTAAAAGTAAGAGAGCAATTACATAATAATAATAATAATTAAAAATTAATAATGATCGTAGTAGTTGTAGTACCAAAGATGAGATTTAAAAAAACTCACTTCTGCCCAAGGATGATTATGACCCTTGGGAATGATATGAAATAATGAATATAAAATAATGAATATAAAATTCTCCTTCCGAAATTTATGGCCAATAGTGAAAGCTGTACTCATAGGAAAATGATGTACTGTTATGGAATCCATGTAAAGAATACATACCAACAAAGAAGTTTACTAAAAATCTGAAGAAGTGAATATCCTAAATAAATCAAGCCAAAACAAATTAATATCAAAACTAGAGGTCATTTGAAATAACTATTCAAACGGTAGAGAATGAACTGTGAAATAAAATAAGTGAGTGCACGAGGCCCTGAGTTCAAGCCCCAGTACCAGGATCAAAAATGCAAACAAAAAAAAATAGAGCTAATACTTTAAAAAGATTAGCAACGTGCAGGACCCTTGTCATGATCCTGGTTAAGCAACTATTAGAACAAGAACAAGGAGAGAGGCTAAAAAGACTAACAGTTAGACGAGACTATTCTGATCTGTGAATTTGAAAAACATAAAGGATTTTTTATTTATCAGAAAGTATGATTAGCCCACTTATTTTAGAACATGTATAAAATTTGGCAAAACCAGTTATATCATAAGAGGTTAGACAGGTAGTTGACAAGTGCCATTAAATATGTGAGTAAGAATTTTAAACAATTTTTGTATAAGAATTCAGCACTGTATAAAAAGAATTATATGCTAAGCCAATTTAGTAACCAAGTATTTACTAATCCTTGCTGGTATCATGCAAGGATTTTTTACTATTAGGAAATCTACTAACCTAATTAGGTTAATAAATCAAAATAGGAAAACTTATCAATAGATGAGCAGCGTATTTAAGGTAAGATTTAGAAACAATTCTCCATTTTAAAAAAAGCTCACTAAGTAAAAAAAAAGAAAGAAAAATTAGAATAGTTATATTTAAAATGATTATTTAAAATTTTAAATGGCATTCTTAACTGGTAAGACACTAGAGCTTTTCCATTAAAATCAGGAACCTAAGAATGGGACTCCTAATATCACAGTTATTATTGAAGGTTGCTTAAATAGTTAGTTTAGTAATTACAATAAGAGAAAAAATAAGTAATTGATATCTATTTTGAGAAAAGTGAAAATCGGATCTTTGGTTCAATACATGGTAAGTTAAGATTATGCCAGGTGTTTCTAGAACTAAACGAATAGAACTGGAAGTGAATTCAGTACCTGAGAGAACACAAGATTAATAGATAGATGACAAAGTTAATGTAGCATGTGAGTGAAGACTGCAGGTTCTGGATCCGCATGACTTGTGTTGTGATCCCAGCTTTGCTAGTCATTAGCTGAGTGGCAGGTTATCTAGTCCTGGCCAAAAAACTAGCTTAGACAAACTACTGAGTTTTTCTGTTCTGCACCCCAGGCTGCTTTAGTATTTGGGATCCCTAATTTTCAGCCTCTGAAGTGCTGGGATAAAGACCAATGTCACAATATTTGACCTTTCCATTTTCCCATAGGTAGACTGAATTACATACATAAAATGAGTAAATATCTTTAAACTGCTTAGAATAGTGTTTGATATCTGTTGTGAGTTATTATTTAGCTGTCACAATATATTTTAAGCAATAATTGTCTATGTTTAGAAGTCAAAAAATATCCTATCGCAGATGCAACAAGGACTATGAAATTCTTTGGAATAAATTTTATAAGCATGACATGGGACCCAATATAAAGAGGTCAATAAAATATCACCAAATGACAAAACAAGATCGGAATGAATAGAAAGATGCAAAGACTAATACCTTGAAGATGTCAGTTCTCCAAAAACTGAACGCATACAACTCAAAGGTATTAAATAATAATCAAATGAGTTAATTTAATTAGTGTTAATTAGAGTATGAGTAAATTAGTCTGAAATTAGCAAAAAGAAAATATTTAAAAGGAACACTGTGAGGTTAAAATGGTCTTACATGATTTCCAAAATACTGTGAAACTGTAGTTACATCTATATATCATCAAATACTAACAAATAGCTCATCAGAATATACTGAAAGTTCAGAAACAGATCAGAACATATAGGAAAATTTAATATAAAACAAATTTTTTTGTTGTTGTTCGGTAGGATTTGATAACTGGTGCTGGCACAACTGGTTATCCATCTGGAAGAATAAGAAATTGGACCCATATCTCTCAGTATATTCAAAAATAAATTCAGATGGATTAAAGACAAATGTAAAAAATAAAGCACTAAGAATTCTAGAAGTTAATTTGGGAGACTGAATAGCACAGGCATGATGAACCACGAACAGCAGAAAGCGCCAAACAGTGACTTGAGCCCCTGCGTGAATTATTGTCTCAACAAATAATTCCAAAAGTAGACTGTACAGAGATCTGAAGATGCCATCCAGGACCCAGGCCCCTTCTATCTTTTTTGCTCTGCCATCCTGAGCATGTGGCTTTTGTCCTGTGGATCCCCAGGTGGCGGCTGTACTTTCATATTCCTGTGGAAATAAGAATGAACACAGGTGAGAAGGGCTATTTCTTTTCACTCCCACGAGACTTCTTCCTACAACTTTTTCTTTTCTTTTTCCAGAACTGTGTTTCATGGCCATTCTTAGCTGCAGGAGAAGAGGAAATGTATACTATTTTCGCTTTCCAGTCTCTCTAACAGAAGGCAGCAAGGAGAGAGGGGCTAGAAAAACATTCAGCCTGGTCCTAGGAATATATATGTACCCTAAGAGTAAGGACATCATTTCAATAGGAACAGAACGCTCAGAAGAAAAGATAAGCTTAACTGTTTATTTTGATTTAAAACCTTTTGTGTGTAAATTAAACTACCCAGAGACAAAATTATTGCATTAGGAATATATATATATGTATATATATATATTATATATATATATATATATATTTGCTTATTCACGAGTGGCTGGGTACTGTCCCTTAGCATTTTCGCTTAAGGCTGATGCTCTACCACTTGAGCCACAGGCCCATTTCCAGCTTTTTGGTGGCTAATTGGAGAGAAGAGTCTTATAGACCTTGCTGCCTGTGTCTGACTTGAAACTAGAATCCTCACATATCAGTCTCCAGACGAGACAGAATTGCAGACATGAGCTGTTAAGCCCAGAGGAAAATGAATTTCTAATCCATGTGACATGTATCTACTTTATAACTATAATACACTGAGTGAAAACAGAAAGACAAACAACCAAGTAGGGAAAAATGGGTGAATAGACAATTCACAAAAGAGAATTTCAAATAGCTAGTAAGCATGAGAAGGTAAATCAATTTTCCTCTGAGCCTGGAAAAGGCAACAGCTAATTCCAAGTTCTATATGCTCACTATACAACTCCTAGGCTTCATTGGCCTTCAGTTACCTCCATAGACCCTATTGACCATTGCACATATCCAATTAATCATTAGTAATTTGCTTTCAAGTTTCTCCCCATTATGGTGAGCAGAAAATTGGCCCTGGAATCTCCTGTCTGGGTAGAATTGGGTGCACCTATTTTAAAAGAGATAGCCCCAGCCCCTGAGTGTTATTGATACAGTTCTTCAGATATGAATAATGATTGCCCTGTGTGCTCCATGCTGGTATCCTGCATGTGGTTTTCCTAGAAAAACATGCTGACCCTTATCAATACTCCTAAAGTGAGGACTTTCTGTAGAATTGTGACCTTTGGGTATATAAATAACAAAAAGAGGCAACGCATGAATGTTTATTCAAACCTTCATTCAAAAATTCTTCTAAAAGCATGTGAAATATTACACAACAAAATATTAACCATAGAATGATAAACACTACCACTATCACCACCTGAAAGAAAGAAAGGGGGAAGAACAAAATTTTGATAAAAGTTGTCATTGGAACATGGGCCTAGGAGGGAAAGCATTCTAATTTGAAATCACCACAGGACAAAGACAGACACCCCTGTTTTGGAACTGCAACAGATTGTTGTATACATTAGGGGCTGCAGAAGCAAAGCAACTCTCCAGATTGGGTGTTGATACAGCTAGTTTATGTTCTTCTGTCCTAATGGTTGGTTGTACTTCAGGATGAGTTCTAGCATTGTTTTCATGGATGATGGTGCACCAGAAGATGATATCATGCTTTTTAGGGTGTTTTGTGGTTTTTTTTATACATAGTCTTACTATGTAGTTTAGGCCAGCCTGAACTCTGTATCTTCCTGCCTCAGCCTCCCAAGTGCTGAGATTACAAGTATATACCACTATACCCACTATTACATAGTACTTTCCACTTAGTTTCTGGTTGAAATAAACCCAAAGTCTCTGGTGCTAAAGGAAATCCTAACTCATATTACTCATACTTTATCCAGAGCCTAATTTTTTTCTATTTTGTTGGTCCTGGGACTTGAACTCAAGGTCTGGGCTCTGTCCGTGAGACTCTCTGTGTCCAAGTGCTCTACCACATAAGCCACAGCACCACTTCCAGCTTTTTCTGAATACTTTATTGAAGATAAGAGTCTCATGGGCTTTCCTACCTGGACTGGCTTGAACCGTGATCCTCAGATCTCAGCCACCATAGTAACTGGGATTATAGTCATAAACTACCTGCTCATAGTCCAGATCCTTTTTGCTTTTCCATTTCTTTCTGCTTTTGATGCCATTGTTTTCAGCTTTATCTCCTGCTCTGCTGTGCTACCTTCTTCCTACCTCTGCATAATCATAGCTTTATAATTCTCTAGTCCATTTTGTAGGTGAGAACCAGTAAGACCTAAACCTGTTAAAATGCCCACACAGTCAATAGCTGGTGAGATCCAGGGCTAGGAATACCAGAGTTGCATCAAATCATATTTTTATTCTACTTTGTCATTTTCTTGATTTCTATTTATAAACCTCCTTTAATAAAAAGCTAAACATGTTATAGAATGTCTTCACAACCTTGAAATAGACAAAAATATCTTAGAAATGCGACTAAAATGAACTAAATGTGAAAGAATAACCTCATGAATTAGACTTTATCAAAATTAAACAGAAAATTAAAAGGCAATCTACACTTTGGGAAAAATTGTGTATGTTTTGAAAGATAACTTTTATATACAATTTATAGTAAATACAGACAATATGCATTATTAATACTAAAAGATAAGCCAATTTCAAAATGAGCAAAGTATCATCTAACAGAAATGTCATATTAAAGATACATGACTCTAAGAACAAGAAAAAGTGCTAGGCATCAGTGACTCATGCCTGAAATCCAAGCTTCTCAGGAGGCTGAGATTTGAGGATCATGATTCAAAGCCAGCCTGTGTATGAAAGCCCATGACACTCTTATCGCCAATTAATTACCAGAAAACCAGAAGTAGAGCTGTGGCTCAAAGTGGTAGAGCACTAATCTTGAGCAAGAAAGCTCAAGGACAGCACCCAGATCCTGAGCTCAAGTCCCACGACTGACAACAAAATAAAAAAAAATCAAAGTGCATCATATTCATGTGTGAAAGTATCATATTGAAACCTAGTATTTTTATGACTAATATGCACTAAAAAAATCAACATAGCAACATATGAGTATAATCCCACAAGGCAGAGACTCAAGGATCATGAGTTCAAGGCCAACCCCTGCTACCTAGAGAGAACCTGTTTCAAAGTATCAAGTCATATGAAAGCAAAACCAAACAAAAGACCCCAGAATTAAATATTGGTGCTGATATGTAATATCAGTAGTACAACCACTTTCAAAACTGGCCATTCCTTTTATAAAACAATTCTTTTATTCCAGCAGTTCATCTGAAAAGTACTATTCAAAACAAATGGAAACTTATCTTCATAGGCACTTTATCCATAACAGGACCCATGGTAAAATCACCAAGTGAATGCATATAATAAAACGCAGTGGATTTGTACAATTGAACATGACTTGGCCACACTAAAAGATGCAACAGCGTGGAAAGATCTCAGAAACACTCCATTAATCAAAAAGACCCAGAGTATCAAGTCTGGGACTCCCTTTGTATAACATTCCGAGAACTGACAAAACGAATCTCCCATACAAGCAAGCAGAGCTGTGGTTGCCTGTGAGGGTGGAGATTGCCTGGTGGGCAGGCTGGAGATGTGCCAGGTCTAGTTTGGGCTTGTGGTGGATGCATTTCTTAAAACTCATGGAAGTGTCTTCTTTAGATCTGCGAATTTCACTGCCTATGAAATGTACTTCAACAAGAACATTACAACAGAAACAAAACTAGACATGTCCAAACATCTGTAGTTGAGTGTGGCAAGTAAGGGGGGGGGCTGTGTTATTCCTCTCCTCCAGCTCATCCAGGGTGAGATTCCACTCGGGGCTGTGGGTACGGTCACATGGTCTCTACTGAGCCATAACCACACTCCTCTCTTAAAAAGAGCTTCGGCTGCTGATGTGCCACAGAGGTTTTGCTGGATAAAGACGTTTGCCCCATTGTAATCACAGTGTACATGATATATCCAGTACTGTGCTGAGAGAATGAGGAGCTAGTGGCAGATCGTGGGGAACCTACTTCTCAAACAATTTCATCAAATTTCAAATTTAAACTGGCTCATTTAAGTGCTTAGAGACAGATTGCATGGGGAAGGGAAGTCATTTTTCTGCATGATATTACTAAAACACTAAGTCACTTTTTAAGTGTTTCTACATGCTGTATTTTTCCAGATAGGTCAAAAGAACTTAATTTCTCTTTCTTAAAATATAGAACACGAAGATTATAAATTGTCAAATGTTACCTCCTAGCATTGGATGAATGTAAAAATAGTATTAATAATTCCTTTGATTAAATACTAATTATGTTCCTGCACTGTTTTTACTGCTGCGTTGGAAGTGAAATGAATTACTTTTCTTGTTCTTCCTTAGTTTTATTTACCTGTATATTTTGCACTATGAAAATATATTAAACCCTCAGGCATGTTGGCAATGCTGAAAGAGGAAGAGTCAAGAGCCAAAAGGAAAATGCTTTTAATTTTCAAGACTGAAATTTGGTTTAGTCTTGGATGCCATTAGAGTGAAGAATGAGGCTAATCCCAGACTTCAAAAGAAATATGACCGTATGGTCTGACGATTCAACACTTAATACCACCATGAATTTCCAGTTAGACCCCAAATTTCTCATTTCCCCAGTGCTCCCCAAGCCTCTTGTCATCAGACAGACATGAAAGGAATCTTAACCCCTTTTCCATATTTTCTGAAATACTGCTGCTGAAAAAAAACAAAACAGTTGTATGTGTGCATGTGTCAATAGTTTTGTAAAAGCACAAAGTAAAAGCTTGAAACATTCATCAGATCTAGTAGGCTAATTACTTCAACTCCAAAGTTTATTACTTTCAAACATTAACTGCTTAAAATGATTCATTTAGAGATCAAAATGATTAATCCTTCTCAGTCACTATAAATGTCAGCGGCAGGATTAAAGGATTTAGGTGGTCATGTGTACTCAACCTTAAATTTCTGTACTAAAGACACAAGTTAAATGGCTTCAGTTTATCATTGTTTCATGTTAATGTTTTTCTCTTTAACTCCCTCTTTTAGCTCCCCTGCCTAACTGATTGTTAACTAATTTTGGCTGTTAAGTAGGCAAAGGCTTCTTTCTGTGTTGGCGGCCAACCTGCTTTGTAGATTACCTACCAGAAGGTGTGAGTAGATAGATGTAGCTTAGAGCCCTCCTTGGGACACAGTGGGGGTAATCCTTTCCCCTGCCTCGGCCTTTATTGGTCTGATGTCTTGAGCCTTCAGCTTATTGCTAAACTTGTATCTTGTTTCTTGCCAAGTTGCCAATTTTGGATCCACATTGTGAATCACTGTGGTGCTGCTTCAGTCACAATTATTAAACACCTGCTGCTTCCTGCCAAACCAGACGCATATTTATACCAGTACCTACTGCAGTCTGACTATCAGATACCAGCAGATACGTGGTTGGGCGTATTATCATCTCAGGGTCTCAGACTGTTCCGAAGGAATAATAACTATATCAAAAAAAAAGAAGCAACATTATTTTTTTAAGAAAGCTTTTGATAAAGAAACATTTTCAAATGAGTGCTCTAATTGCAAATGGTTGCTAAAATCGCCCTTTTAAATAGTTGCGTGTATAAATCCTTCTGCATACAAGCGTAAGGGACACGCTTTCTCCATAAGTCACTGGAACTCACCATCTATCTGATTTTTCTTAAACCCTGCCTTCAGCAGCCGTGTGTGCCTCTTCTGGAATCTTCACAAATCTTACCTTGACTTAAGTGCTATGCATTCTAATCCTGCTTTCCCTGCCTTCTCCCTTGTCACCCACCTCCTCGAGTTGACCTTGGAGCCAACCTCTAATTTCCATGGGGCAGAGGGGACCCTTTGAAGCTGCATCTCAGATGGCTGCAGAGGAGGCGCCCTGAAAGGACTTCCACTGGGTTTGCCTTTTAAGTAATAAATATGGCCCACAGAGGTCATCTTCTGTGTTCCTTCGGAATTGGGGGTTATCAGTGTTAGCGGCATACAAGTTCCTTCTAAAGCAAAAGCAAAGCATAATAAATTTATTAACAGAGATGTTACATAATAAAGGGGCCTTTTAGAAGTGAAAAATCCAAAGACCTAGGGAAACTTGCCTGTTCTAGTTTGGAAACTGGACAGACATGTAGAAATGTAAGTAGACACATTATGTAGACACAGATTATATATATATAATAGAAAGTATATATATTCTCTATATTATTAAAAATACATAAAATATACAGAGAGGACCTTTCTTCCTTTGTCTCATTTGACTGTTTTTATTTTTCAAAATTGGCAGAAGGCTTCCCGCTAAATGTCAAGTACATCATATATATACATATATATATATACTTATATATGTATATATATGGCTAAATTATATGTAATTCTTCCCATAGCACTAGAATATGTGATGGCTACTTCTTTTAAAAAAAATATTGTAAAGGTGATGTACAAAGGGGTTATATTTAGGTAAGGAAGGTAATGAGTACATTTCCTTTTTGAGCAGTATTACCTCCTCCTTCATTTCTTCCTTTTTCACCCCTCCCCATCCTCCCACCAAGTTGTAAAGTTCATTTTCAACATAGTGTCTAGTGAGTATCATTTGCATTGGTTCGCCCTTTGTCCCTCTGCTTCTGTGATTCCCCTTCCCTCCCCCAAGTCAGATAAACCTTGTAAAAGACAAAGGGTACCGAAATAAAAAAACAGTAACATCAGGGAATAAACCAAAAGGAAAGGGGGGGGGACAACTGTAAATAGCACATACACACACACACACACACACACACACACACACACACACACACACACACACACACACACCTTTTCTTTTCCTTTCTTGGAGTTCATTTCGATAAGCATCATTTCCTATGCACATAGCTATTGAGCTCTTGTGGTGAGAGCACCTACTTTCTGTAAGCCTTTTTGGGAAAAGGAATTCTGGTTTTTATGACTCACTTCAGGGAAAGAGAACAGGGGAAAGGCAGAGAGACTTCTGAGGATTTTTCCCATTCTTTTTCAGTTCAAAATATTCAGCATATCAAAGTGTTATACTTTGGGGAGGGGTTCCTTTTCTTTACTGAACTTCACTATCAATATGATCAATATGTGCTTTGGGGAGTTTTGTTGGGATCTCATATTCTCGTTCTTTTTTGTTTTTTCTTGGTCAGTTGTGGGGCTTGAATTCTGGGCCTGGGCACTGACCCTCAGCTCTTCAGCTCAAGGCTAACACTCTACCACTTGAGCACAGTGCTATTTCTGGTTTTCTGGTGGTTTATTGGAGATAAGAGTCTCACAGTCTTTCCTTCCTGGGGCTGGCTTTGTTGTTCAGCTTTTTCACTCAAGGTTGTTGCTCTACCACTGGAGCCACATCTCCACTTACAATTTTTTTAAGGTTAATTGGGAATAAATATCTCAGAGATTTGTCTAGCCAGGTTGACTTTGAGCCAAGGGTCTCATATCTCATTTTCCTGAGTATCTACGATTGTGGGAATGAATCATCAGCACTCACCTGGGTCTGGGATATTAATAATCTATAAGTATTTAGTAAGTTGGTGAAATGTTTGCATTTTAGTATAGCATAAAATGCATTGGGAAGGTTCAGATACTTGGTGTTAATTTTTATATTCTTTTTTAAAAATTATCTTTCAGTAGTAGAACAAAGGAGTTGCCATTTGACAAAGCCGTTTATGAATGAAATGCATCTTGATCAGTGTTTTGAAATGTGTTTTTATGTAAGGCCTATAAGTCAAGATTTATATCTTTGTTCAAATTCCTATTGAAGGTCCAGTAATCAGTGTTCTCTTCTAATTGTGACAAATTCAAGGAGAGAATTTTTAAATGCACTGGAAATAAACTGTGTTCTAGGAAGTAAAGCTACAAGTTTCATGTCTACTGCTGCGTGATCTCCTCACTGTTTTGCAAAAGCAGCCAAGAAGGGAACTCTAGGAAGGGGTGGGCAGGAGTGGGCGTGCCCATTCCAAAGGGACTGCTAAGACACACGTTTGCTAGAGTTGAGCATTTGTGTAATGTTTAACTCATGAAGGAATGATACTCCAAATAACGAAACTGGCAATGTTTGTTTCTTGTGTATTCCATTTATATTACTAGTCTACCTTTTTCGGTGGTGGGAGGAGGGGTAATACTAAAGTTTGGACTCATACTTGGCAGGCAGACACATTGTCACTTGAGCCACACCTTCAACCTATTTTTCCCATTTGAAGTTACTTTCTGTGTTTCATCCTGGAGCCAGCCTTGGATCATGATCCGTCTAGCTATCCCTCCTGTTCAGCTAGGATTATGGATGCAAACCACCATGCCTGGCTTATTTGTGGAGATAAGTCTTACTAACATTTTTGCCAGCACTGGCTTCAAACAACCATCCTCCCAGCCTTTACCTCCTGAGTAGCTGGGATTGCAGCTATGAGCCAGTGAAGTCAGCTTCATCTGTCCATTTTTTTTCATCTGTCCATTTTTTATATTTGAATCTTCTCCATTTTTTATAATTGAATTTTGTAGGAAAATATAGGAGGCAGTTTCTCCTTTAAAACAATGTATATTTAGGGGCTGGGAAGGTGGCTCAGTGGTAGAATGCTTGCTTTGCATGCATGAGGCCCTGGGTTCGATTTCTCAGCACCACATAAGCAGAAATTTCCGGAAGTGGTGCTGTGGCTGAAGTGGTAGAGCGCCAGCCTTGAACTGAAGAGCTGAGGGACAGCGCCCAGGCCCAGAGTTCAGGCTCATGACAGACAAAAAAAAAATAAAATAAAGAAAAACAATATATATTTAATAAAGTTAAAGAGATGGATAAAAGTGGAATGAAAATGATAGCTTTATATAAATCTTCAACAATGTCATCCCTTTGAAATAAAGAAACAATGATTTTTAAAGTACAACTTTTCCAGGAGAATGTAATATTAAATATTATAATTCTAATAGTTGTATAAGGGCTCTTAAATAGCAAATTAAGAAAACATGCTTTCAGATATAAGGTAGGCTTGAATTATTTTTCTTTAATATATTTTTGTGACTTATTTTTCAGGGGCAGAGCTTTTCTATGAAGCTGAGGCTGCCTGGGAACTCTTGATCCACCTACCTCAGCCTCCTGCTATTATGTGTATAATTATCAAAGTAATTATCACGAAAATAAATTAAAAGATTTAAAATAGAAAATAATGGATTTCCCTGACTAACACCCTCTTCTAAATAAGCAATCATGAGAGCTGAGTTAGAAAGCATTTCTCCAGAGTATATTTTTTATTTCAGTCCAAGTCTATGTCTCCTCCTATATTCCTTGCTTGAAGTTCCATCATGTTCTCTGCCAGCTCAAGCTGGCTTTGAACCACAATCCTCAGATCTCATCCTTCTAAGTAGCTAGGATTACAGGCATGAGCTCCTGGTGCTTGGCTCTAAGGCTTTAATATTGTTTTGGGGTTTTTTTTTGTGTGTGAAAATACTGTACAGAGGGGTTACAATTACATGGGCAAGATAATGAGTACATTTCTTATCAAGCATTGTAGCCTCCTCCTTTGTTTTCCCTTCCCATCCCTTCCCATCCTCCCCGCCTCCCCACCCAACCCTCCGCCCCCCCCCCCACCAAAGTTGTAAAGTTCGTTTTCTACATAACGACTTGTACATCTCATTGTTGCAATGGGTCCACCTGTATTCCTATTTAAACAATTTGTTTTTCCCCTTCCCCTCCACAAATTATACCGACATCAAATACAGTGAAAGCAGGGGTTATACTGTGGGGGAGGGACATACAAAGCAACGAAGAAATAATCTTATAAATGTGTTAGAAACAATTGCATGAAAGAAAAAAACATTTAAATACATATCTTAGGGTTCATTTCCCTAGTATCACCTTATCTGCCTTTTCTGCATGACTCAGACATACTCTGGAATAAAAAAAAAACACAGGCAATAACTTGTAAAAGTCTGGGACAAGCCAAAAAGGTCAAAAACTATATGACCATATAAGATGATGTTCAGTAAAATGAAACCCAAGATAGGTTTTTTTCTTTCTTGCTGTTGTTTTAAATGTATTTAAATGTATTTTGTGATTTTTTTGTTTCTCTTGTATGTTCTTCCCCCATGGCATAACCCCTGTTTTCACTGTATTTGATGTTGGTGCCAGGATTCTTGTATATACATTTCTCTAGCTTGGGGAGGGGAAGGGAAATAACAAAATGCTGAAAAGGATACAGGTTGACCCATTGTAACAATGAGATGTACAAGACACTATGTTGAAAAAGAACTTTACAACTTGGGGGGTGGGGAGGAAGGAGTTGGGGAGGTGGGGAGGGGAGGGATATAGGGGAAAAACAAAGGAGGAGGTAACACTGCTCTGTAGGAAATGTACTCATTACCTTAGTCATGTAACTATAATCCCTCTGTACAGTATTTTTACAATAAAAAAACATATTAAAAAATAAAAGAAACAGATTTATGCCACAAAAAAGAAAGCGTTTCTCATCTTTATTCATAGTTAAAACAGAAGTACTTACATAATTTTTCTGTTTTCTTTCATACTCTAATTTGCTCCTTTTATTCCTTATAAAGTATTGTTATATTGGAATTACCTATATTCTTTCATTCTTACGATGTGAAAAGGGTAGAGTGGTAGAGCAAACACTTGCCTATTGAGTGAGAGGCCATGGGTTCAATCCCCAGTTTCACAAGACAACAATAACAAAATCATGCATTCAACAATCACATAATCTGTTAGTTCTCTTCCTTACTTTTCCAAAGTGGTATTATACTATACATACTCTTCTGCAACTTACATTTTGCTAAATTTAAAATACTTAAATAGACATCTCTCCAGATCTGAAGATATGCATCGAAACTCCTTATGATTATCATTGTTATTATTTGCTGGTCCTGGGCTTGAACTCAGGGCCTAGGTGCTGTCCCTGAGCCTCTTTGTGCTCAAGGCTAGTACTTTAACACTTGATCCATAGCACCACTTCTGGCTTTTTCTGAGTGATTGATTGGAGATAAGAGTCTCATGGACTTTCCTAATAAGCTGGCTTTGAACCATGATCCTCAGATCTCAGCCTCCTAAGTAGCTAGGATTGCAGGTATGGGTCGCTGGTGCCTGGTCCACACTCATTCTTTATGTTAGCCACATTCCATAGCATGGATGTAGAACTTCTTTCATTCTGGGAAACACTTGGGTCATTTAAGTTTTTTGCAATGATGATGTAGTAAATTCTTTTTGCAGTGTGTATCTATGATCAAGTGATTATATTTGGACAAGATATAGCCCCAAAGATAAATAATCAGAGCTAAAGACTTACAAAAATGGACAGTGATGAAAATGGACAGTGATTTTTTTTTTGTTTGTACTCCTCCCCCAGATTCAATACCAATGGCATCTATTCTAAGCACTGAATGCAAATTTCAGGCTGACTTGCAATGTGGTAAAGAAGAGAACCAACAGATAATAAGTGCTGGGGGAACATGAAGAGACTGTAACCCTCAGGCACTGCACAACTGAGAACAACAAGGAGCATGTTAGGTGGGAGGCAGTCGGGTAGTTGGGCAATGGTTAAACACAGACAAAGGTTAAACCTTTTGTTTAACCAATAGCTTGAATATATGGCCCAGCAAGTCTTCTCCTAGATATATACTCCCCCCAAAAAAAACACATGTCCACACAAAACCATGAACAGAAATATCCCTAGCAGCATTTTCATAATAGCCCAAAAGTAGAAATATCCTAAATATCCATAAACTAATGAATAAATAAATAAAAGATAGTATATCCATACACTAAAATATTATTCAGCCATAAAAAATGGAGTACTGCTTCACACTATGACATTCTTGGACTTTGAAAACATTGTGCTGGACAGTATAGGAGAATGTTTATAATATCCCAAATATACAACCTACAGAAGATAAAGTAAATCAGTGTACATCTGGGCTGAGAAATAGATAAAGTAACTGGTAAATGGGATCATTGTTAGAATATATTCTTTTGAGAGTAATAAAAATATTCTAAAATTTACTGTGATAATAGTTATAAAACTCTGGACATATTAAAAACCATCAGCAGCATAATTTAGTGGATACATTGCGCAGTATATGAGTTATGTCTCAATCATGCATTTATTAGTCAAAAGAAGAAAAAATTAGCCTAATTCTGCTGGCATTGGCCTGTAATCCTAGCTACGAAGGAGCCTGAGATTTGAGGATTGTTCTTTGTAGTCAGCTTGGGGAGGAAAGTCTGTGAGACTCTTACCTTCAATTAAGCAGCAGAAAGCTAGAAGTTAGAACTGTGGTTCATGTGTAAGAGTGCTAGCCTTGAACACAAATGCTTAGGATCATGCCTAGGCCCTGAGTTCAAGCCCCAGAACTGGCACCAAAAAAAAAAAAATCAAGGAAGAAAGAGAAAGGAATATTAAACATTAGAGAATTTAAACATCATAGAGGGGAGAGAGTACCCTACACTCTGAATATGTTACCTCACTTATTTTTCTTTCCAATTCCTAAAGGAGACATTATCTGTGTGTCTTCTATTGGCAATCATTCAAATGGCAGCCTTGGACTCTCTACTCTCCCTGGAGTCTGGGCTTGATGTGAGGTAGCTATTGTACTTCTCTGATCCTCTTCATTAATTTAGGGGATTGTGTGTTTTGTGCTAACCTCATTTGAAGTATTTGTTCTTATACCATCTTTTCTGTTTTGTCACATAAACAACTTATTTTTTAATGTAAACTTAAAAATGATGTAACCTGCCTAACCTGTTTACTTAGCTTTTCTTTTAGAGAATTTCAAATTTATGAGCGCCATTAAAAAAAATGCTTAATGAGATTCAAGATAACCTTGCTTTTTTAATCACAATGTAGTCTATCCTTAGGTATACCTCCATCTTGTTAAGATTTATTGTTTTGGTACTGTTTCAAATTGTAATGGGAAACTGCTGTTGGCTCTAATGATCAAGGTTACCAAAACTCAAAGTGTAGGAGATAAGTACTTATTTGCCAGACTTAGCCAAACAGAATTAATATTAAGACAGGGAAGGGCAAAACCACACATCAGGTAGTGCTGTTAAAAGTATTGCAAAGAACATACAGGGTTTTTTTTTTTTTTTTGAAGAAAAAGTGGAAAGTAAGAAGAAAAAAACCTGGACTATTAAATCTTGAACCTGACTCTAAGCAAGTGTTTAGTTTGGTCCCAAGAGTAGTTTCCCAACCTTTGTTTACTTCTCTACATTGCCTAAGGGGCCTCCCTAAAGCAAAATCATGTCTCTCACCTCCTCAGTCTCTTACCCACCATCTCTTCTACAAGTCAAGAAACTTTCTTCTTTCCATCTTTTTTTTTGGGGGGGGGCAGTCTGGTTGTGGGGCCTGAACTCTGGGCCTGGGCGTTGTCCCTCAGCTCTTCAGCTCAAGGCTAGTGCTCTACCACTTGAGCCACAGCGCCACTTCCGGCTTTTTTCTTTTTGCTTATGTGGTGCTGAGGAATCGAACCCAGGGCCTCAGGCATGCAAGGCAAGCGCTCTACCACTGAGCCACCTTCCCAGCCCTCTTTCCATCTTTTATATCTGTCCAAGCTGCATATGTTTTTCATTAGCATAATCTTAGTAAATATTGCTAGGTCTTGGGGACTAATTCAATAGACTAACTTGTTCTTGTTTAAGAGCTAGATCTCCCCAAGAGAACCTGCATTAAAACAAGGGATCCTAATCAGAGCTACTTGGGAGGACGAGAAACAAAAGGACAGTGGTTTGAGGCCAGCCCAGGCAGAAAAGCTCATGAGAGCTGTCTTCTCAACCCATAGCTCAATACAGTGGCATGGGCCTGTCATCCCAAATGACATGGGAGGCTAGGATAGGGAGGGCTTATGTTCCAGGCCATCTTAGGCAGAAAAAGTCTGTGAGATTTTGTCTCCACAGAAGGAGGCTGGATGTGAGGACATGTACTTGGGATCCCAGCGATGATGGGTAATGTAACCGTTGGGGAGTAAGTGGCTCAGGCCTTTACTCCAGTAGGAAGTAAGACCCTGTCGTAAAAATCACAGTGAAAATCAGGGCTGGAGGCATGGCTCAGCCTAGCATGCTCAAGGCCCTTCTGAGTCCAAACTTCAAGCTGCCAAAGATCAAAGTATCCTAAAATTAAAAACTCATAACTAAAGAAGAGAATGGATAGCCCTGTAAAGTGGGGAGGCAGGTAATTTTTAGAGGAAGATAATTACTTAAGGAAAAGATAACTTTGGTGGTGCAGTGGCAAGTGATTAGAAAATGAATCTTTCCCCACTGTTAAATGATATACTTCTCTGTGGTTATTAATTATGTCTGTCAAGGTATGTATTTTTAAGCCACTTGACCACATTTATATTAATAATCCCTTGGGTTGAGGGTGGTGGCTCAAACAGTACAGTATATGGCTAGTTAGCACAAGGGGGGCCTTGGGTTCTATCCCCAGTACCACAAACAAATAATGATAATAATTTAAGAAACCCGACACAAGCCATTTCTTAAACCAAGTCATGGGAGCCCTGAAAGATGAAACATACTGGTGAAGTGATTTGGACAAAGCTAGTGAGAGGCTTTGATGTAGGTTCATCAGAGGCCATGTTTAGTGTTCATTTCTCCAAAACAAAAGTCAACTTTTTAAATTCAGGAAAAATGCCCCCCAAGTGTGTTCCTGCAGGTGTGTTGCTTTCCGGTTTGAATTTCACAAGCACTGTAAAGAGAGTTAAGTTCTGGAGAGGTGCTGACAAGGCAGGGTCAGAGGTTCTGGAGTTTGGAGGACAGTGTGATATTTAGCTGAGAAGTAAGCTGTGTTTACATACCTGGAAAACAGACAGGTTGCAACTCCTAGGTTTCTGCATCAAGATGGCCATAGGGGGACATGTCAATCATTTGCAGAGTGTTTCAAGTTACACTTCAGGGATTAGAAAGAACATTTCTTCCATCCATCTTTTAACTTTTCTCTTTTGAGTCTGGAATGTAAATATGGACGTCTCTCCAAATAGGAGAGGGGTACATTCTTCTTTTGAAAAATTCTACCTTTGGCATGGTAATATTTAAAAATTTTAAAGTTCTCCCACATTTTAAATGTGACATGTAAAGAGCAGCGAGCAAACTCTTGCACAGTAATTCCATTAGCTTCCACAATGCCATTACCCTAATCTTCAGGTTTGCCTTTCAGAAATAAAATCCACACTAATTTTTTTTTTAATCCTGACACTGTTGCTGATTTTCTTACTGTCCAGAGAGAAGAAAATTTTCCATTTTTTATACCTTTTTTGTTCTGATGGATATTCCCATCTTCATGTTAAGCACAGTTTGATTTGCCACTAATTGTAGCAAACTTTTCATTATTTATTATTGGCATTGCTGAGATCCATTGAGAAGTCTAACCGAGATAAGGCTGCTTTCAACCTCTGATAGGACCACAGCAATAAAGCAATTAACTACATTAGTTAAAATATACTAAGTCCTAGACAGGGTAAATATCTTTACAACCAACTATTTACAATATTGTATATCATGCTTCATTGATCTTCTACAAGATTCTACATGTTATTTTGTCACACATAGTTTATTATAATGCCCTTTTTAAAAATTACAGTTTCCCCTATTAGCAATTAACTCTAAATTGTGAGGATAAGAGAGAAATAGGCAAGTTAAAATGATGAGCTATATAAATGCTTCATTTTCTTAAAAGCTTGGCTTAAGTAGTTGCATGTAAATCCGTCTATGTGTGCCCTTATTCCTTGTGTGTACTTGAGTCAGGTTCCCAAATCTCAGCCTCTGCCATGGTTGGACAATAGATAAGCAATAGGAAAGCCATATATCTGTATCCTCCAAGCAAATATTTTTCTCACCTCTTTTCACCCATATAAAACAAATGTGAGACTCCAACAATAAACACAGGACTGCAAAAGTCATTAATAACAGCCGTCATTTTAAAGTGCCATCTAATTTAAACACTTTTGCTTTAAGTTATTGCAGTGTCATGAGTTTCAGTATGCTCAATTTATTAGTAAAGGCCTGCAGAGTTCACAGCCATTTATTTTTCAGGGAACTTGATTTCATCATTAATTTTTAAATACATCAGACTCCCACTGTATTTTTAGAGTGCACTTTATTTACCAAAATTGGTTTACTCTGATCAATACAGAGGTTTCCAGGTGTTCATTACAGTGAAAAGTCTAGGAAGTTAAAGATAATCCAAAGTATGCTGTAATTTTTCACTTTAATGTGTAATACACACACATGTGCACACACACGCACACACAAAGAGTATATGTTTATTTGCTGAAGTAAATAATAAACTAAAGAGAATAAATAATAAACAATAAAACACTCTTGGTTTTAAAAAACTAACAGCATTCATTTTTAGCATTGATGCTGAGATTATTCACATTGGAACACAATTTATTTTAATATTTCACCATATTTGCCTCCAATCACTTATTCTTAAGGGACACCTTACTTATTTTTCTCCCAAAGAATGACATCTGGGTAGGAAAATCTCCTATCTGAAGTCTGGAACCAGATCATAGAACACAGTTTTGACCATTACTATTGCCTTACAAATCTGCGCAACAAAATTTTGCCAGTAGTAATAAATCTTTCCTCTGGGTTAGTGTTCATGGGCTGGCCATTGGGCCGTCTTTCCAGAAGGGCTGATGGGTTTAGACAGTTGAGATGGAGCCAGCGGACCCTCATTCAGTATTGGGATTATCCACACACCCCCCTCCCGTAATTACCAATTTGAGCATATGTCATGCGAAGCTAACGTTAACACCTGATGCTGACAGTGACAAGGCTTGAATGCTTGAGTATTTGTTTCAGGGAGATTTTCTGTAATAAGTAATCATAATAAGAAGCAACTAAAGTGAAGCTAACACTATTCATATACTTACTAGTTGTTCTTTTTCTCCCCCTAATTAGGACAGAATTTTACCCTAAGGCAGTTAGGAGTTTGTGAACCAGCAACTCGAAGAGGACTGGCCTTTTGTGCGGAAATGGGGCTCCCTCACAGAGGTTACTCTATCAGTGCAGGGTCAGATGCTGATACTGAAAATGAAGCAGTGATGTCCCCAGAGCATGCCATGAGACTTTGGGGCAGGGGGGTCAAATCAGGCCGCAGCTCCTGCCTGTCAAGTCGGTCCAACTCAGCCCTCACCCTGACCGACACAGAGCACGAAAACAAGTCCGACAGTGACACTGGTAAGTTTCTTTTTTTTCCTTTCCTTTCCTTTCTTTCTTTCTTTTCTTTTCTTTTAAATTTACTGTATTGGCGTTCAGTGCTTCTATCTGTTTTGGTCGACTATGGTTTGTGTTTTCTCTTTTCCTTCCTCCCATCTTTCTTTCTCTTTTTGTTTTCATGCAGTAGAACCCAAGAAATGCCCTTGAATATGTTTTTATCCTCCTGGGATGTGGGGGGGATGCAGAAATCAATATTTGACATCAGGTGGTTAAATTATGCAAGCAGTCTGTGAAGTGTGAGCTATAGTTTCGAAAAACACTTTAATCATGTACAGACACAAAGAGAGAAAAGATTAGAAAAAGAGAGAAAAGATTTGACTGATCTTGGACTTTGTCACCTGTTAGCCTCGGTGGAGAATCAGACCAAGTGTTGATAAAGTTTACCCCAGAGCCAGCTAGCAATCAAAGATGTCTTTGTAGATTCCTCTTGAAAAATATCTTAAAGAAGTTTCAGAATCTTAGAACGGATGAGTAAGCACACAGAATAGATTATTAACAAGGCTCAAGTGATTGAAGAACAAATTTGATCATGCTTTAAACTTTGCGTTGATGAAAGCAGTTGAAAGTTTGGTAAAGAAGAGGGGGGGTGCAGTGTGGCTTTTGATGTTCTTTGGGAACTGGATGACGATGCAATTAAATCCACACACAAAAATTGGATTGAAGGATAGACAAACAGCAGCTTTGCATATTGTAAGAGCAATGGCACAAGAAATGACTGGTACTTCTGTCCAATTGTCAGTGTGGAAATAAGATTTAAAAAGTTAATTTAGATGCAACAATAAATTCAAAAGGAACCTTAAGTTTTAGTCAGTGTTGTTCCTAGGACATCAGCACCAACTTTCCAGAAAACAGCCAAAACATTTCTCCTTCCGTTTTTAATATTAACAGAATTTATTACTGTTCCAGCCTGGTTTATTAATGTTGTGTGTATCCAATGCATCACAAAGAAAAAACAATGAAAAATAGAAGACTCGCAGGACATGTGAAAAGAAAGATGGTGGTTTTCTTAATCATATCCTGTTGTTAGTATTTACTGAACACGTTTGTCCTCTTTGCTGTGTAATAGGATTGCAGATCTGTGATCAGCTTGCCGTTCCAGCCAAGTCATAGTATGATGTTCCCAGTGCTTATTAGGTACTCACTATTAGTGGGGAAGGAAAGTCTAATTTAAACCATTGGAATATTTTAGTGCATTAAATCCAAGTAAAGATCAATTAAAACATACCACTCCATATCTCATTTTGGAAGTGTAGGTTCTTGGTGGAGGCTGGCTTTATCCCAGCCCCCAAGAAGAATTCTTCTGGACAAAATGAAGTTTTAAGTCTGGCTGCCAACATTTCCTCCAGCGAATCCATTCACCCCTGTAAATCCCATGTTTCTAGCAGTTTTCAGAGAAGATTCATTAGTCATTAACCTTACCTACTTACAGTTACTTACATTAACCATACCTAGTTATCATTCCTATATTCACTTGGATAACACACCTTGAGCAATTGCATGTACATGGGGTTAGTCAAATAATACATTCTATTTTGCTAAAATATACAAAAAGGAAAGAAAGAAAGAAAGAAAGAAAGAAAGAAAGAAAGAAAGAAAGAAAGAAAGAAAGAAAGAAAGAAGGAAAGGAGGAAAGGAGGAAAGGAGGAACGAAGGAAGGAAGGAAGGAAGGAAGGAAGGAAGGAAGGAAGGAAGGAGGAAGGAAGGATGTAGCAAGATACTGAACTTGGTTCTGATCACTTACATCCTACTTCATTCATGTAATTATCCATTCATGTAGTTATTTTTCACAGTGGGTCAATTTGCCCTTTCCTCGCCAATTTTTTTGTGGATTTAATTGTAAAAATAGTATACAGAAGGGTTACAGTTACATGAGTAAGGTAATGAGTGCATTTCCTATTGAGCATTGTTACCCCCTCCTTTGTTTTTCCCCTACTATCCCTTCTCGTGCCACCTCCCCAACTCCCCTCTCTCCCCCCAAAGTTGTAAAGTTCGTTTTCAACATAGTGTGTTGTACATGTCATTGTTACAATAGGTCAACCTGTATCCTTGTTTCAGGATTTTATTTCCCTTCTCCTCCCCACATTAGAAAACTGTATAGACAACATGCAGGGCATCAAATACAGTGAAAACCAGGGTTATACTGTGGGGGAGGAACATACAAGAAAAAAAAAATCTCATAGTACATTTTAGATACATTAAAAACAATAGCAAGAAAGAAAAAAAAACAAGTTGTTTCCCTATCTTGGGTTCATTTTGCTTAGCATTATCTTATATGGTCATATGTACATAGCTTTTGACTTTTTCTGCTTGTCCTATACCTATACTAGTTATTGCAAATAAGGGAAACCATGGGACCTATGTTTCTTTGGGCCTGGCTTACTTTGCTTAATATATTTTTTTCCAAGTCTTAACATTTCCTAACAAATGGGCAATGTCGCTCTTTCTGATTCCTCCGAAAATTTTTATAGCATATCTTTTCTCTATCTAATAACAAATATACTTTGCTATCATAACTATATGTTGATAAGATATAAATTAATCATTTTTGAAATTCTATTAGAACTATCTCATGGTAAATTTCCAATTTGTACCATTTTTTTCTTTTTTCTTCTTCTATTCTTCTAGAAAAAATGCAAGACAAGCTTAGTCATCTCTAGTTAGCTATACATAGTATCTAAAGATTGAGAAGAGAGAAGGAAGATATGAGTTTCTCATGTCACTGCCTGTTTCCATTTGCATTATTATTGGATGATTATTAACTAGAGGAGGAATTTCTTTCCCTGCTAATCTCCTAGACCTTGCTTATACAGTGGTGGAAAGTCAAGAGAAGTTGCGCCCTTGCCTTTCTCCCCAGGGTGGAAATGAAGGAGAATGTAGACAGATAAGGAGAGAGGGGGGGGAGAGGAGGAGGGGGGAGGGAAGAGTATTAATGAGAATATACAGATCAATTAATCATAGAGTATAAAACATCAAAAGCGGTTTGTTGAGCTGGACAGGGCTCATTTGTGCTCTTGTGTTTGCTCTTTTCTCAAGGTTTGTTTTTTGCTTGTTTTTTTAAACAACATTTTAATGGTCTTAAGAATTTCTTCTGGGGTGAGTTTAAGAGAGAAAATCAGAGGAAAGAAAACAGTATCCTAATGAGTACTGGCTATTTTATATGTTTCTAATATGTATATCCATAGGAACATTTCAGATTAATTTCATTGCTATGAAATATCAGTGATTATTCACAAAGGCCAAAGGATCGTTAAAGTAGAATTCAGTAAGGACCTGGAACAATTTATTTATTCCTGGGTTCTCATAAGAACTACAATTTACAATTATATAAAAGTTCTTCCAGCCTCTTTATAAGTAATATGTTCAAGTCATATTTTATTTCTATTTCTACATCTAGTCAAATATTTCTGATAACTATCTAATTAAGTTCTATTCTCCTTATGTATTTTAAGTTACTCTAACACTGAAAGAGTGTTGTTTCCACTTACATTTTTCTCTGACTCCTCAATATTTTATGGCCTCATTTATTTGTTATTGTCATGAAATGTTTCTTTGGTAGCCTTTTTATGTCAGCGAAGGTTGAAACAGGAAGGATGGGGTAATGTAACTCACCGAAATGAAGGTAATTTAGAACCCAGACACTGATTTATTTTCATTCCAGTTAACTTGGAAGCTTGCACTGACTTTTTTATCATTCAGGAGAACTGTGAATGGGACCGTTTTCCCCTGGAAAAGATGTTATTCAACATTTGTAAAATTATTCAAACAGAACACCTGACGTCCTAGTTACAACTTCAAAGAAGGGTTTAGTCACTATATGAAATTAGATTTCATTTATTTATTGATAAAGAGGCCAACAGTTCAAATGAAGAAGGTGTTAGAACTGCTGTGTGGCTAATGAAATCTTGATGGCCGGTGCATCCCAGGAGAGTAAAGGAACATTTGGGCCATGCCATGTACACATCTCCATGTTGGCAGACATTCAAAACAAGTGATAACACCCATTATTTTGCAAAACTTAACTTTTTACCAGCCATGAGAATTTGAAGTTAAGCAGAATTTTAGAGGGGAAAAACGTACAGTATATTGAGTTTCCGAATTAAGTTTATGATCACCCGCCATGCATCAGGGATGTATTGAAAAGTACAAAATAATATGATAGAGTGGCATTACCAGTACATTCTGCATTATTTGAGGGCTCTGATGTATGCTTAAAAGCCCCTTAAAAGACTAAACTCCCACTATCCAGCTTTGCAAATAATCTGATCTGGATTCTGAATATCTATTTAAATGTCAGGAACAAAAGATTCCTTACTTTCACAAAGCATTAATCTTTAAGGCTTAAAAAAAATGTTTGCATGGGTGTCATTTCTCAGAAGCAGCTTGCTCTTTATCATTTAGAAACTGGTATCAGAAAAGATGTCTGTATTTTTTTTAAAAACACAGGGGTCAGTAGTCAAATGAGTGCAGCCTTCCTTTGCTGGCCTGCTACTCTGTAAGTTAAACTTCATTTCACAACTGTGGGGTGTTCTCTCTATTGGGTAGGTCTCTCACCTTGCTCCTTTGTGCTGCCTTCCTTCCTTCACCTCTCATTGATGACCTTTGATCAGAAAAGATGAGCTTTAGTGTCAGGCAGGCTAGGAAAAGTTGGCACTGCCATTCTTCCTTACTATGAATTAATGACATAAGAGCCTTCATTGAGGACCTTAGTTGAAAAATGGTGTCCAGACACAAGCCACTTGGTTCCCCCCCCCCTCTGCCCCCAGATATGTGACCTAGGGCAAGCCACATTGACTTCCTATTCTGGTCTGTCTACTGGGGAAAATAGAGAGAGCAGTACATATAATTCCCCATCAAGATAGGGCTTTGGTGAAGATTAATCGAGTTGAAGTGTATATTATACTTAGAATACCAGTTCCCCTGGTATCTGGAGAGCTATCAGTGATCAGGTGCCTTTATTATTATTGGTAAAGGTAGAATATTATATCATGAAGATAAATAAATAATACCAGACCCCAATCTAATTTGGGCCCACAAACAATGCTCCCTCGATGCCCCGGCATCTCTCCTACTTCTGTTTTACCTTTCCTCTGTCTGCATCAGTCCCATCTTTGTAAGAAGGGAAAAAATGGCCTTTCCCAGAAAATACATAATGATAATGTACATAGTCTAGAATTTCGGTCACCACGTATTGACTCTCTTATTTTTCTCCCCAAGCCCACATCCTTTTTAATGTACTGTAATTAAACGAACGGGCATGGAATGGTGCTGATAATTAGTCTGACGGCTGCAGACTTCAAAGACTTTAGCATGCTCCTTCTCCTCCTGGCCAAAGGAAATTTCAAAAGTAGTATTTCCCTGAAAGGCATGTTACTTAGACAGCCAGTCAATTAAAAGGCTCATCAGTTCACACAATAAAATAAATCATTCCCATAAGACTTGAGTTCTCATCTGGGGTCTTTGCAATGTACCTGTTGTAGGACCCCACTAATGCCACACTAATTGTGCATGATACAGAAGTATTAAGGACTAATTTGACTCACCCAAAGGGTATAATATTCAATTTCATTCTTTAAATTTTTTTTCGTGTAGAAGATACTTACTTTGTACAGCAAAAACACTTTTCAATGAATCAATTTTAGTTGTCCTATGAAATAAGCATTTAAAAAGTAGACTTCCCATGCAGAGAGATTTGGTCTAAAAGTTTAAGTTATTGTACTTTATGGGGGACAAAGAAAGTTCTGTCTCTTAAACCAATCTGATAAATTGTTGTGATCGTACCATTTACATCAAGCTTTCACCAGAGAACCTGAGCTACTTTGCAATCCAAAATACTGTGTCAGGACGAATGTGTTCTCTGGAGATGTGGGTGCTGCTATTTCTTCTTCTTCTGAGCACTTAGATATAGGTGAGAGGGACGAAATGGAAGAGCCTATAGCTATTCCATTACCAATTAAATTCTAGAAGGGCTTGGGAAAAACCACTAGTTGCACTGGCGTACCCAGTGATGTCACCTGTCAGGATAGGCTGGCTCTTTTCACAAAGGGACTAGTATTTTGGATTTGTCAAAGAGAAATGTAGGTTTTGCTTCAATAGGTTAATTCCACTCCTTTTACTTTACTTCCAAACCTTTCTTTCAGCCCTCTTTAAAAGTTGGTTGTGAGAACAAAGATGGTATTCCCGGTTGCTGTAAGAAATAAATGTTCCTTCAATGCTATTCTAATTTAAAGAGAGTCAGCTAGAAATATTAGTTATAAAGTAAGTGTAAATTCCATCACAGATCCACTTCTGGCATGCAGAGGTCAGGTCTGGCATCATCTACTGTTGTAAATTACATTTAATGTTTTAGGTGCTCCAATATGTCAAAAAGAATAGCCAAAGTAATGTCTGTGCTTACTAAATCAAGCTCAGAGTTAGGTTGCTATCTTGCAAAACACAGCTAGATCGTTTCTAATACATACAAATAATTGTATTGCCGTGGTACACATAAATTCATGGATTCAATTGCAACTTGTCATTCTGAGCAAAAGCTACCATTTTTTCATTAAAGATGAAATATATTCATTTCATAGATACGTACAACTCACTCTTAAGCATAGAAGTTATGATTTAAATGAAAAAATTGGGGCAGCATTAGAGTTTGAAATTAGGACCTAGCACTTATTTGTCAGGTGTCTACAACTTTAGACACATTCTCAGGCCCTTTTGCTGATATCAGACTGCTCCTCCTACCAATGCCTTTTGCATATCTGGTATCACAGACATTGTTTTCTGTGTAACCACAGCAGTCACCTGAACTGTTGATTTTTTGTCCCAGTTGACCTTGAAGCATGGTCCTGATCATGCTTCTATACCCACAAACATATCATTTAGCATTATTAAACAGTACCCATTACACCTTGTAAAAATCTATCATTGCTATTGTTTAAGCATCTATATACATTTATATATTTCCAACCTAAAAGGATTTTCAGTAAACTGATCAGTTTACTATCACATGGATATTGACATTTCAATTAAACTCATCTCCAGTTCTAAATGTTTATTTTTTCCGTTTGTCAGTACCAGGGCTTGAACTCAGGGCCTTCTGTTCTTGCTTTTGCTCAGCCTTTTTTTTTTTTATTTTGCTCAAGGATGATGCTCTACCACTTGAGCCAGGCCTCCACTTCTGGTTTGTTGCTGATTGATTGGAGATAAGATTCTCCAGACTTTTTTTCCTGGGCTGGTTTTGAACCATGATCCTCAGATTTCATCTTCTTGAGTAGGTAGGATTATAGGCATGAAACACTGGCATTCAGCTCTTCCAAGTATTTTTTTTTTTCTGAAGTAGAGTATAAGCTGTCTCTGTTGAGATTCTGTCTATTCTCTTAGTTGCAGAGCTGAAATTGAAGAGAAGTATTCTATATACCTATCAAAATTGATGATGTATGTAATTTTGATTTTTGAATGTGTTTTTGATATCCTTGAAAAATCCCAGCAGCAGCAGTAAAATAGGTTTAATTAATGAATTGAACGGCAGTGATTGCTGAGTCAGATTTATTGATGTAATTATCACTGAAACAGAAAAACATAAATGTTAAAGCCATAGAACCTTAGTTTTATTTGCCATTCTGAGTGTATTCAAGTGTTTGAAAAACAACTAACTGAATTTTTGTGTGTGCTATTTTAAAGAATAATTTTATTAAGACATAGTAATTTTGCTTATTAACATTTCATACAGATAGGCCTTTATATGTGAAAATCTTAATACATTATTTACTGAGTACTTTGAAAAACAGCTTCACTATATTGAAATTTTCTTCTATTTACTGGTTGACTTCAGATTATCTTCTGTAATGACTAGGCTGTACATAAACTAAATGTAAAAGCTATTTGGATGGATATTGAAATGAGTAACAAATGCATACCTACTTCAGCAAAGGGTAATTAAGAATGTCTGAGGACTGTTACCTTGACTTAGATATTATTTTAAGTCACACGGAAACTAAAAATTGAATAAAGTTTGGATGTGGCTTATTGAATTGATTTTTTTGTTTAGTATAATAACCATGTCTTCATCCAATGAATAATAAATGCTGACTATTGTACCAAGTGTGGAAAAACAAAATTTAATAAGATGTAGTTCCTGACCTCTAGAAACTCCCAGGCTAGTTGAACAGATAGGTAAGTAGACACGTAATTGGATTTTAATATGGTAAGTGTTATTACAGCAAAATATGCAATGTCCGTGTGAGCACCTAGCAAATTGAGGTCTTTAGGAAGAGGAGAGGAGAGAACATTATACAGAGGAGGAAGGAGGTAGCGTTGGAGCAGAGACTTAAAGCTCCTATGCACTCACACAGGTGAGAACCTTGGGGACTGTTCCTAAAGCCGAACGTCCATCATGTGGAGCCCAGAGCACCTGAGAGTTGAGACTGTGCCAAGTCTTCCCTGGACATACCCAGAAGTCGTCTGTAGAGACATGGGCTTGGTCGCCAATTGTGCTCACCTCTCCCAGTATCTGAGCCTGGAAACAAAGTTGTTGTTGAATGAGGAAGCAGTAGACTTGTTCAAATTTGGTTGTGGTTCACTCCCCAAAGGCTCGTTGGTGGGTAGGTTTAGCTCCAGTGTGTCAATGTTTGGAGATAATGGGTCCTAGAGGAAGGCAATTAGGTCACAGAAGGCTCTCCCCTCAGGAAGGATGCATGCTATGCTTAGTGAGAGAAGCCTGTTGGAAGAGAGGCCACTCACTGCCTCATGCCTCCTATCCTCTCATGGCTGGCTCCCTTTTTGCTTCCCTCCTCAATGTGTTTCTATCAAGAGGTCCTCAAGGCAGGCAGCACAGATAGGCAGCCCTACCTTGGGCTTTCAGCCTTTGAAACAATGAGCCAAACAGACTTCTTTAGAAGCTACCCAGCCTTAGGTATTCCGTTACATAACATAAAATTCATTGGGAGGGAAGGAGAAGAATGACGAAAGGGAGTACTCTGATCAAGATACACTGATCAACATACAATGTGTTGGTTTGGTAACACCTTTGTACAACTACTTAAAGATATAAGAAAAGAAAGAAAAGAAAACTCACCAACACAGAGGTCAGGCTTGGGAGAAACTGGGGCCGGTCAGATAGTATTATCATTATCAACATGAAAAAATATATAAGTTCAAGGCCTAAGGAGGAAAGGAAAACCCATTCAGATAGCTGGAATTAAGATTTACTAGTCAGATGGTGGCCTACGTCTATAATCGTAGCTATTCAGAGGCTGAGATCTAAAGATCATAGCTGGAAGCCAGCTGGGGCAGGAAAGTCTATGAGATTCTTATTGCCAGTTAAATCACAGAAAAAAGCTGGAAGTGGCTCCATGGTTCAAATGGTAGAGGGTTAGGCTTGAGCAAAAAGAACTCAGGGACTGCACGTAGGCCCAGAGTTCAAACCTCAAGACCAGAAAAGAAAAAATTAAAAAAAAAAAGATTTAGTGGTCAAATTCATTGCATAAGATCAAAGAGAAGGCAAATAATTTAAAAGCTATATTTTCTATATTTTCATGTCAGAGATGGTAGCACCAGCCTGTAATTTAAGCACTAGAAAAATAGAGGCTTGGGGATTACAAATATGTGGCTAGTTAGAAACCTTATTTTTTAAAAAATCCCGAATTAAATCTTAAAAATAATTTTAAATCCTATCTTCTCTCGAATGAAAGTAGGCAAAGGATGTAATAACCCAAATTGAGACTTAAAATATATTATTTTGATGATATTAATAATTCAGCCAGATGTTATAGCTCACGCTTGTATTCCTAGCTTTTTGGGAAGCTGAGATCTGAGGATTGTGGTTCTAAGCCAGCCAAGGCAGGAAAGTCTGTGAGACTCCAACTAAGCATCACAATTACCAAAAGTGACACTCTTGCTCAAATGGGAGTACACTACCCTTGAGCAAAAAATGCTCAGGGATTAGTGCTCAGGACCTTAGTTCAAACCAGGACCAGCATAAAAAAAAACTCAGACATGGTTCAGTTGTTTTGAGGTGTTTGTGTCTAATCAGTTCCGTTATCTATTAGGAAATTATATACACATTCATATTTATATATATGAAACACATATCCATATATGTTGCAGTCCAATTATGTTTAGAAATATCTACTTAGAAACAAGATTCCCAAGACCCAAAGACTTATTCCCAAAGGTAAGTAAAAGAGAAAAGAGTCTGCAGACAGAATTCTGAGTTCACCAATATTTAACACAAAAGTATAGAAGAAGCACCCTGGAAAGAAGCATAGAGGGACTTAAGAAAACAGAATCAATTTACAGATTCTAAGGGAGACAGAGTGTCATCAAAGGAATCAACTTCTAATAGTCTTTCTTAGTAAGTGCCAATCTTTTGAATGGAAGGCGTTTACTTCTGTGTGGTAGGCGTGGCTAGTATGTGACAACAGCCAATGGAGATTTTTCTTTCTAGTGCTCAAATGAGCAATAATAAGGGAGCTAGGCTGGCCACTCCTGTGGAGCTCAGGGAAGGGATGTTTTTTACCTTGTGAAGCTTTAGCATCTTATAAGTAAAAGGAAAGAGAAATGAGTAGCACTGGATATGGAAGGGTCTTGGGAACATACACCACTGTCCATTCTTCAAGATTTCTTGTCTTTTTAGATATTCCCTATCACAATATTGTGTACATAATGTGTTTGGTGTTTGCTGTAGAAAAGGCATACTTAAAAAGACACATTTCTGTCTAATATTGATTAAAATCACACAAAATGTCAAGTCAATGTAGTACAAATTGATATTTGACGGAATTAAAACTTGATGTCCTAGAAAGATGTGGGAAAGGAAGTGCACTCCTATCTAAAATTGATATTTTATTTAAAATAGCTCTCAATAGAGCTGTTAAACTATACTCATACATCCAGAGTCTACTGGAAGTTACTGGTTTTGGAGCCTGAACTTCAGGATTGTGTTTAGTATGACTCCAAGGGACACCAACAATTTATTTCCTTTTCTGATCCATATGTATGTATGTATGTATTCCTGCATGCATTCTTGTATGTGTATGAGAAGATGAGAAAAATGGGGATAAAAATATATAGACAAAGAGAATTATAAATATACCTGAATGTGTGTGTTTGTGTATATTTACACATCTGTGTCTGTATATGTATGGTATCTTTGCCCTACGTTTAAATTAATAGCTAGAAAATAAGTGTTTGTATCTTAGTAACTGCCATATGGCTTTGTACTATTTTAAATGCTTTATTTTGCTTAAAAACAAAGTGCACATTTATAAACATAAAATTACAGCATCAGATTTTAAAGGAATGCTCCCGAGAAAGTATCAAAATTTATATATATGTAGAGATATATGTGTGTGTGTGTGTGTGTGTGTGTGTGTGTGTGTGTGTATCTACATATATGGTGGCTCACACTTGTAATCCTAGCTACACAGGAGACTGAGATCTAAGGATTACAGTTCAAAGCCCCTGGACTGGCATGTGCAAGCACACACACACACACACACACACACACACACACACATACTCAAAGGAGACCATATTATGATATGTCTAAGGGAAATATATACAGGCTATGAAAAGCCAAACTGGTAGTTGCTGTTTGTATATTGCAGATTTGAAAAATCAGTGACTTTGTGAAACAACAATTTGGACTAAATTAATTAGGAAGAAGTAGTCTTGCCTTCCAACTGGTTCCATAGGAATGATACAGTTCAGAAAGGGAGATCTTAAACTTTTGACCTCTGGCAGATAGACTTCGGGGGATGTGCAGGTGCTGGACTGTCGATAGTAGATATTTCCTTATGATGGACTATCCCATCTGCTGTGGCTGGAGTGCATACCATGCGCACAGGTAAATCATATTTAAATGAGCCTATAAAAGTTTGAGGCTTCAGAAAATCACTAGAATTAAAAAAAATCATTTGTAATGTGCTGTTCTCGTAACCCAAGTAAAATGATTGGATATGACAGACCTAACAAAAGTGGAACTTGAGAGTGGGATACAGTGGCTCATGCCTGTCATCCTAGCAACTGAGGACACTGAGATTCAGAGGATTGCAGTTTAAAGCTAGCCCAGGAAGGATGTCCCACAGACTCTGTTTCCAAAATAACCAGGAAAAAGCAGGGCTGGAGACAGCTTCAGTCATAGAGTGCTAGCCAAGCAAGTCAAGTTTCAACTTGAGTTCAAGTTCAGTTTCCCTACCCGTATGGGGATGGGGAGGGGGATATGTAGAACTTTAGAACAAATGAATTTAAGAATGGCACCGTTTTTAAATTTGTGACATTAATTTGTTTTAATTTCTTAGCATTGTTTTATCTTTTTGGTAGTTTTTGGCGGTACTAAGGATTGAATATTAGGGCCTCATACTGGCTAGATTGAGCATGCTGCTAGCCCTGCAATTCCATATAATTTTTATTTTTCAATTTAAATGAATAAATAAATTAGAAGAGACCATTTATTTTGTGATACAGTACCTACTCTCTTGCCTAAGACTCTGCCCTTAATTCTTTTCTTACTACATAATTCTTGGAGATAGAATTCTAGTACTAAGGATATGTTTCGCTTAAAGTTTTAAATATACTGTAGTAAAACATCTTGAAAAATGGCTTTTCCCAATTTAGACTTCTATCAACAGTGTAAAGACATATCTCTTCTCCTAAAGGCATCCACAACAAATACATGTTTTGCATTATTGGCAGTTTGGTAGATGAAACATAATGTCTTCCTATTATTACAGTTTCTGTTTAATTTGATTAATGGGCTAGGTACATTTTTACATGAGTGTGTCACATTTCTGTTCTCTCATGAATTGTCAACCCATGCCTCTATTTTTATTCTGTTGGGAATAGGAAGACATGGATCTTCTCAATGCAAGAAAACTTGAAGGTAACGATCTGGTGTTGAAGAGTATCAAGGCATTAACTCTGCATCTTTCCTACTTGGGGAAGATGGGCTTTGATGACTCAGGCTTGTCAGAGGATGCAGTTTTATATAGAAACATCTTCAGTGGGTCTTCTGCTCCCAGATATATATACAAGTTCTTCAAGCATGAACAAGTGATATAAACTCCAGGTATGAGGAAGCTCAGACAAGAAGAAATGTAGGCCTTGCTTTAACAGTGGTATACTACTTAATAGAAATGTTAGCTACCAAGAAAATCTGCATTTAACTCAGCTAGGACTCACGATTTCCTCCATGTTTCTTTATCCTTATTAAATACATAGAAAACATAAAGCAGGAGATAGTAATGCTATGTGGTAATTAGATAGCTTTCAATTAGTTCATAATCTTTTGATAAAGAAGAGTGTATATATAGGACTAGACAAATACAGATATATAGAGATATATATAATCATGGATATATGTGGACATAGATCTGGATATGTTTTCTCAAAAAGTTCCAAGTGAAATTTATATAAGATGATCTTATGAATTTTTAGATTTTAATATCTTGCAAATACTTTCCTCAATTTCATTTTGCTTCAGGTATTTTTTTCATATAAATACATTTTTAGGATTTTTCAAACATAATTAAATAAGGGTTACTATTTTCTTGTGATTTTTTTTATTTTGTCAGTTGTGGAGCTTGAACTCTGGGCCTGGGCACCGTCCCTCAGTTCTTCAGCTCAGGGCTAGCACTCTACCACAGTGCCACTTCCAAATTGTTTATTGGAGATACGAGTCTCATGTACTTTCCTGCCAGGGCTGGCTTTGAACCGTAATCCTCAGATCTCAGCCTCCTGAGTAGCTAGGATTATAGGCATGAAACACCAGTGCCCGCTTCTTGTGATGTTTTATGCTTAGAAATATTGATTTAAACCCTAAAAATTTATTCATGTTTTCTCATTTTATGTTCTTTATTTGTTATTTAATACATAGCAGGTTTTTTTATATAGTGTGATAATGAAAATTAAAGTTATTTTCTTCATTCAGCCTACTTTTTTCCATGTCATTTTATTAGAAGAAGCTTCCTAATATCTAAAAAATATATGCTCATTTACTTAAATTTCAAAAGTGAAAAATCAATAAAGAAATTTGATTTAGTCTGCAAAGAGGTGGGATAAGGTATGTGAACTGTCTTGTATAAATAGCATATTTTACATATTAAATTCAGGTTTGATAGTTTCTGATAATTTTATAATACCAAACAAAAACAAATACTTCCAGGAATACACAATTTGTCACTAGTAGTGTAACATATAACCTTTAAGCATTGAAAAAAAAGTGTAGTAGTAGAAAAACACATTTAACTAGATTTACAGAAGTTATCTATAACGTCAAAAGCCATTATTGAGATCTGTTTTTTTCATTAAAAATAAAACATTAATCCTGCAAAAAGTTAGGATGTATTAAGCACATATATTGTGAATACCTTATATTAAACATCTTGAGGGGTATTTTTAAGAAATAAAATATATCTTTTGCTGCCAGGGTTATAGGCATTTTAAATAGGAAACGATTAGTTGGGATGAGAGAAACAATAAAGACTGCTTATCCAAACTGATTTCTAAAAGAATAAAAATGAATGGGTTTCATGTAGAAGTAGAAATTTGAACACTCACTGTTAAGAATATTGTCCCAGAGACTTCCTCCATTCTTTGTACTGAGTATACAGCTCATTGATAGTTGACAGCTGTCAGCAAAGATTTCTCTTCCTGAAAATTTAAAAAAAGAAAAATCAGAAAGGAGTGAGTGCTTCGATTGACCTTTCCTGAGACCATCTCTTATCCTAATTTAATGAGAATGTTCCAATGGCAAAAATTCTCTTGCTCCAAACAATCTTGGTTCTGCTATGCAGATGTTTTTCTTTTAAGGGAGTCTGGACTTCCCACACAAAGGATCACTACTGTAGGAGAAGCATGTTGCGAACCGTCATTGTGTGC